>NC_071527.1:5125593-5439270 GCF_027887155.1 Malaclemys terrapin pileata | reverse complement strand
TATCACTATGTAGATCCCTGGTGCACCCGCACTTTGGATCCGGTGCCCAGTACGGGTCACTCCATCACAAACAGGAGACAGCGGAACTGGGAAAGGGGCAGAGAATTGCAGCCGAGATGATCAAGGGCCTGGAAGGGCTTCGGGACGAGGCGAGACTAAAAAGATTGGGGGCTGTTCAGTTTAGAAATGAAACCGGATCTGATAGGGGTCTATCAGCTCAAGAGCGGTGTGGAAAACGGGAACAGAGAAGTGTATTTACCCTTTCCCACAATGAGAAAGCGAGGGATCGCCTGATGAAATTAATAGGCAGCAGGTTTAGTACAAACAAGAGGAAACGCTTTGCCACCCATCACAGAGTTAACCTGTAGAACTCATTGCTGGGTTTTAAAAAAGAGCTAGTTAAATTCATGGAGGGCAAGTCCATCCGTGGCTATTAGCCCAGATGATCAGGGATATAATCCCTCATCCTAATAAGGGGGATCCTAATCCTCTGATTGCCAGAAGCCAGGAGAAGAAGATGGGTGGATCTCTGCCATATTTCCCTGTCCTATACACTCTCTGTGGTGCTCTGGTACTGGCCACTGTCAGTGACAGGTTACTGGGCTAAATGGACCATTGGTCTGACCCAGCATGGCAGATCTTATGTACTTAACATAGATAGATTCCCCTGGGGCATCACCCTCCCTTGCTAGATGGCCTGGGTGGAGCTGCCCATTTTGCAAGCTGTTGTGTCTGGTTGGTCCATCCCACGAACCCGGGGCTGCTGCAGGAATGAACTTTATTAGCACCAGATCAAACCGGAGTGCGGGGAAAGTCACATGCCTGAATCGTGGTGACGCTTCTCCCGTAAGCCCAGTCGGCTTTGTGCCGGGAGTCAGATGTGATCAACTCATCCCGAGGATGCTGCGCGTGGCTAAGCCTGGAATGTGCTTGCCCCAGGGTCTGTCCTGCTTCATTGACAGGGTCACCCGCTCTCAGAGCCCTCCCGCAGCTAAATCAAGCTGCTAGCGCCGGATGAAAAACATTTCCCTGCTCCCAACAGCAAAGTTGCAATGAGAACCAACCCTTTGTCGCTTCTGTGGGCGTTTTCAGAAGACAGGTTTCCATTTTTTATTGGAAAAAACAGACAAATTTTGACCAACACTTGAAACAAACTTCGGGCTTTACCCAAAACTTTTCAGTTTTCGGGCCGAAAGCGACAGTTTTCGAGGCAAGCAGCCATTTCCCAGGAAAAGTGTCATTGGCTCGGACACCCAGTTTCCCATTTTTGATGGAAATTTTTGATCAGTTCTAAAAATTTTGACTTCTTACTTCTAACCACGTGACTCCCAGTCTTGCTGTCCCTACGCTGATTACCATCCCCAACGATTCTATCCTGGAACATCGCCCCCTCCTCTCCCCCCCCACACTTTTTCACCCTTCCTCCTTCACCAGCCCTATGCTTTGTTCATTCCAGTGCCAGGGAGGGGTCTAGAATTGGCCTCGATCAGCTAATAGAGGTCAAAACTAGAGCTGGGGAAGGAATGGGTTTTTTGGTTCACTGACCGTTCTGAGAAATTGAAGGGGGAAAAAATTGTTTCAGGTCAACCCGAAACGAAAATTGCCCTGGAAATTTTTGGCCAACTGAAAAGTCAAAAAAATTTTCCCACTTCATTTTGGATTTTGACACTTTTTAAAATGGTTGTAGGTTTTTCAAAAATAAAACGGAAGGAAATTTTAAAACAAAGTCGTTTCAAACAGACGCGTTTGGATCCTTTGCGGATTTTGTGAGGGGACTGGTTTGGTTTGGTTTTTTTTTTTTGGACTGAAACAACATGCTAAAACCGATACAAATTTGCTAAACATTTCGGTGGACCCGAATCTGCATTTTTTTCAGAAAAAAAAAGTTTAGTTGAAAAATGTCACGTGGTTCTAATCAAAGCTGCTACGTGCCTTGTCTATACTAGGATTCTCTCTCTCACACCCACACATCTTTCCCCGATGAAGACAAGGCCCCTGTATTTGTACAGTGCCTAGCACAATGGAGCCTGGATCTTGGGTGGGGCTTCTAGGTGCTACCCTAATACACCTAATAAAGCAGCAGCAAAAAAAGGGGACATAAAGCTATTTTCTTCCATTGCAGGCCACCTTTAAAAGCAAGGCCAACAGCTGCCAACACAGACAGTCCCAAGAGAGCATCTCAATCGCGGCATCCTGTGCTTGCAGAAATGTGGCCGCAAATGTGTACACAGATGTGAGTCACAGCAGAACAAAGGAGGGCTTTCAGCATCTGGGACGGGCTGGGAGAGCCTCTGAATTGCTAATCACAGGCATGTTTGAGTTAGAATGTAAAGGGAGCAGCAACCAGCCAAGGGAAACCAAGAGTGGGGGGTAGCCCTGTGGTTAAGACACTGGCTGTGATTCAGGATACCTAGGTTCAATTCCCAGGCTCCTCGGACATGTTATTTGACCTCCTAGTGCCTCAGCTTCCCAGTGATAAAACAGGGCTAGTAAATATTATTTGCACTGCAGTGGCAACTCTGAACCCTCGCGATGGGCCAGTCTGGCATTGCGACAGGCGCTTTACAAACCCAGAACAAAAAGCTGGGTCCTACCCCAGAGAGGTCACCATCTAAATAGAGATGGGCTAAGAGGGTAAACTGAGGCACAGAGTGACAAAGCACCTTGCCCACAGCGGACGCTGTGTTAACCAGCTCAGTAGTTATTATTCAGATTACCATTGTGCCAGGGGCTGTACGGACAAGGCAGCCCGGTGCCGCTTACAAACTGGGGATAGGACAAGAGACAACACACAGGAGGATCAAAGGTAACGATGAGATGAACATGGCCAGCAGGGGGATGCTCCCTTTGCTGGTGCTTTTTAGCCCGTAGGCGCCTTTAGAGGCAGGGCCCGGCCCATGCTCTGTGTCCGTGCCTTGCCCGGCCCAAGAGGGGCCTGGTCTCACTTGGATGCTAATAGAACTGGGAGAAGGCAGGTGCATGTTTGCAAAGCAGGGGTCTGACGGAGGCAGCCCTGCTCCCCATTCCCTCAGCAGCACCCTGTCTTTCTTCCCCACTGCCCAGCGCCAGTCCAGGACCCCCGGCTATTGCACAGAGACCAGCAGGAGCTTGGAGCCTAGAGTGTGGGCAATGCTGTGTCTGCAAATCTCACACCCCCCAGCCTGGGTAAAGCACCATTATCACTCAGGTTCTGAGGTGCCAATAGAGATTGGGGCCCTGCACGGCACGCGTGAGAGACAGTCCCAGCCTGGGAGCTTGCAGGCTGACGGTGGGGAAGCCCAGGGTCACCAAGCAGGTCAGCAGCAAAGCCAGGAACAGAAGCCGGCATCCGGCTCTCCTGGCAACACCCTCTCCATGGCCACACACACTACAGCTATCCAGACAGATTAGACATCCAGAGGCCGTCCTGCCAGTTCCGCTAGTGCCAGAGAGGCTGGGTTCCTCCTGGACAGCAGCTCCTAATATAGGAAGACAAAGCCCACGTCTGACAAGAGGCTGGAGCTCTCAGGGGGAACAGAGCCCTGCTGCGGCCCCTTGGGAGGTGTTAGACTAATTCCACCGGGGAAATAACCCTGGGTCACCTTAACTTGCTTCCTGCACGGCCCTGAAAACTCCAGCTGGGCTCACGTTAGTTGTGGGAGGCTCAGCACCAAACTGAAACAGGCCCAGTTTGTCTAGTAGTTACAACAGGGCAACTCCCAGCTGGGAGCAGAGTGGGCCATGCAACAGTCTTAGTGCCTCAGTTTCCCCATGGCAAAAGGGGAATTATACAGGATTTCCTCATAGGGGTGGCTGAGAAATTAATCGAATCAATGAGGGGGAGGGGGAAAAATGCGTGGGAGGGTAGGGAAGAGAGTTTGCACCAACTCTACCCTTCAAGATTTTTTTCCTGCAGGTAGTTCAAACTTCCCTTCCGGCCTTCGATTGGAGCCACCAGCAAAGGAATATTGGAAAGAATGTTTGCCACTCCACAGCACAGTGGCCCCACTCTGCTATTCACGAGCTCCTTCTATTCACTTCCTGGTGCAAGAGAAGGTGATGCTTGCAAGAAAGGCGAGTATCCCAAGCGCTCGTGCAAAGATGGATTTGCACGGCTGCCTTGTGGCTTTGGAGGTGAGGAGCAGAGCAATAAGATACCAGGTGGTTCCGGGCGGTCTATGTAGCAAGTGACAAACAGCCAGTACTTATAGCAAGGGGTGGTTCTACTCCCAGCTCAGTGCCTCAGTTTCCCCTCCCACCCTTGGTCCGGTCTCATTTACTGACTTGTCTCTAAGGGGTCGTCCGGCTGAACAATCAAACACAGCAAGCTGGGGAGTGACTGTACCCGGCCCTAAGCTGCCGTTCTGTTTGCATGCGCCCCCAGTTAGCCCGCAGCAGGCTAGTTGTGGTCTACTTGTTCCTGTAGACAAGCCCTCAGTGGATGCTTGTACAGCTCCAAGCACACTCAGGGACCTCTCGTTGCTACCATAATACACATAATAGCAAAGCACCCTTATCGCTCCCACAAAGCTACCTGCTTTCCTCTCCTCCCACCCACTCCAGAGACCCCCTCATTCCTTGCAGACCCTCTGTGGATTTGCCATCACCGTCTCTCTCCAGAGAACCCCCTGCTCCTGTAGCACCAGTCCCTGCCTGTTAAGTCACACTTCTTCAGAGGTAGAAGGAGCGGTCGTAGCAGCATTCCTTCATCTCAGCCTCGTTTTCAGATGGACAGTAACCCACTTGCCACTCTGGGTCAGTTGGTCCATTTCTCTGACCTCCTAGATCCTGGGAGAATTTTAATCTTTTACTTCCCCATGCACCTCACCGGCCCGCTGGCTGATGAAGCTCTAGAGAATTGTTTATTGGTCCCTGCTCTTTCCTCACCAGAGAGGTGCCCTGCCAGCTCTCAGAGCCAAGTGGGGCCCATCCTATATTCAAGGCCCCTTGTGCTCCATAGCTGCTGGTATCCTGGGGATGTTAATGGCAAAATTTGTAGTGGCTTCCCACAAGGGAGATTTTTAATGAATTAAATATGGCATTGAGCAATGGGAAGAACAGCCCGTTTGAATCATTTTGCTATTCCATGTTCAGTTTCTAATGTGCCATAGATTTCAGATAGGAGTTGCCAGGGGTGGATGGGTGGGGAGTTAGAGGATCTGGCTACTGGGTAAGGGCCAACTGGGGCTATAAACACATCGGGGAGCGATCTGGGACAATAACATTTCCTGGGTATTTCTGCGAGAAGGAATAGCATTGGCAATTGACCACCATTAGGTTTCAGAGTTAACAGCTCAATTACCTGAATCAGGCTGTCCAGCGCTATTGTTTCAGGCTGTGTGCAAACTCAAGCAGACATCACTGCGTCAGCATACATCCTGTTCACATTTTCAAGGTTATGTTTACAACCGCAACAGCTAGAATCTGTTAAGTCCCAAGCAGACTGCAAAGAGCTACAACAGGATCCCACAAAACTGGGTTACTGGGCAACAAAATGGCAGATCAAATTCAATGTTAATAAATGCAAAGTAATGCACATTGGAAAACAATCCCAACTACACATATCAATTGATGGGGTCTAAATTAGCTGTTACCACTCACGAAAGAGCTCTTTGAGTCACTGTGGATAGTTCTCTGAAAACATCCACTCAATGTGCAGCGGCAGTCAAAAAGCAAACAATGTTGGGAATCATTAAGAAAGGGATAGATAAGACAGAGAATATCATATTGCCTCTCTATAAACCCATGATACGTCCACATCTTGGATACTGCATGCAGATGTGGTCACCCCATCTCAAAAAAAGATATTGGAATTGGAAAAGGTTCAGAAAAGGGCAACAAAAATTAGGGGTATGGAACAGTTTCCATATGAGAAGCGATTAATAAGACTGGGACTTTTCAGCTTGGAAAAGAGATGACTAAGGGGGGATATGACAGAGGTCTATAAAATCATGACTGGTGTGTAGAATGTGAATAAGGAAGTGTTATTTACTCCTCCTCATAACACAAGAGGTAGGGGGTCACCAAATGAAATTAATAGACAGCAGGTTTAAAACAAACAAAAGGAAGTATTTTTTGACAACACACAGCCAATCTGTGGAACTCCTTGCCAGAGGATGTTGTGAAGGCCAAGACTACAACAGCGTTCAAAACAGGACTAGATAAGTTCATGGAGAATAGGTCCAGCAATGGCTATTAGCCAGGATGGACAGGGATAGTGTCCCTAGCCTCTCTTTGCCAGAAGCTGTGAATGAGCGACAGGGGATGGATCACTTGATGATTCCCTGTTCTGTTCATTCCCTTTGGGGCACCTGGCATTGGCCACTGTCGGGAGACAGGATACTGGACTAGATGGACCTTTGGTCTGACCCACTATGGCCGTTCTTACGTTCTAATCAAACAACAAAAACTTAACTTTTGCAGCATAATTCTTCAGCGAAGGAGTGTATTTCTCAGCTATGCAACCCACACAGGACCCTGCTTAACCAAACAGTGCACCAGACTCCTCTTAAAAAGTACTATTTGGCTTCAAACAGGCTCAGTTATTTGCCATGCCCCTTCAGAGAGTTTTCAATCAGTTCCACACTGGGCCAGACCCTCAGCTGGTGCGTAAAACAGTCAATGGAGCTTTGCACATTTAAACCAGTTGAATGTCTAGCCCTATCAGCTGAAGTGCCCCTAAGCCATGTTCTCTCTAACAACCAGAAACCCCAGAGACACAAGCTCTGAAGAGGAACTAGATAAACCCACATCTTGAGGACACCTAGATTTGGGGCATTCTCACGCTGATTTCCCCTCCCCCATTCCCAGCCAGCTCTGCTAGGTTTCCACAACTTCAGATCCCTTCCCCCCGGGAAGGGTGGGGTGCCGGGATGGCACAGGTTTGCCAGCTGCTGCACCAATACCTTTCCTGGGGAGCAGATCCACAATGCCAAGAGTACTGCTCCTGCCCCAAGCCTGATTGTTATCTGGGGGCGGGCGACGGTGTG
The DNA here is from genome assembly GCF_027887155.1 of Malaclemys terrapin pileata. Lineage (NCBI taxonomy): Eukaryota > Metazoa > Chordata > Testudines > Emydidae > Malaclemys > Malaclemys terrapin. The sequence continues at coordinate 5,432,302 of NC_071527.1, read as the reverse complement.
GAATTAAACTTGGCCAGAGTAACACAAAAGCCGTCCAAGCCCAGGGATTCGACACAGAGCTCTGATTGTGCAAGATTGTGCTGGTTTCTCCAGCAAGATACGGAATGAAATCAGGCCCCAAGGTGATTAAAAATAATAAAAAAAAGTAGAAAAGGCCAAGCATGTTCTCAGCTCGGTGCAGTTAGGAAGCCACAAAGTCCCAGCGTTGCCAGTTCCAGCTTCCTGTGCAAATGTACGGGAGGCAGTGCAGGGAGCAAACAGCCTGTTCCCGGCCTCAGAACCTCCGACGGCCCCCAAGCTCCTTGCAGATTTGCAAGTGGTGGGCTTCGCTGCCGATTGGCAGCCCCTGGTGCTCAAAGGCAAGGGAAGGCTGAGCCCCGTGGGTACATCTACACACCCTTGCAGAGACTTCAGAAGGAAATGAATGGGAAGAGGTAAACTGTTCCTGTAGGGGGATAGACCCTATTTTCAGGTGAAGATCAAAGGTCAGACCTGCTATGTGTGGTGGTGCAGAGACGCACTCTAAGAGCTTTCAGTCTGTGAAGCCAAGCGGACAATACGTTCAATCTTATCAAAGGGGGATCTCCGTCATCCTGGTTGAAAACACTGGGGCAAAGGACTTGAGGTAAGCTAGCCTGTAGATGGGGGAATGGCTGGTGAGTCAAGTTTAGGCTTCAGCAGGTGTGTTATGATTTTCTTTGCCGTGTAACTATTTGCTTCCAATATTTGTACTTACTGTCCTTTGAATCTCTGTTCTGCAATGATTAACTTCATTCTGCCTTTCACCGCGTATACTTCCAACTGCCGTGCGCTAAGCAGAGTGTGGGGATCTGGAGTTGAAGCTTGTATTCCCAGGGAGTAGCGGATCTCAGAGCTCTGCATGCGCTCGGTGGCACAGGGCCTGGGCACTCCAGCGGGATGCTGGGAGGACTCCCAGGTGGGTGCGTGCCTGTGGCTAACCTGTAGAGAGAGAGCAAGGCCTGGAAGGCAGAGCTTGCATTGTCAGAGGCTGGGAGAGTGAGGGTGCTAATCTTGAGTAGGCACAGACAAGAAATCTTCGCACTAAGGGCAGGTGGTAGTGAGGGGGCTCACACGTCCAGCTACCCCAGGAAACATCCTGGGAACCAGATTTTAAGAGAGATTTAGGCACTTAACAGATTGCCCAAAGCCCCTCTCAGTGAGTTCCAGTGGTGCTTTTGAACAGCCCAGCAGGTACCCAAATACCATTGAAAGACTGGCCGATCCTCCCATTATCAATGGACGTTAGGAGCCTAAACACCTTTGGCGATTGGGCCCTACGTGACTTGCCCAAGGTCATGTCAGCAGCGTGGGGGAGAGCGGCAAACTGAACTTGAGGCTGAGTCCCAGGTTAGTGGTCTAACCCCTGGCTAACCCTTTTCCCTGCTAACACAAGCATCACTCACCTTGGTTCCAGCACCTGCTCATAGTGCGCCTGTAACACCGCTGGGATGGAGTGTCCGCCCGGACTAGATCCTGGGGGAACAGCAAATGTCGAGCCTGGAGGACTGCGTTCGTTTGCTCAGATGCTGTAATTAAAGCACTTTATCTAAACAGATGCAAAACCCAACCGGAGGTTGCTTTTCAGTCCATTAAAACCGGATGTTCAGCAGTTTAGCCAGTTCCTCACTGAATTGCACGGCACTGTTACAAACCTGGGTAAATGGTTTGGGCTTGTCTACACTAGAAATGCCGCAGTAGTGCAGCGTAGGGGTTCTTCCGTCGGCAATGCATTTCCCCAAGAGGCAGTAGCTAGGTCAAGGGACCTAGCACTGTCTACACGGGAACTTAGGTCACTAACTACGTTGCTCAGAGTTGTGGATTTTTCATGGCCACGACGAACGTAGTTGAGTCCACCTAATTTTCTAGTATAGACGAGCCCTGAAGTCTAATTCAGTAAGGAATTGACTAAATATTTCAATCTGGTTGGTAAGAGTTTGGTGCAATTCAGGGATGGATTGATTTCAACTGAATGGCTGCAGATCAATTGTTAAACACTGAATGATGGCTGCAGTATTTAAGTTGATCTAGAGACCTTCCTTGGTTGTCGGACACGATGCTGGCCACATGGCTCCTTTGTGTACCCTTGGCTATGAAACGGATGCGTCTTAACTGTGGCAACCCACTGAGCCGTTAGCTCGGGGGAACTTGGACTTTAGACAAATCCAGGCAACTGTGAGGGGAAAGCGTCAGCTGGGGCTGGTAACGCGCCACCGTAACGCCAGGTTTATTGAAGCACCTCAATAAAAGTCGGCTGATGGCTAAAAGGTGCTGAGCTCCCCGCAGCGCCAACGAGCGGCAATGGGATTTGTGGATGCCCAGTACTTCTGAAATGAGCAGCCGGCTGCTTCGAGCGAGAGACTTTACAGTCCCAGGATGAAGTTTGCTGGAGCCAGCGGATACGAGACGTGAAAGCCGTTGCTTTGGGTTGGGAATGGCCTTTGACACGTCTGTGAATGGTGCAGAACAGACATGGGAAGGCAAGAGGGATTGAGACCAGTCACTCCGCCTTCCTTTGGAAGCACATACGCAGGTAAACCAGGAGGCAGCACCTGGATAGACCTTTACCCTACAGTGCCCACCCCCAATTCAGCTGGCTGGGGGAGGAGCGGACACATACGAGGTTGGGGATTTGGCCCATCTGCTGATCTCCCAAACAGTAGCCTAAGGAAGGGGGCGGGGGGGGGACAAAAAAAGGACCAAAGGCCAAACAGATCTTAAGAGATGGGAGCCAAACACTGTCCACCGGGGTAGAGAGCCGTGTGTGAAGCCCTATCCCTAGCGAAGTGGGCCCTGGACCATTCTTGGGGTTTGAGAGCACATTTGCTGCAACAGTCCCTTGCATGCGTTACACCAGCAACATGCCCAGAGGAACACCCACACAAACGCTGGGCCCTCGAGCAATTGAACTGTCTGCTGTAGCTCCAGCCCACTGGGGATAAAAGGGATCAAGAACTGTCTCCATTAGCACTGGGCAGTGGTGCCAAGACACAGAGGCCAGGCCTGAGTGAGAGAAAGGAGTGAGGTTCCGTGCCCTTCCTCAAAAGCAGGTTTGGTTCCGGCACAGGAGGGTCTGCGCTGGAGAATGACTATGTAAAAGTGGCATCTGGTCCGTGTGTATCCAGTCTGAACTACTGGTTGGCTTTAGATTACAATGGCCACTGGGTTTTGCCACGTGTGTTTGCCTTGCAGAACCAACACAAAGAACACGAACTGGATTCTGCGCCTTCATGAGCGTAATCCAAATTAGTTACAGAGTCCAGATTAGACTATGCCGACACACCCACTACAGGCAATGAGGCAGCACAGAAGACCAAATCTGGCCTGCAAGGGCTGGAACCATCAGCAGCAAAGGCTTCACTCAGATGCACGCAGGACAATCTCTCGGAACAAGCCAAGAGCTCCTTAAGGAAATTGAGCAAAGACTGGCAAACACCTCCCTCTTGTGGCTATGATTCAGAACAACAATTAGATTAAGAGCGAGGTTGTAATGCAGAAAAAACACCCTTCTTATACCAAGCCAGGGAAGATTTCTGCTCTCCTTGCACTGAGGAAGTTTTCCTTAGTTTGCAACAGAAGCTGGTGTGGATGTTTCCACAGGGAATATTCCAGGACTGTCCAGTCGGCTTTGGAAAGCTGGTGTGGTACCAATTTAAGAGCTCAGGACCACAGCCTCCAACTGCCAATGGTGGGAGTGAGAGACTTGCAAATGATTTGGGCCTTAGCGGGTATTTTAAAGATTAGCTTTATTTGGAGAAAACAAAACAAAAACAAAACAAAACAAAAAACCAAAAAGGGGATTTTACATAATAAAAGACATCTCCCAGGAAGTCCACTACAGATTACAAATCATTTTCATAGAAGATATTTTTGTACAAATTTTACATGTCTTCAGAATGTGTAAAACGCAACTCAATCAGTGTGACCCTGTCCCGACAGCAGAGGAGAGGGTGGGGAAGAGAATGCTTTTTTCAGATGCAATTTAGTGATAGTCACACCTCAAATACAGCCCCTGCATTATCTAGACCTACGCAATACCGTGTTTGAAATTCAGCTCTGCTGTCCTGGCGGTGGTCCCCCCGTGGTACGTGTTGACCCCTCAGGTTTAAGGTTTTCTGAAACTAGCTAAAAAAGTGACTGAAAACCAACCAACTGCAGCTTTACAATGCATCAAATCCAGCACCTGATAGAGAGAGCAGTGCTTTGTGAGTTTGCCCAGAAGAGAGAGACAGTCCTAAGTCACGAGCATTTGTGCAATTCTCCTCCCCCCAACTAAGGTAAAAAGGCGACAATTGCTGAATGGGTGCACACCTTGTCAATCAAAGAAGTATTGTCTGTCTCGCAATCCAAATATGCTACACCATGAACGGGTTCTTTCCGAGAACCATATTCTTTAGAAGGCGGTGAAACCCTCATGCTGGTTTGACTATGCCATGAGATTACCACAACTCTGCCGTCAGCTCAGGAAACCTAGTGAGGGTGAATTAAAACGGCTAAAAAATTTAGAATCTGACTTTTAAGACCTTGCCAGTTTTAGGCCAGTGAATATGTAGGGACTGGAGAATCTCTCCTCAGTGGAAGTGTGGGTCAGGTATTCCCTGTACAAGGGCCTATGCCACCAATCATGCCGTCTGCCTGTTTGTCCAAGTGGAGGGAGTGAGTTGAACAAGCAGATGCAGAGGGGGCAGGAACACATTCTAGATGCACAGAGGCCTGCCCTACCGTGCATCTCGATAGCTCTACATGCCCAACCAGAAGAGGGAGCTCTCACTCAAGGAGAGGGGTGCTATTTAAAACGTGTGTGAAAGGGGTGACACCAGGTGATTAAAGAAGTGGGTAGAAGGTGGCTAAGGAGGGGAGAAGAGATTCCGAGACAGATACCAACCCATGGGAAGATGTCAGATCCTGAAAGTTTGTCAGTCCCAGCAGGGCTCGGAGGAAGCGAGCTGAGCGTTTGTGCCTCCAAAGGGAGGACTTTCACTACCTTGTTAGCATGCTTTGCTCTTTCCCAACTGACTGCTGTCTGAGGCTCTCCCCTCCCCAGGAGGCTGCCGCTGGTGTTCATCGGAAAGCCTGCCTGTTCTTTCCTGCATCAATTGGCCTGACCTGGTACATCACTTGCAGAGACGAGTGTCAGGATTCGAAGCTCATTTCAGAGACGGGCACGGTTCAACACTCCCTCTCTACCTCAACGTCTCATCCCATCCTCTGCTGTTGGGACAGCAAGACAGTCTCCTTCCCTAGTGCACTGGGTAATGCTTTGTATTGCACTGGGTTTTGGAAAGGAAGAGCTGGCCGTTTAAGGAAGGAAGCCAGAATAACCTCATGGACTAGATATCCTACCTTCAAAGTGATCATTTATTAAGGTAACATTGCAGAATTCATCCATTTAGGCTAGCAAGATGAGGGAGAAAAGCCAGTTCTTCCTTAATTAGCTGTCCTACTGCCCAATCTGCTCAGGCTTCTCCAAGACACCTGGCTGGCTAACATGTTAAACGTCCACTCTAAGTGACAGGGCCTATGCTCAAGTCACACTGGAAACCACGCTGAGTCGCCCTTTTCTTTTTAAAACTTGCACTTCTCTCTCGCTACACTTTGCAGAGATTCTCCAGTTAGTTCAATACTTTAAAGGCTGCAGCAGCATGCAAGAGAAATGGTTTCCTTTTGTTTTTTAAAAAAAGTTTAAGAAAGGTCTCCAGGAGATGTTGAGTTTTACATTTTATTTCTGTCTCGTCTGGTTTGGTTTGCTTTTCCTATGTTCCTGGGTGGCGATCGGCTAGGAGACAGCGCAGGGTCTGGAGATTTTAATCAGTGTAATTGTCTTCCTCCACTTCATCTTCACCATCCACTGACAGAGCAGCGTACTTGCTAACATAGCTGAACTTCTGCAAGAAATACAGCAGGTTAAACGGGGAATGAAACACCAGGTCAGCAACTCGGCAGCCTCTGTGTGACAGAGTTCAACAGCCTGACACTTCAGTTTGGATACATCATTTCAAAGGAGAATCACACCCAGCTCCCACTACGTACCAAAGGGTTTTCGCTGTGGTTTTTAATCAAGGTATTTATACCCCACGCCCCTTACCATAGTATGCGAGTACTTCCCAAACAATGAATTTATCTTCCCCACATAAGAGGTAGAGGCGGAATAGCCTCATCTGACAGATGGGGAATAGAGAACAGGAGAAGTAGATGGCACTCGGGAAGTCCACGGAGCAGGTAGGAATCGAACTGAGGTTTCAGCCCTCCTCTCCCCACACGCTGCCCTGTGCTTCAAGCAGCAGCTAGTAGATTAAATGCTTACAGAGGCTGTATTCTCGTCGGGCTTCTTTGGCTCAGATGCAGATTGCGAGTCATGATCGTTCTTGCTTTCTTTCCTGCAAGAGTCAGAGTTTCAGTTGAACAAGCGTTCATTTAGCTGGAGGAGCTGCCAATGGAGCCAGTGCGCCACTACCAGGCTACTGCTGTGCCCACGACAGGTGCACACTGGATTTGAAAGGGGTGCCAATCAAGGAGAAGAGAAAATGGCCAATTTCACGTCGAACATACAGGCTAGCCATTGGAGTTTCACACAGCCTGGTTCTCAGCCCAGCGCTGACTGCTGACCAGACACAGCAGGCATCAGGCCGGTTAAGGAGGGACACTAGCTTTATAGATCCTCTGCAGGGGAATTAAGTCTGCACGTGCCTATTTCTGGTTGCGAGGGAGGCTGTGTAGCTATTTTACTGACTACTGCTAGACCATTAGGAGCTGGGTAAGTGGATAAAGGAGGGAGTCCTGGCCCGTTCCCAAGGGCATGGCTAGTAACGTGCTCGGCTCTCTGACGTCAGCCCTTTCACATAAAAGCCACCTGTATGAATGCTCTAGCAAAAACCCAGGGACTTAAATGAGAAGAGAGGCATCATTGGGGCAGGCAATGGGGGAGACGCTGACAAGGTGTCTAGGGAATGCAGGGGAAGACCTGAAGGGCTGGATTTTACCCTTCTGGTAAAGGCCCCAAATGAGCATTTTGAAGTTAGAGAGAACTAAAACCGAGGTCAGCTCAGGTGATGCAGTGTTTTTAAAATACCTGGCACAGTCTATTGTAACAGACCACCCCGCCTCATACCCAACTGGAGAACGAGGAGTCATGAGATCATTACACCAGCCAGTGCTTTGTGCTTCAGTTGGCAGTGGGTGCTGAACCAGGCAAAGCCGGCTCCCAGCATGGAAGCATTAGCATTACCAACGAGGCAGTAACAGCTCAGTACACAGATTTAAGGCCTGACCCCAGCGCTGCAGACGGCCAGACATGCCACACCTGCCGCTGGTTAGGTCAGAGGGGGCTGGTGCGGGACACTGGAATGCTGCTCCAATCTGAAACAGTCATTGAAATAGGCCTGGCGGGAGGAGAAGGGGAAGATGAGGCACCCCAAGACAGACAGACGTACCTATCTGAATCTTGCCAATGATCTCTACTGCCTCCGTCTCCTGGGCCACTTCGACCTTTTGGAACGCTCTCCTTCCCCTCATCCGGTTTGTTCTCATCTCCTGAAGAAAAAAGGGCCGATGAAACCTTCCCTCTCACTAACATCGCAAAATCTCAACCAACCACTTAAGGCCTGTGTATCTGAACAGTCCCAGTGCAGCAAGCAGGGGCATACTAGCCTGCCGCACACTAGATGTCGGGTGGATCCGAGTGTGCAGCAGTAGAAGTTCTGTCGTGTGTTTTTAGCAAGCCTGCGATACACATGGCACAACGCTACCCCAAACAGCTTACAGTCAAGGCCCAAGATCCATCTGAGCCTTCCTACTGCCTCTTACCTGCTCCTCCCTACTGGCTCCACAGGGCTGGCTGTCCATGTTCGGAGGGATACCTATTCAGCTCAACTGGCCCCTTTGGCATTTCACTCTCCTAGTTTCTTTGCCTTCCTGCTTCCTCTTTTGTTTAGCGTGTCTTCTGTGACCCTCGGTTACTTAAGCAGCCTCCATGTCAAGTTAAGAATTTTAGGGTTCATCCATGACTTGCTTCTCCCTTTTATGAAAGCCTCTTTCTAGAACTCAGGGATCCTAAAGGCAGTTTTGAGTATCCCTTCCCCCATAAGTAGGGCCCTACCAAATTCATGGTCCATTTTAGTTAATTTCACAGTCATAGGATTTTAAAAATCCTAAATTTCATGCTGCTGCTGGCTGGGAGCCCAGCTCTGAGAGCAGAGCTGCGCCAGCAGCAGTGCAGGAGTGGGGCACGGGATGGTATTGCCACCCTTACTTCGGCGCTGCTGCTGGCAAGGTGCTGTCTTCAGAGCTGAGCGCCTGCCCAACAGCAGCCGCTCTTTGGCCTCCCAGCTCTGAAGGCAGCGCAGAAGTAAGGGTGGCAATACCACAACCCCCATAAAACAACCTTGTGATCCCCCCAAAACTCCCTTTTAGGGTCTGGACCCCCAATTTGAGAAACACCGGTCTCACCCATGAAATCTGTAGAGTATAGGGTAAAAGCACAAAAGACCAGAGTTCACGGTCCAGGACGCGTTTTTCATGGCTGTGAATTTGGTAGGGCCCTATCCAAGAGGATCCGAGGTCAATTACATTACTTGGAAGATGCTTCCTGAACCATCTCGCACATGCTACTTCAGACTAAAGCCTCTTTATGCTTGCTCCAAAATGTGCTGTTTTCCAACAGTCTCCTACACAGGCCGTAGCCAGTGGCATTGTTACTGTCTCTACAGCAGGCAGAGGACCTGAATCTCTGTTCTCCTGGGCTGTTAATTCAGCACTTTTCAGGTTAATCCACCCCCCAAACCAGTTAAGCCAGTGTTGAGGCAGGAGGCTTTGCAGTCACAACAGCACGGGAAGTGAGGTTTCCCCAACCACACAACAGAAATGCAGACTAGGGAGGGGGTTACACTTTCAGACCCATGGCAGTTTTCCCTTTGCGCTGGTCAAACATCTATGCGGACAAAGATGAGTGTTTGAATTCAGTCTGAAGGAACTGTCCATTTCTGCTCCCATCAATGCAGGGAGGAGACTGCTGCCCTCTACTGTCCAGCAGAGGAACAGCTTAAGGTCACTAGAACTTGAATAGAGTTTTTTACCCTTTGGTCCTGCTGAGATCCATAAGCCATACGAGCAATTGCAATTCCCAAACCTGGAACCACCCCTTAACTCCACAGTGCTAATGCCATAGAACTAAGGGCATCAAACCAGGGAGCAGCAGGGTTAGTCCACCTCAGTAATTCTCAACCCTTCTTGCCCTACAAGTGGAAACAAACCCTGACCGTACCTTTCCTGGGAGCACTCTTAGGTGGTGCTCTATCCTCCGACAGCAGGGCTGGTGCTGCCTGGCTGCTGCTAGGAAAAAAAGAACAAAACGTGAACATCAGGGACGCTGCATCCTCTGACAGGTGCTTGGGATACTGCTGACTTGGAGAGCTATTTGCTTCTTGACGAACCTCAGCCTTGGGTTTTCAGCAGCCACATGTGGGTCATACAAGAACCAACCAGAAGCCCCAAAACCAGACTCAAACCTGAGGCCACTGCCTGAAGCTAAGCTCTACAAGGTGAATGCTGCATTCACCATTGTTTCAGTGGAGAACAGATCAGCAGCTCATCTCCATGGGAGTTTTAACCTCCCTTCTGTAACTGGAGCTCCTTGCATGCATCTAGGGATGACAGATCAGACCCCCGAACAGGCACTCGGTACAAACACTCACCTTGTGGGAGAATGCTGCTCCGTATCAGAGCTCAGGGAGCGGGCAGGGGGGTTGCTGCTGCGTTTAACCCAGGCGTTCTCCTTTGGCGGTGGTGCTGGCATCACTTTCAGAGGGAGCTTCTCTTCCTTGGGGGTCTTGGAGGTGGGAGACGGGGCATCGTCCTCTTTGCTGAAGGTTTCATTTTCCAAGGATTTCTCGCTCTCCCTCCTTCGGGTGGCTGTAAAGACAAGAGATAGCAGTGAGCACAATGGACGTGGACAGGCAAGACTTCCCCCAAATGTATCTAGCCCAAGGGAGGTGGTCTGGACAGGTCCCCAATTATTCCAATCTGGGCAGCCCGGGTCATCGACCTCGACAGCCCCTTAACTATCACCTTAGGACTCTTGCCTGTCTGAGGCCAGCAGGTTTGACTTAAGATTGCCCACGAGTAACCTGACGAGCGGCTCTTGTGTAGCACGTGACCAATAAAACCTGACTGCTAGAGCAGCCAGGAAGCTAGGCCTCACATAGCACCTGCTCTGTTGCGGGACAGGATGAGGGTACGTTGATGATGGAGGCTACACCAGAGGAGTCTGGTGAACAAGCGTTTGAGCATCACATATGTTCTTGGTCCCGTGCAACCATCCACCGAGTCTTGCTAGCGATCCTTCCCCACATGCAGCCTACACACGTGACGGGGCTTTCATCAGAAGTGGGGCTAAGCAGACGACTTGGGAAACTAGTTGACAAAGACAGGCTTGCTCCAGGCTGACTCATCCTGTCCGACTTACTTCTTCCTGTTGGGCCAGTTCCCACGGACGGGCCTGTGCTCCCAGTCTGTGAGGACTCGCTCCCTGTCCGTGAGCGCTCCTGGTTCTCTTCACTACGCCAGCTGGGGTGTCTAGAATAGAAAGGTGGAAGAAAGTCTGATCAAACTGTAATGTCCAGTAAGAACTGGGTGTGGGGCTGGAGGAGAGAGTGGGCAAAGGGCCCCTCTGCACCCCAAAGCTGGGAAAGGCAGTACAATTGCTTGGCACATCCCATCTGCTGATCTCAAGAGAGACAGCAAAGGAGGGCTATCACCACTACCTTTCTTTGACAGATGGGCAATGTGGAGCATAGAAGGCAAGATTAATAGATTTGCCCAAGGCGAAACTAGAACTCGCATCTCAACTCCCAGGCCCTACCCACTGGACAAGGCTGCCTCTCTTCAAAAGTCACCCAAGAGAGAATCAAGCCCATCTTCTGACAATACAAGTCAAGAAGGTACAGCTGCCTCGGTGACTAGGACATAGCAGGAGCCCACTACTAGGGCTGACCAATCCTTTTAGGTTTACGGAGCCGCCTGGAATTCTAACGAACGTATGGCCTTTGACAACATTATTCCAAAGGATGAAAACAACCAGACGTTGCAATATTACACAGGGGAACAGTCACATCTCCAGCACCCTTTATCAGAGGGGTACACAGCTTTGCAGGCATGTTGAGGCTCAGCAACCTAGTACGCACAATTTAGAAGAAGGATGTGGTGAGTGGGGCAGCGTGCACACCACACAACCACCAGGTGCAGTCAGGCAGCTCACGTAGAGAGCTGCTCCCGATGGTGTTCCAGCCCCCCCTCCCCCCCCGCCACCTACCTCTCTCGGGGCCGCCTCTCTAGCCTTGGTTTATCATCCTCCAGTTGACGCTGCAGCTTCTCCTGCTCCTTCTGTAGCCGCTCTTCCACTTCCCGCTCCCTTGCAGCTGTATCCACAGGCTTGGCACCCCCGAAGATAGAGGCTGCGCGGCTGGACTGAGTGGCAGGGGCCACCGAGGAGTCTTCCTCCTTGGGGGCGCTGCGCGGTTTCAGGTTCAGTTTTGGCCTCTGAGTGGGACCTACATTGGATGAAGTGGACAGCGACTGAGGGCAAACGCCATGGGATCTGCTCAGAACAGGACCCCAGGAAGACCCAGCTGGGAGGAGAGAGGAGCACTGGGTGCACTTGCTACCAACCCTCCAAGCTCAGCTTCCTTCCAGCTGTTGAGCCCACCCCCTGAGAACAAGCAGAGCCTTTACCTCTATCATCGCGACGAACTTCATCCCGAGCATAGTCATCCCGGGAGCTCCACCTGTCCACCCTGTCGTCCCTCCTTTCATAGCGATCTTCGTAACGGTCACCTCCCCCTCTGAAGTCATCGTCCCGACGGTACCCAGTGCCAAAGGCTCTCCGGCCGCTGCCCACCCTGGAATCGTAGCCTACAGGAGGAGGAGAGGGAAAGCAGCGCTGGTTACTCCTGAGCAATGGGGCATTACACCAGAGGATGGTTGATGAAATGCAGGAGAGGGAGGCCCCTCTAAGTTTACGCAACATTCCCCGAACAGGAAGGCAAGAACAGGGCAATGGTGACCTGTACATGCGGCAGCCAACCCAACCTCTCTGGATCTGCTCAGCCAGTGGGCACTATGAAATGTAAGTATCAGGGCAGGTCGGTGCACATCATCTAGCACCAAGAGGATTAAGTGGACTGCAGCTCAGAGGCATACAATGAACGGCCTACCTTCCACCCCCCACTTCTAGAATGGGGAATAACAATAGACCTGGGAGCTGCACAACTGAAGTGGTTTGTCAATGGTTAGTGCAAGCTCTGGACAGAAAGACTCCAATTGACGTGCAGTTTGATACCCTGATCCATCAGATCATAGGAAAGCCTCTGAAGCCATACTACCTCCTCTATCGTAGTCTCTACTACGGTCATCATAACGATCTCGGCCTCCAAAGCGATCCATATCCCTGCGAGGGCCATCGCGATACCGGTCCGAATCGTTGTAACGATCGCGGTCCCGATACCCTATAGAGAGAAAGGAAGGTTACAGTACAAGGCTGGCAGTATTGAAGGACTACGCACTATTCCCGAAACACTGTGGCTTAGTCTACACTACAAAGTTAGACTGATGTAAGACAGTTTACATTGACCTAATGTTGCCCCTGCCGATGCAAGTCACCCACCACACCGATTTAATTCCACGTCCGCGAAAGGCGTTAACGCTTAAGCCAATGTAGTTAGGTCAACGCGGTGTCCATGTAGATAGATGTGTTGCTTACATCACCTGTTGCCTCCCGGGGCTGACAGCCGGAGCCCAAGCCCGGGGCTGACAGCTGATGAGGGATTGAGGGGGTTGGGGAGAGGAGAGCCTGAGCTGTGGTCACCTCCTGGTAAGGGGATGTGGGGAGGATGCAGCAGGGCTCCAGCTGTCAGCCTCAGGGGGGCAGGATTCCAGCTGTCAGTGTCCCACAATGTCAGTTAAATTGGTGCAAGTGCATCTGGTGAGAACGTGCACTGCCGACGGAAGGAGCAACAGTGTGGACATTAAAAACTGAATTAGACTACTGCGGTGGCTGTATGTTGTCTTAATTTTGTAGTGTAGACACGCCCTAAATTGACACACCGTCCCAAAGAGCTCAGTTGGCAAAGACTATACATGGTTCAATTCATTCCTCCCACCTTTGATCGCTTGTTGAATCACATATTTCAGCAGACTGTCTACGGCACTTGCCCAATGGTACTGAAATGTCACGTACATTACCCTCAACGCCCCGGTACAGCAGGGAAGCATTGTTACTCATTCTGCAGATGGGAAACAGAGGCACCGAGACGAACTTGCCCAGGGTCATATAACAAACCTGTTGCAGAGCTGAGAGCGGGCCTCAGATCTCCTGGTCCCAGTCAAACACCTGAGCCTACCTACATAGAATGTGTCTGGCCTCCACCCAGTAACTGAATTGGTCACCATGTGCAGAGCGGAAAAGAAGCACGCTAGGATACCACGGTGATGCAGTTTTCCAGCAGACACCATCCGAAAAGGAAGGATATCGCTGCAGTATGAGGGGAACACAGGATCTGACGCCTCAAATCTGGGATCTGCAGATCCACCTTCAGAAACCAATAAATTGCCACCCTCCGCAAATCCCAGAAGAAACCCAAGAGGAGGTGTGGAACCAACATTTCACAGGTAGTGTTTAGATACTATGATGGGCATAGAGGGAGGGTTCTCAGCCAACTCACGGTCTCCAAAGCTATCCTCGCTCCTGCGTGGAGGGTAATCATCAAAGCTATCAGTAGCAGGACGAGCCCTCCAGTCGGTCTCAAATCTCTCCGAGTCCCGGTTGCGATCACGATCTCTGCCAAAGGAGCGATCATCCCTATCTGCAGGAGAAAGGGAACCAGACAGTCGAGTCAGGCCTGCAAGGTCAAGTCTTCAAATGCCCAAGGGCTGAGCACCAAAGGGGAAATCCATGGATTTGAAATGCACTGAGACGAATACGACCTCTCTGCGTTCGGCATGTTGCCTTGCAGTTAATACATCAATGGCAACACGCACCTCTGACTGATGCTTTAGAAGGATGACAGCCCCAGCCAGATTCAAGGACAGTATGTGGGCGGTGGGGCAGAGGAGGGCTGCCCTAATGTTGCCGATCTGTAGCCAGCAGCCTCCGAACATTCCAGCTACCCCTTTAGCAAAGCGTGCAGACGTGCAGAAGCCTGGCCCCTGCAGTGGGTCTGAGAACAGCACATGAACAAGGAGTTGTATGCTGCCTTTGAACTATCTAGGTCAGAGGGAGGTAAGGCTGCCAGCCTGCTCTTCAGGAGCTCCAGCCCTAAGGCAGATTCAGTCATGAGGACAGTTGCCTTGCGGTGTGGGGCCTAATTTGTCAGCATTCAGTTTATCTGATCAGAGAAGAAAATTGCTACCTATTCCAGACAGTTCTCACCTTTATCCTGAGCTTGATCAGCAACATCCACTCGTATCCTTCTGTTCCCTAAAGACTGAACACACAATACCAGATTCATTAGCCTTTCAGCCGGAGGATGTGGGGGTGCCTAAACAGTTTGTTCTAGGGAGATCTTTGAACACTTCGAGGCACAGTGTCCATTAACCGGGCCCCAGAACACCCTGTGAAGCCACCTGGGATCTGGAAGCAAGAATTTTGGGAATTGCTTTGATCCCATTTCTTTGCAGGTTTCAACTCACCTCTTCATTGAGGCTCAGAGCCCGGAGCAAGGAGTCCAGGTCTTCAAACTCGGCATAACCAAAACCTTTCAACCTCTCCGGATTAGTAGGTTCCCGGGGCAAACGCACAGCACTTATCTGCAGTCAATTGGGAACAGAAAGGAAGATTCTCATTAGAAGGGTCAGGATCCCTTCATGAGCGATGTAGAGGAAGATTGAATAGGACTGGGTTTAACTACACATTCATCTGGCAGCTCAAATCCATTGGAGAAGGCATGTGGTCTCCAAATATGAGATATTGAGTTATCCAAAGTCATGTGACTCAAATAAGATTTATGAATTAAGCAAGCCAGACAGCATAGTTTGCTTGCAGGCAAATAAGAGGATTAGTATATCAGAAACACATGGACCTGGTTCCTGTTTAAAGTGCTATTGTCTGAGAACCCAGATAGTAGCTTGGAATGAAGAATTTGGCACTGGTAAATGGTGTCCGACTGTCAGCCCTGGAGACTGAAGGTCTTTATCCACAGAACAGGGAGAACACAGGCAGTGGCAGAGCAAGCTTTCTTGGCGTTCCTGGTGAAAACAAGGTCTGCGAGTCTTTCAATCTTTAACCTCTGCTGAGAGCTACCAGCAGCAGAGACAACTGCTGCCCCTTCCTCCCCATTTTGCATAGGTCAAAGAAGAGAACTGATCAGAATTGACCTAGGCTGGGGTTAGATCTGGCAGCACAGGTCAGAACGCTTCACACTTACACAATCTGCAAAAGGATCTTTGCCCATCATTACATATGGGCTCTCCCCACCCCACAATGAATGCGCCCTATGAACCCCACTCATTTCCACAGCTTACTTAATATTACTGGACAAGGTCCTCATCCAAGGCCAATTTCTGACCTGCTTCAATGGAAAGACCCTTCAAGCTAGATTATGGAAAACAGGGACAGCAGTTTTATTGCCGCTGCACAATTAACTACAGATGACATCCCACTGCCAGGAAGTGCAGCTAACACAACGCTTACTATTAGGTTTGGGATGCAGAACTTAAACTAATATCACCGCTTACAGCACAGTTTGCTTAAAGTAGTAAATGTCACTTCAAAGGCTAAACCAAATTCTATCACATTAATGATTTCCACTTGATTAACCACTTCATCAGCACAGTTGCTCCCAGTTGTGCTTCCTGCTTAGAGAGAAACAGCACACAACTCAAAGCCACAGGGTATTATCATAGTGGTTTGTGGAGGTTACACTCAAACAAGGAGCTCAAATTGTATTCAGATAAGCCACATGTGACAAGTCATAGGCTTGATAAAGAATTACAGAAGCTGTTGGGCAGTGGTTAAGAGTGAACGATACGGGCAGCTGAGCAAGCGAGGAAGGAAAAATTCTTGCGATGGTCATTAAACTGACATCCCATATTTATTACGTGCACACACACACACCCCATTAATATTTCCCTACCGAATTTGCTCAGTTTGACTCAGTCACAACAAGAGGTTTTTGCTGCTGGAAGAAAAAACATCACCTTGTCAGCTAGGGCAGCTCAGTGTTGTCTTTCGGAAGCATGGACCACCGCCACCAAAAGTACCTAGTCATTTGCTAATGCACCTAGGGTGTAAGTAGAGGATGGGGGCAAGTATTGGATGATTATAAGCAACAGAATGCCACGGAGATTGGTTGGCAGGAAATTAACAAGGCAGTCCCTTACTCTGAGGAGTAAAGATACCAATGAGTTCACCAACTGGTTACGTAAGGCTGTCACCTGTTACACAGCTGTGCTGCTGTGTAAGGTCTCCCATGTAGACATTTTGCTGGCAGGAGAGAGCTCTCCTGCTGGCATAAACAAACCACCCCCAACAAGCAGCATTAGCTATGTCGGCAGGAGAGCGTCTCCTGCCGACACAGCGCTGTCCACATCATCACTTTTGCCGATTAAACTTATGTCAACTGACACGTTTTACCGACAAAAGTGGTAGTGTAGACAAAGCCCAATACAGTACATCGGTCACCTCTCAGAGGTACATTCACCATTGCCAGCCACCTAAAGCTCCCGTGGCCTCTATAGATGGCGACACTGAAGCACAGCAAAGTCCTTCCCAAGACTGCCCAGCAAGACAGTGGCAGAACTGGGCCTGGGACTCCTGGGTTCTACTCCCAGCTCTGCCTCAGATTAAGCCCCCATCCACTCTTAGCCACTTACTAGACCTCATCTCCCTTATTCTTCCCATTTATTTTTCAGCTATGTGGAACTTGAGCATATGAGATGAGAAATGGCTTCTTCTCTGCATGCTAAGTATTCTAGGTCTTCGGCACAGCCTTAGGCTGCTATATGCAGCAAGTGCTATGAAGTCTATTACAACGGCCAGGACACTGATGAACCCCCTGTTGTACTGTCATAGGCACCTTGCTCATGCAATGCCCTATCCTGCTCCCTCTGCTGAACAGGCTGGAGAGCAACTTTGACTAGGGAGTGGAAGAGATCCCATCCCCGGGGCTGCCTAACCCTCAGCTGTTATCACTCGGGCTCCCATCCGACTCATGGCTTGCTGCAGGAGTTTCACCTATCCTATTACTTCCAAGAAGGAGGGGATGCTGCATCAGTAGGCAGAACAAATGAGTTATAGATGCAAGCTGAAACGGACAAGAAATGCAAGCAATGTCATTTTGACCATGAGCTCCGCTGCTCACAGCAGATTGTTATCATCACGTGGGCAACATTCAGTTTAACACCCAATGGGACATCAAGTAATATTTTACATTGACCTTCAGCACCACTGTGATGCGTTATTTCAGGAAGGGGAAAGAATTTCCTACCTGTAATTCTCTCCCCTCCACCACCACTCCCCTCTATTCCAGGCCTTCCAAAAGAAGACAGTTTGAGCCTCCTGCTTGATTAGGACTGAATTAATAGTTCATAGCAATCTGGACTCCTCTTTAAAGCTATCTCCTTCCTCAGTCAAGTTGCCACCCAGTCTAGCAAGTGCCACAGGTGAAACCCAGAAGAAACTCTCCTTCAGGCTGAACCTGTGGGACCCCGTCTGGCCTCTGGCTGTTCAGACTTTATGGGCATCTGAAGACTGGATTCCCAGAGTCCCACAGACCTTATGTAGTCCTGCTGGCAGCTAAGGGTTCATAGAGGAAGACAATCCCAAATTTGTACCCTAATGGCAAGGAGAAGATCCTCAGAAAGAGACTGACACAAACAGTTTCTGCCTTTGCTACCAGAACCAGGAGCTGCTTCCTTTATGTAGACAAGCTTGCTAAATCAACCACAGAAGCAGAAATCTCCTTGCTTGGTCTACAGACAGGAGGGGGACAGACTATCCATGGTGCACAAGATAAAAGGCTTTCAAGAGTGGCTCTCCTGCTCAGTGGCCCTTGTTATGGAGAAGCCTGGGGCTCAGGCAACAAACCTAAAAGATACTTGTCTTGTTAGAAGTCAACTTGTTCTTCTAGCTTCCGCGAGCGGCCTCAGCGGCTCTTAGCAGCGAATGGCTTGCAATGAATGCTTTTATGCTCTTGGGTGGGCCCCAGAAGACAATACTATTATGGGTATGTCTATGCACTGGGGTGCAATTCCCAGCTCAGGGAGACATATCCACCTTAGCTCTGATCAAGTTAGTGTGCTAAAAACAGCAGCCTAGCTGCAGCAGTGGAAGGGGCTAGCCGCCCCGAGTTCAGAGTCTGATAGAAAGCACATACTTGGGGTGGCTAGCTCCTCCCGTTGCATACCTCTCCACTCTTTTTTAGCATGCTAGCTCAATCATGGGTGTATCTCCTTGAGCTGGAACTTATATCCCAGCTTGAAGTGTAGACACAGCCTCAGAATGTAACAGGCCTGAGCGCCAAGGGCACAAACCATGCAGAAGTGGGATCCATACAGGCAATTCGGCCAGGAAAATTCTGGGCTTTACTCCTAACTCCATTCACTGTTTGGGTGATGTTGGACAAGTCATTTCAGTCTGTAGAACTGGTATAATATCACGAGCCTCTACAGGGTGCTGAGAGCTCAATAGATTAGAGCATTCCACAAGCCATAAGTTACGTCCCACCTGCCTTCTGCTGCCACATGGCCCCTGTATGTGTCACACAAACTTAAAATTCTGCACAACAGATACTCACGTTGAGTCCTCTGAAGAAGTCCTTGATGGACTCTTCTGACACATCATAGGGCAAGTTTCCCAGAAAGGCAGTGTACGGGGGCGACTTTGGGAGACGGCTTCTGTCTATATTGGGTTCCCGAGCAGCCCGAGGTGCGGTGGGCAGGATGGACCGGTCAATTGGTGCGGCTCGGTACATATCATCATCATTACTATGCCAAGTGGTGGAAACTAGAAGAGAAATTTTGCACATGGTCAAGACATACTGAGCTAGTCCCCCAGAGAGTTTATAGATGTTGATGCCTCTCAGATCCCCTCTTCATTGGGATTGTTTGAATTTACTTGTAGCCCCCTCGGCTGTAAAATAAAGGTATTAAAGATGGTCAAGAAAAATGTTCAGCAATATTATAAACAATCCCACAATTAAACTAAACTGTGTCACGTATTTTAGGGCACCTTTCCCCCAACATATCATAGCACATATGCTGCACAAAAACATGAGATCCAGCTAATGAACAAAACTGGATGAAGAAAAAAACCCCAAGAGTCCAAGCTGGTGATAAAACGGGGACAAAATGGTCAAATACAGCAGACAGAAAAGTTTTCAGTGAGCTCTGAGTACAGCCAGTAAGGGACAGAGTCAGGGAATGAGCTACCTAGATGGAATCCCTGAATCAGGACATCTCTGCTGTGAGCCCCAGACCAAGCCTCAGATAAAGAAGAGAGCTCAGCTGGTCTCTCAAAGGAGTTAGGTGTTACTTGTAGTGCCAAATACTAAGTGTCACTGAAAATTTTCGTTCTTTCCCCGTTGATGTACAAGACTCTCACAAATGCAGGGAAACTATATACAGAACGTGACAGTGAAACTGACCCAAGTGCTGGCAAGTGCATCGTGAACAAGCTAAAAAAAAATTCAGGCATTTTTCCTGTAATCTTTTAGCTTCAAGATGTATTAACATCAGTAGGTTTCACTGACACACAAGCTATTCAGGGACAGTACCTAGAGACAGAATGCTAATAGTACGGAAACTTGGGAACGAACGTACCATCTCCTTCCAGGTCATCTGTTTCATCGGCCCAGCTGACTGGTTTTGGAATAAAGGTGGTTCCACCGCCACCACCGCTGCCACCATCCTCTGCCAGAAAGTCCGTCAGAGTAAGGGTTTTCCCCTTCTTGTTCTTCT
The DNA here is from genome assembly GCF_027887155.1 of Malaclemys terrapin pileata. Classification (NCBI taxonomy): domain Eukaryota; kingdom Metazoa; phylum Chordata; order Testudines; family Emydidae; genus Malaclemys; species Malaclemys terrapin. The sequence continues at coordinate 5,412,340 of NC_071527.1, read as the reverse complement.
TCTTAGCTGTTAAAGGGGAGAAGGGGACAGACGTGAGTAACATCTGGGCACAATTAATTCCATTAAACAAGACAGGGAATGGAGGAGTTACCGCCCATCACGATGCCTACGGAGGCAAGTATCCTACATGCTCGGGAAGAGCAGGCAAAAGTAACGTATCACCTCTAGGCCAAACCTCACCAGCACAAAACCACACCCCACCATTCCCCCAGACTGGGAGAACAAAAGCTTGTTATATAGCATTAGACTGCAAGACTAGTCTATGGAGTTGAAAGACTTTTTATTCATGGGTCTCCACCATAACTTTTGTTGGGCATTTGACTCCTGCTATTTTAATCGGCATCTCTATGAACTGACACCAGAGGAATTTTCACTAGCACTTAGCATCTCTGGCTGTGTCTTGTGGCCTAAGGATTCAGGCCTATATTCAGTGAGAATGGGACAGAAAAAAGACCCATTTTGCTGTTCTCTTCAGGACCCTTCTGATAGATTGCATTTAAATTAAAAATCTCACTTTGAACCTTCCCCATTTTTTTCCTAGCCCTTGTTAGTTCAGATGGACCTCTCTACTTTCATTCCTTTGTCCCAGAGCATCCCTTCGCTACATGAATTACAGCGACACCCACAACCTCTACTTAGAATGGACAATTATTCGAAGACCTCTGTGACCCTCCTGTGAAAAGGCTACAGCCCCACCCATTCGACTTGTGCTGGGAGTTCCTGGCTTCTAAGTGAGTAATATACTATTGCCAACAAGGTGGCTGAAATGCTATTGTGAGAAGTATGCAGGTCACCTGAACTATGAGAGCGACTGGACGCTCTGGTAGGACTGTATCCCATTTGAACCCTTTCACGGTCTATTTTACAGAGGAAGGATGGTCTAATGGTCAGTGCTAACCAATTCCCTGATCTGCTACAGGCTTCACATGACAAGTTACTGAGGTCTGGTCTACACAAAAATTAGATTGACCTAGCTACATCACTCAGGGCTGTGAAAAATGTCAGTGTAAACATGGCTAGGTCAACTGGAGAATTCTTCCATTGACCCCGCTAAACCACTTTTCCAAGAGGCAGTAGTACATCGACAGAAAAAAACCTTCCGTTGATGTAGGAAGTGTCTATGCTACAGTTGGCACAGCTTGCAGTGCCGACATGGGACCCGAAGCACAGAGATTCAGGCCATCTGTAAAACAGGATAACAGCAATGCTCTGCCTCACACAGAGGTTGTGAGGAGAAATGCATTAAAGACTGAGATGCTCAGATACTATGGTGACAGTGGCAAGAAAGTTCTTTAGATAGGTTTAAGTGCACTCAAATATGCAATAAGTCTGGTATTCTATACATGCAACGAGGGAGATCAGCTATTCTGAAAGCCTGATAGTTTTAAAACACAAGAATTGTAGCTAACTTTAATTGTACACCTGGGCAACTTCTATTTTGTTTACATTAACAAAAAGACTAACACACTAATAAATAAATTAATGGAGATATCCCATCTCCTAGAACTGGAAGGGACCTTGAAAGGTCATCAAGTCCAGCCCCCTGCCTTCACTAGCAGGACCAAGTACTGATTTTGCCCCAGATCCTTAAGTGGCCCCCTCAAGGACTGAACTCACAACCCTGGGTTTAGCAGGCCAATGCTCAAACCACTGAGCTAACCCTCCCCCCGTAATCAGGTACTTGCACATGCATAGACAGAACTATGCAACTGAACAATGAAATGACAGCACAAAACCACCCCGTGGTAACACCGAGATCACGTTTGTTATTCGGTAATCAGCACAGCATCGCACATTTAGTGGAAATCTGTGCTGTGCATGTGCAAAGCAAGAGCATAATTCCTTACTGATCCCCTATACACACACTCACAAAATAACCCACCTTGAAAGATTCAGCTTTTCAACTGCAGCATGTGAATTATGTATGTACAAGACAACTCAATATTGGGTTTCTGTGGTGGCAAAAGACCAAAGCAAAAAACAAAAGATTTTCACCTGCATATAACTCAAAACTAGTAAGCAATTTTCTTAAACTTTCAAAATGCCACCTTAAGGCCAAAAACGAGCACAGATGAGTGTTAATGGAAACTGGACATTTTAAAATGGGGAAGTTGATGGAATTCTAATAAACTTGGCTTGAGTTTTCGGAAACGAGTGATTTTGGGTTCTCAACTTGAGACATTTTACAGGTGCTCAATTTTCTGTGGACAGATGCTCAACCCTTCTGAGAGTCAGGCCCTTCCAAAGTATCTCAAGTTGAGCATCCAAAACCACTGATAAATGTAGGCCTTTCTCTTTAGTAGTTGCTACAATAAACTTTAGTAGAAGCGTTGCTGCATTTCATACAGATCTCTTACCAATCTTCTGGCAGGGGAACAAAGAACTGATCTCTGTATTGTGACAATTAGTACCTTTCAATAAATACATTTTATGAAAAATAGATCTTACTAGCTTTCAAATACGTTCTGCAACTGCCAATAAACCAGCCCTTGTCTACCATTCTCTTTGGTACAAGAAGGGAACTGCTCACCGACAGCACAGAAAATGTTTCTTCTTCAGGTGGATGAGGATCAATATTATGACTGCAAATTGGCTACAAGCATGTAGCTGTATATAGGCCCTAGCACTAAGAGTAACATCGAGCTCTGGCTGCACAATGAATATCCGATAATACCCTCCCTATTCCCCAACCTATTCCCCACCTTTCAGCACACCGGATTTACTTTGTATCCCCATATTCCCCTTTGGTCTCAATCCAGATTGTAGCATAGCAAGAGGCCTCACCCCTGCTATTTTAGCTCTCCGCTGCAACTCCTGGGACATAGTGCCCTACAGAACACCTAAACTCTCTGGGCATCCAAGAATATCTACAGAAAAGTCACTGCCCAGAACTGCCCCAGAAATGTTAAGCCATGCTCTCCACAGGGTCTTCATCCTGAGTGTCTTCTACCAACACCCAGGGAGGGGCACAGAATAGGCCAACTCTTTTTGCTCAGCAGTTTTGTTGTTTGCTCTGAATCTAATGTGACATTCCTGGAAACCTTCCCTTTATTTTAAGCTTCAGCAAACAACCTGGAAGACTTTCTGCTATGGGCTGTCAGAGCAGTGTAACCAAAGGAGCCCTATCAGCTGCTTCTCTTTAACCACCTGAGGAGAGAAAAAAAAGACAAGCTTGGAAAGCCTGCCAGTCTGCAGTGAAATGCTGCCATCATAGGCAGACAGATATCAGTATTTTTGCTCCTACAGGCCAATAACCTGGCAGCGACCAATTTTACAGCCTCCCCATCCACGTTGCCAGTTGTACACAAGAACGTAGACTCTGAACATGGGCAGGTTCCACTGATTACTGCCATATGATAACAGGGCATGCCACGGCCCAGACCATCAGGCTTCTCTCATCCACCCAGTCAAATACAGTGTGATAAGATTAGCCAGGCCCTAGGAGGCTCTTTAGAATTCCCCTTAGGCTGGTCAGAGCAGGTATTACTTGTAGCACTTCCTACACTGATGCAAAGCTTTCCAAATCACCAATGGCTTTCATGGGGGTGGTAAAGAAGTCGTATGAGCAAGCTTACCCATCACCAGCGTTCATTCAGTGTCTTAAAGAATGTGTCTTTAAAATGGAGTTTCCAGATCACGGGCTGGTTTAAACCTACACACTAGGCAGAGGATGTGTTCAGCATTAATAAGTTTAGCAATGTGGAATGACACAGAACCCGTATTGGGATTGTAGGATGCAGGTCTGCTCTCTCCTTTGGCTTCTACTAGCTCCTTGAGGACGTTCCAGCTTTGAGCTTCAGCCTTTAGCGCCCCCTCTGCATACCTTATGGAGCCTGGACCTCAAGGATTTCACTGTGCCCATCTTCACAGGCAGGCTCACATCCAAGTATTTTCATTACTGGGCCAGATTATTCCTCCACCCAAATGACAGGAAGGAAGGCCATTGAAGCCAGAATGGTATAAAATTGGTGAGAGGGGAATCAGACCGCTAAGCTAGGGCCATCTGGTCCCAGAGACATCAATGGGACTTCTGCAGAAGATCAAGGGTAGCCCATTGCATTCAGCATCACACAAAGGACACCTTTAGGGGTACCTGCTGTGTTTCTATTCGTTCCCCTTCTTTCTGCTCCCACCTCCCTACCTCCTCCTGCCTCTGGTCCGCCCAGGCTTGGAGACTCCTTGATATTTTCTACTGGGAGGGAGGGTCTTTGCATGACTATTTCTCCTCCAGCAGCTCCCAAGAAATCTATTTCTCTGCAACCTGCCCAGCTTTCTCTACCAGCATACAGAGGGAGTCCAGCACCACCTAACTCTTCTTCCCTTTCTCAAGCAGTGACTCGTTCTTGACTGCCCACAACATTAAACAACTACACTGCTTACAGCAGCATATAATCTTCTCAAGTAAGTTTGACGACAGGGCACTTCCCATGCCCTACCGGGCAGCTCAATATACGAGATGAATTGGTTCAGACGTAGCAGCTTTAAGTCAGTTTACTTACTTTCCTCTGCTGCCTGCATGGTAACTGGGCAGATCCTGAACAAAGATACATGGCATTTGCTTGAACTGCTCGTCCCTCTCACTGTCCTCCCCCCCCCCCCCCCGGCCCACTCTAGAGTCTAAATCCTGCATCAAAGCCACATGGTCCTTTTTTTATTAACCCACCTCATTTTGTTGCCATGGAAGCAACTGTGAAATCACAGATTCAGCATTATGACTTCATGGCTAGGCCAAGAGGAGGAGGGGAAAAAACCCTGAGGCACAGGCAGTTTTGACCTCAAGCAAGATGGGAATGGGCTTGGAGCCTTAAAACTCCGCCAGCCTCGCAGGTTGAGTTCCAAGGAGTAACAGAGAGCTCCAGTTAATAAGACATTCAGTTCCTATGGCCAGGAGGAATTTGGAGGTGCCAGGACGATAAACATATGGGGTAGATTCTCCTATCCCATTTTGCTAGCCCCTATTTTAATCCATCACCTATGAAGCCTGCCCTGCAGTTACTATCCTCCTAGCAGAGATCTTACCCAGTGCTTTCTTATCAGTAGATCTCAAAGCACTTTACAAAGGAAGTCAGTATCATTATCCAAATTTTAAAGGTGAGGAAACTGAGGCAGGGAGCAAGGAAGCTACTTACCCAAGGCCACAGCCAGCAATGAAACTCAGGCCCAAAATCCCAGTCCAATGCACTATCCACTAAGCCATACTGCCTTTTCCAGAGCCCCTCAACAGCACTCAGGGCTGGCCTACACGACAAAGTTTGGTTGGCTTAACTACATCGCTCAGGGCTGCGAAGTTTCATTCCTTGTGCAATGTAATTAAGCCAGCCTCAGTCGCAGTGTAGATACCACTAGGTTGACAGAGGAATTCTTCCGCCGGGAGAGGTGGATTTACTACTGCAATGAATAGAGTTTTTTCCACCGCTGCAGTTAAGTGTCTGCTTTCCAGCATTGCTACCTCACTGCTGTAGCATTTCTAGTGTAGATGTACCCTCCGTCATCCAGAGGAGTCAGAGGGATCTACACAGAGTCCATGCTGACTATGGAAGTAAGAGAAAAGACTTGCAACTAGGCCTCTTACATAGCAGCAGTGATTAATATTTGATCACAGGGCCAGCCCACTTTGCACTCTACCTAGAATAATGCCCTATACCCAAAATCTGTCAGAAGTAAGTGATTAATGGAGAGTCTATATAATTTACTGGAACTATTTGAGTACAGAGGCACAGGTTTATTGCTCCCTCCCCCATCACTCAAATGATATCGCCAGCATCCCCCTACTTCACTGCAAACATCTCTTTTCTTTCAGGTTGCCTTCTGCTCTATCTTCTCAATTCCTGTCACACACCTAATTCAGCGACCAGACTTCCAGACACTGCGCAGAACATGGCCTCACCAGTGACTAAACCAGCACTATAGATAATTAGATCTAAATGAGAAATGTCTACCCTGGGGTGAGCTTTAGAAGTTCATAGCCACTGTATTAGCCGCTCAGTTTACAAAATGTAGTTATTTTAAAGGTGGTCACACAAAATCCACATGCTGCTACCTGTGCAACTTTGGAGTCTTCCAGAAAACCTCAGGGGTAAAGGTCGCATGATGTCTAAGGTGACCTTCTTGATGCAGCAGAAGAAATTGAAAAGACTTCAACGTGCCCCCCCTTCCTGCAAAATGCTCTAGTCTGATGTCTTTACCGTATACCCTGGGAATGCTATTGCTGAGTATAGCAAGCAGGGATTGCAAGATGATAGGGGAATCTAGCTAACCTTTAAGAACTATCAATTGTTAAAGCACTGGAGTCTACAAGGACTGAGAATTAGAATTGGGTTAGTCCTCTAGGACGGTTAAAGTTCAGTTTGTCCGGGGTAAACTCCTGGAATTATGACATCGGCCAAGGATAAAAACTGGCAGCTCAGCAGCAGCGACGTACTGCAGTGACTGTCTTGGAAAACGAGGCTTAAGTGCCCTCCTGCTGTAGGCCAGCGTTGCTCAGAAAGAAAGTGGCTGAAGGTGTGTTTCATGCATGTTCCCGCCCCCCAAGGACGTCTACTTGGTGTCAATGATTGGTTGCTAAATGACAGCAAACGCACTGCTAACTAGAGCAGACGCTGCATTCATAAAACCTGCAGGCTGGCTGTTTGCTCAATTTGCATCAAATGGCTGACACGTCACAGGCAGGAATGAACAGTATGAAGCAACTTCTGTTGCTGAACGCAGCGCTGCGTATGCCTCACTGAACCTGTCAAAACCTCATATGGCTCAGGAAGAACAACGCAGGGGAAGCCACCTGGACAAAAGAAGCCCTTTCTTGCCAGTTGTGGATTTCCAATAATGCCAGTATTAGCAGCTTCTGCTCATCTCAAGGAGGCAATCTCCAAACTAGGCACCAGTTATACCTGGGAGCACCAAGCCCTCCATGAGTGTTTTCTTAACATCTTGCTGTCGGAACTGGAATCAGAATTTACCCAGCTGCTATATACAAACAAAAATCATGCTACTGCTCTACTCAAACTTAGCTTATTGAAACATTACCATTATTAAGAGATGTACAGAGATCTAGGTTTTATTAATGCAGCTTTGTAAAACTGCTGGGAAATTTGACCAGCCCAGGCACAAAGCCTATTTGCTTATCCTTTGATACAAGGTTGAAAATGCTAGGTTTTTTTATTATTAATTATTATTATTATTAAACTTACCCCATTAAAAAAAGTTACCCCAGCAAATGTGAAAATAAAAATTCAAGGCAGAATTAGTATATTGTAAGTATCATATTTAATGTCGCTCTAAATGAGTGACTTAAGAGATTTTGTGTGTTTCATCACTTTCCCTTATCCTTAAGCTCAAAGCAATATTTTGCTTTTTGGGCTGCACCAATGCATAAGCACATCATGGGCTCAGGTTCTAGTCAGCTACAGACCTGTTTGTGCAAACACCTAGGGGAGAGGCAGGTATTTCTGTATTTCTGCCTCAAACTGCTTGCTATGAAATATGGGACCTTACAGTTCTGCTGGTGGAACTCCAAATGGCATCTGCAAATTCAGAGTGTTTCAGTTTTGCTTAACTATCCTCATCCATGCCCCCTGACATTTCAGTCATACAGAGAGAGCAATGTTATTGCAGCTCATATGGGATGTAGTTGGTTGCGTACATAACTCAGAAAGATGAAATATTACTCATTTTAGATGAAAAGTGAGTGAAGTGAAGAAAATTGCCCGAACAGTTACACTCATGCCTTGACCTTTCCTACATGTCAAACACTGCACTTACCATCCTATGAAAAATGAATGCAACAACACACACATTCTGCTGCCTTTTCTCTATGGAACTGAATGGGACACAGCCGACCGAATTAGTACCAATGGACTCTCATACAGCTAGGGCTTTTGTGGTTACTGTCATCAGAAGCGTAACCAGTGAGATAAGAGACAGAAGCCAGTTTATTTTAAAAGCTCTCCGCCTAGTTAACTGCAGAACCTCCGTATAACCCTAAAACAAAGGCATCCTAACTCAATAGCTACAGACCCCTCAGTTCCTAATGGAGCAATACTGGCTGAGTGCCAGGAAGAGTCCAACAGAGTTAAGCCAATCTTTCACATAAATTAATGGGAGACCCATTGTTCCAGACAGGGTAAGACTATATTTAAATCATGGAGCTTCCCCCACCCCAAACAAACAGGCCTTTAGCTCCACAGAGGTTTTCTAAATGAATAGCATTTGTTGAAGGAATGTTCCAAAGGGATAACTTGCAATAAGGGGTAGGCGATTAAACTCTTCAGCATGGGGACTTGGGTTCAGAGGGTTAGAAAGAAGAGCCCTGCTAGGAGATTCAAGGGTACGTACCTTCCAGCTTATTTTGGATAATACCTGCAGATAATGGTGCAGTCTGGTGCATTTCAAAGGCATATAAAAGTCACTCTTCAGACTAAGACAGTAATAGAAATTCAAGTTCAACATCATCCAGGGAGGTAAATGAATCTCAACAGCAGAGAAAGCCCTTCCAGTTTAGAACGGCCAAATCTTTCCCCTTTTATTCTGAAGGGAAGGTAAATACTGCAATGCTTTTTCCCACCCCTCCTGGATTCTGTCCTGACCCTATGCACCATATTAGAAATACAAGGCAGACAGCAAGCCCTGGAAGGGGCGGGGAGCCATGTACATCAAAGAGAAAGGGGCAGAGGAGCTGTACAGAGCAGGGCACAAACCCCATTTCCTGCAGTAGAAGGGGCACTGAATCCCTACCACCCAGGAGCACACAGGGCTGGGACAGCAGCAGATCCTGCCTGGGGGAGGGAGAACTCTACAGAGCAAGAAGAAGGGTGTTGCAACAGGGCCAGGCAAAATGGCGCGGGGCAAAGATGTGTTCAAGAGGGGGGGTGCAACCTCCCAGGAGAGGGTCTGCCCAAGTCCCTGAGGACAGAGATAAGAGATGCAAACTAGCGAGGATCTGATCTGTGGCGAGTGCACAGGATGGGCTGTCCTTTCCTCCCCTGAGAAAGGGACCATGTGGGCAAACTGCACCCTCTGGTCCCTGGGGTGTGCGTGGAGCTTCAGATCCCCCTCATCGGGGCAGGGGGTGAGGCAGGAGCGATACCCAGCACTGGGGGCAGGCCGCAGCCCCCCCCAAGGGGTTCTATGCAGAGTGGTCAGGCCACACCCCTTAGTTTTGGGGTGGGGGAGAAATCAGGGGCACCCTGCACCCCCTGCCCTGTCCTGGGGGAGATGATGCAGCACTGGGGGAACTCGGGGGCAGCCCCCGCTGTCTGGGGGGCCCCACGTGGCGGTGGGAACTCCTGGTCTGTCCGGGGTGGGGGGGGGGACTGGGCACACTGACAGGGCCCGGTACCCCGCCCTCTCCCAGGAGAGATGGGCCCGCGCACGCACCCGGGCTGGGCACCGCCCGCAGCCAGTGGCTGTTCCACCCCCCGCCGCCGCCGATCACCAGCGCACCCACGTGGGTGCCGCCCAGTCTCCTTCTTCCTCTCTCCGCGTCCGCTCCCGCCCCCCCCAGCTAGCCAATCCCTGCGCTTGCGCAGTCACGCGACCGAAGGTTCCATCGGGCTCCCCCGTCAATCACCGGCGGCGCGAGCCGCCCCTCCCCCAGCTGCCCCCCCCTCCCCCTTAGGGTAGGCTGGCGCGCGCCGCGGCTCCGAACGCTTCGGGATGGAACGTTCCGAGCCGCGGCGCGCTCGCCCCGGCTGCCTGGGGAGGGGGACAGTGCGCGCGCACGCCGGCGAGGCCTGAGGGGAGGGGAGGTGCGCGCGCGGGCGATCCCTGCGTGGAGGAGAAGACCGACAGGATTCGCCTCGGTCGGGCCGGGAAGGGCGAGGGTCGGGCCGGGGTGAGGAAGCGGGTAGAGTCCTCGGGCCGGAGGAGGGACCCGGGCCCGGCTCAGGTCTCAAGGGCCCGGAGGCCGCCGAGCACCACTCACCTGAAGCCGCCATGTTGGGCAGAGGGAGAGAAGGCAAAGGACCCGGATGGCGCCGTCACGTGACTATAGCGAGGCAAAAGCCCTCCTCCCGAAGGGGCGGGGCTCCAGGGGGGAAGGGGGGGGGGGGGAGCGCGGTCGATTCTGCGATTCCGGGCGATGCAGATCAAGTCCAAGGGCAGCGCAGCGGGCGGGCGAAGGCACGAAAATAACCGGGGGGGGGGGGGAATTCTTCGTTTAGCATCGCCGCACGCTCTCGATTTTCCAACGCCAAGATGGGGAGCTGGAATTGCCACGGCTGTGGGGCTGTCGGTAGTGCTCGCCCCCCACCCGGGGCCAACCACAGCCCCCCAGTGCAGCTCCCGCGGGGGCCCCACCCTCCCTTTGAGGATGTCTCTGGTTGGCTGTGGGGGCAGTGAGGGGGCTGGGGATGTTTTGGGGGACAAGTTGGGGGGCAGTTGGTGGGGCTGGAGTAGTTTGGGGGGCAGTTGGTGGGGCTGGGGTATTTGGGGGGCAGTTGGTGGGGCTGGGGTATTTTGCGGGCAGTTAGTGGAGTTGGGGTAGTTCAGGGGCAGTTAATGGGGCAGGGGAAGTTCAGAGGGGCAGTTGGTGGGGTTGGGGTAGTTTGGGGGGCAGTTAGTGGGGTTGGGGTAGTTTGGGGGGCAGTTAGTGGGGTTGGAGTATTTGCGGGCAGTTGGTGGGGTTGGGGTAGTTTGGGGGGCAGTTGGTGGGGTTGGGGTAGTTTGGGGGGCAGTTGGTGGGGTTGGGGTAGTTCAGAGGGGCAGTTAGTGGGGTTGGAGTATTTGGGGGGCAGTTAGTGGGGTTGGGGTAGTTCAGAGGGGCAGTTAGTGGGGTTGGGGTAGTTCAGAGGGGCAGTTGGTGGGGTTGGGAATGTCTCAGGGGACAATTAGTAGGGTTGTGGGTGACTCAGGGCAGTTAGTGGGGTTTTGGGTGACTCAGAGGGGCAGTTAGTGGGGTTGGTGGGGTGTGAGGGACAGCCGGCGGAGGCGAGAGCGTGTCTGTGACGGGAATTTTGTTCAGGGTGTTGGGTCCTCTCAAAAGACCACAGCGGGATGATACTCAACGTCTCCCTGACACTGCAAGGCAGCCACCTCTGGGGTCATGGCAGTTTATGGAGACAGTGTGGTCAGGGCTGACCATGAGCAGCACGGAACAGGTTTATTTTCAGCTGTACACCAGTGCTGTGTAACCAACCCACAGCCCCGCGGGCTTTTGTCTACACAGGAAAGTTTTACCTGTTATAATCATACTGCTCTGACACCACCTCCTCCTATGTGGACACTCTTATTCTGGTGTGAATGGCCTTTTCGGTTTAACTTATGCCACTTGGGATAGGATTGAAGCTAAACCAAAGAAAGCCACACTTACATCAGGATAAGAGACGTCTACGCTATGGAGTCGGTGCCGCATAGTCCCACAGCCTGCCTGATAGAAGGTTTTTTCTGTCACTGTAGGAACATCGTGAAGTTACAGCCCTGGAATCCCACTTCCGTCAATGTAGCTGCGTCTCCACTGGGCGTCATGATGGCATAGCTACATGGCTCAGGTGTTTGGTTTTTCATGCTGATATACATTTTGAGGATATATCGTCACTCGAAATGCTACAGTCGCCCAGCTACAGTGCAGATACCTACCCCAGTGATGAAAGAGGTTCACACCAGCTATTGGCACCCTGCCATAGGGTCAAAATCTTGGGTTTTACAGCTCATCTGAAATACGGCTACTGCTGCAGCACAATTCTTTCCTCCCTTCACCGTGCTGGAGTCTGTACTGACTTGAGGGGAAAGCCACACCCCCAAGGACAATACTGGGGCATCCCTGCAGACTTGGAAGAAAGTGCGTCCTTAGCACCACTTACTGCAGCACTCTAGTACTGACCTGGGACACCTCTGCTTAATCTGTGATCTGTGGTAGGCTCATCATCCCGGCTAACACTCCCAGAGGCCCTTTCACTCCCAGAGGTGATTGGTCCCAACTCCTTAGACAGGTCTAGGGTTCCCAGACTGCCAATGAAACCACCTTTCTTTCACCCCACAAAATCCTCCAATTTATTGTTTGAAAAAAGGAAACAAAAATAATCTCAAAATTCCCATTTCTCTCTCTCAGACAAACTCTCTGCATTATTAATGCTGCTGAAAACATGAGCTGATGATTCCTCCACACACCCCTCTAGGTGAATATTGTAGATGGGGAAACTGAGGCACGGCGCAGCATAGTGACTTACATAAGAATGGCCATACTGGGTCAGACCAAAGGTCCATCTAGCCCAGTATCCTGTCTACCGACAGTGGCCAATACCAGGTGCCCCAGAGGGTGTGAACCTAACAGGTAATGATCAAGTGATCTCTCTCCTGCCATCCATCTCCACCCTCTGACAAACAGAGGCTAGGGACACCATTCCTTACCCATCCTGGCTAATAGCCAATAATGGACTTAACCTCCATGAATTTATCCAGTTCTCTTTTAAACGCTGTTATAGTCCTAGCCTTCACAACCTCCTCAGGCAAGGAGTTCCACAAATTGACTTGCTTGAGTCCGCACAGCAAGGTAGTTGCCGGGGCTGGGGTTGGAACCTAGGAGTCCTAAAGTGAAGCAACCATCCAATATCACGCTCCTTGTTCCAATTAGCCTATACCTAAATCCCCATACCTTTGTGGAGCTGATGGGAAAACCACAGGATCGCTGGTTCTCTGGTCCCCAGTTTCTGATCAGGTCCCCGATTTCTGGAAGCCTTTTGGGTCTTGCTAAGAGAAAGCCCCATTTTGCAACTTGTTCCTCCACTTCTCTGCCCAACCGACTCAGAACTTGGTATGTTCAAAGTTCTCTCTGTCTCTCTTAAAGGGGCCATCACTTTAAAAGACTGTAATCCATTCCTGGACTGTAGTTTTATCCAGTCTGGCTCCAGGAAAGATAGTGATACAATAGTGACAATGTGGCATATTGGTCAAAGTAGGGGACTGGGACGTAAGGCTCCTTGGTTCTCTTCCTAATCCTATTAGTAACCCCCTGTGTGACCTTGGTCAACTCACTGCACAGCCCTGTAAAATGCCAGGGTTAATAATTTTGGCCTACCTGAGAGGAAAGCTAATAATCATCATAATAACTAATAATTATAATAAGTACACTGGTTTAATTCACACACGTAAGGTGCTTTGAAATCTTCACTTGAAAGGAGTTCGGTACGTGTAAACTATTAATAAAGGAGTGTCGCTTTGAATCCCAACTCTCATAGTCAGCAGTGGAAGTAGGAATATTATTTACTACGTAGATGATTGCCCATTGTGGCTGCATTAACCAGGGTACTTCACTATATTTCATTTCAGGCAGGGTCAACAGCTAGGGGTGAGGAAGGGGAGAAATTGCCCAGAAAAGGCATTTACAAAACAAGACCCATCCCAGTGAGATCTGACAGAAAATCTTCATTAAATAACAATACGTAGCTCTGATCTAGAGCTGGTCATCCGTAGGTCTCAAAATGCTTTACAAAGGAAGTTAGTATCATTACCCTCATTCTATATACAGAGGGAAACTGAGGCACAGAGCAGGGAAGAAACTTGCCCAAGGTCACCCAGCAGGCCAGGTGGCAGGGTTCAGGTCTCTTAAATCCCAGTCCAGTCCATTATCCACTAGGTCACACTGCCTAAGGATTACAGCAGCCAAGCTGCAGTGTTATCAAGACAGTGGTTCGGGCACTGAACTGGGTGTCAGGAGACATGGGTTCTATTCCTGACTCTACTGCATGGCCTTGAGTAAGTCACGTCCCTGCTTCGTGCCTCAGTTTCCCCTCCCAAATCATTGTTTGTGTTGTTTCGCGGGCAAACTCTTCAGGGCAGGAGCTCTCTCTCTGTTCGTACAGCACCTGGCATCATGTTACCCTGCTGTTGGGAGACGAATACTAACAATAAGCTCTGGTCACGCTGCCTGACTCAGTTCATCTCAGTGCATTCTGGGAGAATCTGGGACGCTCTCCCTTTCTGCACATGAGATGAGGCAAGGGCGTGGAAGGGAGAACCATAGGGCAGATCCAAACCCTTCAGTGCAGAGCCAAGAGAATCCAGGGACCTGCAGGATGGGCCAGTGGCTTCTTCCTTTACTCTGCTGCGATCGCATGAAGCTGCTATGGACTCACCAGCTCCATCGCTTACCCGGAGACTTAGCTGATGCCTTTACAGTGGCCTAGCAAGTCCCTGCCTTCATTAGCTAGGGGGGCCGGCTTATGCATTAGCCCTTTGCTAGTGAGCTGGTTCTTGCTGGAAGGGTGTTAACACAGTTTCCCGGGCTGGTGTGAAATGGTCCTTAACATTATTCATGTGGTTACTGTAGGGTCACTCGAGTGAGGGGTTATGCACACTGGTTTGTTTATTGTAGGGTCTCTCCTGAGTGCTGGGCTATGGGCACTGGTTTGTTATTATAGGGTCGTTCCTGAGTGAGGGGCTATGCATACTGGTTTGTTATTGTAGAGTCGCATCTCAGTGCTGGGCTCTGCAGACTGGTCTGTTATTGTAGGGTCACTCCTGAGTGCTGGGCTATGTGCACTGGTTTGTTATTGTAGGGTCTTTCCTGAGTGGGGGGCTATGCAGGCTAGTATTGTGGGGTTGCTCCTGAATGCTGGGTTGAAAACACTGGTTTGTTATCGTAGGATTGCTCCTGAGTGCTGGAGTGACTGTGCAAACTCCTTTGTTTTTACAGGGTTGCTCGGGAGGGCTAGTTTGCACCTGCTGGTTTGTTATCATGGGGCCCCCCACGAAAGCTCCCCACACTGGATTGTTACTGGGGGGTTACTCATGGGCCCTGGCCAATCAAAGCAGAGCTCAGCAAGATGGCAAAAAAACAGAGGGGGGGCCCTAAACCCAGTTTTATGAACGGAGTGGGGAGAGACAAGGTGGGCGAGCTCATATCTTTTATTGGACCGACTTCTGTTGGGAAAGAGACACGCTTCCGAGCTCCACAGAGCTCCTCTTGTCTCTTTGCCCAACAGAAGCTGCTCCAAATAACGATATGGAGCCTCGCCCACCTTGACACTCAGAGCCTGAGGCCGGCATGGCTGCGCCAACACTGCAAACAAAAATATTGGGTGTTCTCAAGGAGTAAAACAGAACGGCCACATGATGGCGCTGCAACCTCAGGAACAGGAAAGAGGGTTTGTGGGCTGCCTTCCCTGTAACCCCCACCTCCCCCTGCGCCCCAGTGAATGCAGCCTGGTGCAGCGCCATACCACAAGGCGTGAGTGAGTTTTCAGTGCTCCCCAGTGACTCACCCCCTGATATCTCCATTCACCCAGGCCGGACTGGGTATTTCTAGCATCCACAGCTACAGGGCCAGCATGGACTGAGCTAGGAACCTCTCCCCAAATACCTGCATGAACTCCGCCCTCTGCCAGCCAGGGACCTATGGTCCCACCTTGTAGCATGTAAGAATCTCCCGTTGACTTTAATGCACCCAGGACCTGCAGCCAGATTCAGCCTGGTGTTGTGGCTGCAAAAAGGGGCCTTAGGGCGGTATAATGCTCCCTTGGGGAGTGGCACAGAGAGCCCCTACGCCATGCCCAGAGCTGATGGATAGGGCTGCAGACTGCCTCTGCAGTGGCCCTGGTGGGAAGGGGCCCAGAGGAGTTTGGGCCGGGGCAGATGTGTGCCCCAGCAATTCTGAGCGCCCACAAGGGGCCATTGTCACGGTGGTGCTCAGGGCTGTACCAGCCTCCACAGCCCCTGGATAGGAGGAAGGCAAGATGCCCCCCCTTCTGCCCCTGCCCTGGTGCTGAGTCTGCCCCCTGAAGCGTGAGTTGAGCGGCACCATCCCCTTTGCACGGCACCATGTTTTCCAGGGATGCTGAGTGATCCCGGCTCCCACACGGACATGGATTCATGCCCAAGCAGAGTCCAGAGTGTGAATCGGCGTGTGAACAGATCGAGTGCTGGGCTCATCCCTAGACAGCGTGGCACGGATGTCAGCAGACTGTGGGGCAGAGCATGCCTTGCCTGACCCTAAAGGAAGCAATGATCCACTCTTGGTCAGTTTCCTAACTCCCTTGTCCATTTCACGCTGAACCTGGATGAAAGGGGTTAGCTGTCTGGATTCTTCCAGGACCAAATTCTCCTTTAAGATCCCCCCTGTCAGTGCAAAGCACGTGTGGCGAACTGAAACCCTGCCTGCAGCTCCATAAGGGAAATGTGAGCATGCAGTGATTTGTTTTTATATAGTCACGCCTACGTTCTGGGCTGTGCAGACTGGTTCGTTATTGTAGGGTTGCCTGTGAGGACTGGGCAGTTCATACGGGTTCGTTATTGTAGGATTGCTTGTGAGTGCTTGGCTGCACATGCCGGTTTGTTATGGTAGGGTTGTTCTTGCACGCTGGCCTGTTCACACTTGTTTTACCATCCTCTGCCCTGGGACAGACCCCAGCAGAGGGGAGACAGAGCCCAGAGTGTTTGCTGCAGGGGCTGGGGACGCTTCCTGGGTTGGGTGCAGCGAAGCGAAACCTAACGCTGGCGTATTATTTGCTTCTCTACAAAGCTAGCTTTGTTGGGACGCTAGCTCTGTCCCTGGCACTCCCTCCATGCAACAGCCGCCTCCTCCGTTTGATCAGCGCACAACATGGAGCCATGCAGCGGGGAGAGCTTAACTTGAACCCTGCCTCTCCAGGGGCTGCCGGGGCTGGAGCCCAGGGACCCCAGTGGGCCGGCAGAGACCTTTGCACAATAAACACGTGTGGACCCCACACCCGCAGGGAGTTCTCTTGTTCCTGGCAGCTGGGTAGACATTCCTGCTTGGCTGAATGAGGAGAAAGGGCCAAAACCAACTGACCCAGCCCAGCCCTGAAATTCCAGGGGAATCGAAATACTCAGGCGCTTCCCTATGAGAACAACACGCTGGCTAGGGAGGCCTGTGGGAGGCTAGAACCTAGCTCCTTCACTGGAGCATCATGGCCTCGGGTCGGGTGATCCTTCTGCAGTCATCAGTCGGTGTGGAGGGGACTAGGGAGGTCAGGGGAAAGGTGTGGACAGCCCTGCTGCTGGTGGTGTGGGGATAAATGGAGGATTTGGAGCCTCTGCCAGTCCACCTGTGCCAGGCGCACTCTGGATTCTCCTTAGCGCGTGACAGCGGCAGTGGAAAGACAATGAGGAGGGGACGGGCAATTCTGTCACACAGCTGCATCCCCGGGGCTGGCGGAAGGCCCCCGTTTTCTCTGCCAGGCTGGAGCAGCACACCCAGGGAGCTGGTGAGGTGGAGAGTTCCCAGACAAGGCCTGGAAAGCCCCAGGCTTTCCTCCGTGCCAGGCAAGGAGGGAGGCAGGGGAGCAGAGGTAGGACTCCAGCTCATAACAGCCTTCTTGTGGGCATGGCTTGTTTTGATCCCTGCCACGCTGGTGTGTCCGCACTGGGCGTGGGACCCTGGTGAAGGACTATGGGAGGCCAGACTACCGCAGGGTGGCTGTCAGTGTGGCTGGACCGCACATGGAGGTGTCCAAGCGGGACAGATTCTGAAGGAGAGAGAAGGGCTGGTGGGTGTTGTGTGACCAGGCCGAGCCTGGGGGTGCAGTGATCAAAGGCACAGAGGAGGTGTGAGTGCCCAGCTCCGCGTTAATCTCCTCCCAGGTTCCTCGTCTTTCCCTGGGGTTGGTCTAGACTAGGGAAATTCGCCACTGCACCGGTGCAAAAACACCACACTGGTGCAGAGACACGACAACGGGGCCGTCCTGGTGCAATTCACAATGGGGTGAGCTGTCCTGGTGCAAAGCACTATGTCGTACTTCTCCACTGGGGCAAAAGGCTTACATTGATGCACCCCCACCCCCTCCCTCTGCTGTAGGTTATCACTATAGGCTGAGCGGGATGATAATCCCAGGGGATTTTCCTGCAGACAGGCGAGGTCGTTAGGAGCCCTACCCTGCCCAGAGGCTATCAGCACGCAGGGCGGGCGGGTGAAATGAGTAGCAGTGGGAGGCTATCAAGGGGAGAGATTAGAGCTAGCTCCTGTAATTGCTCCCAGACATTGTGTTAGTATCGTGCTCATTAAGAGTGGGACTTTCCAGCCTTGGGGAGGGGCTGGGGCCTGCTCCGACAATCCCCAGAATGCCTGGCAGCCCCACTCCCGTCTGCCCGGACACGGGCCTGCAGGGGACGTCCCGTCCCCCCACTCCTCTGATGGTGCCACTGCAGCCACGCAGCAAAGGCTTACCCCTCCAGCAAGAACACACTGCCTGCCCTGCTGTGCTGGGGCACTGCCCGCCTCCTGGAATACAGACCGGCCTGGCAAGGGGGCAAAAGGTTCCCCTGGACACTAGCGACAACCCCCTGGTCAATATACAGTCCTCCCATGGGCACAGCAGACCCCAAACAAAGCTACATGAGTACAGGGCCCTGAACAGATAGATAAATACCCAGTAACATCTATCTATCTATCCCCATCCACCCCCTCTATCTATCTAGTCATGTGCAACCACATTTTCCAAATGTGGATGCCTCGTTTTGGGGCACCCAGTTTGAGACCCCTAGGATATCCAGGCGACAGCCTTTGGCCCTACCACCTAAGGCTGAAGTTTGTTGGGAACCGGGGGCCCCTCTGCACCCTGGAAGTTTCAATCCATCCGTGAGCCTTGTTCCCACCCGCCGGGGCTTTGCTGGCTGAGTTGTCATTAACCCGGCGGTGGGGGGTACGCGCAGAGGGGGCCGTGAAAGCCCCTGCCACCCTGCAAACACCCCCAGAGTCCTGTTCTGCAGGCCGTCTCTATCAGCTGCTGATATGAGAGAGGAAGCTGTTTAAAGTTTAACTGCAGATTATTCTCCTGAATGCCTGCTAGCAGGGGAACCTCTGGGGTGGGAGTTGGGTGTGCCAACTTTTGCTTTCTGGGCAGTGCCATGAGAACTGAATTGCTGTGGGGAAGCTGCTGCAATGGAGTCCCCAGCTGGGCACTGCTGTGGGGAAGCTCCCAACACTGGGGGTCCCTGCAGGGTACAGTCTGCACTAGACGAGCCAAGAGGAGGATGCGCAGGGCTCCCAGGGTGGGGCGAATGCATTTCTCAGCTTGCCTTCCTCTTATTTCTGTGTGGCGTGTCTGACCCTCATTCCAAGCGGCCCAGGCTAACTGCATCAAAGGGTTTAGTGTCTGGAGATAAGGTGGCAACACAAGGGGCTTTTGTTTGTGTGTTTTCCCCAAGGCAACGGAGTTACTGATCAAGGTTATCTCAGCAGTGACTCACCCTTGTGCGGTCACACACACAAACACACACTCACCCGCGCTCCTGAGCTGTGCTCTGCCAAGCCGGTTGCATGGTCTCTGGGTTCACACTGGTGTGCCTCTCCTTCCACAGTCACCGATTCTGCGTTTGGGGAGAGGTCTGCCGGGGCTTTGCACATCCCGCTGCAGCTAGGCAGGGAGCCCCCCTCACCCTGGCCTGACAGAAAGTGGGAGCAAAGTCCCCCATTTCTGTGGGGGAGCGGGGTCTCTGCCGGTGAGTCATGCCAGAGTGGCGTGAGAAGTAGATGTCCTTGAGAATGACTCAGGCAGCCGTGGGGCACAGCAAGGAATTCTGGATAACTGACTCATCCAGGACATGCTGACCCCAGAGCGGGGGATCCAGGGTCTGAACCCCACACAGGGGGAAGGACCTATCAGAGCTTCCTGCCTTTGCCATCCGTTCCTTGGCTAAATAGGGAATTCTCCACTGGGCAGGTGCCCCTAGACTGAGCCCTGACTGCTCCAGGGCCAGGACCAGAACCTCGGTATCCTGGTGCCCAACCCTGTGCTCTAACCTTTAGATGCTGCCTCCCATCCGGAGGGGTTCCATGCTACATGGCCAATTCCACGGGATCACAAATCATGAGTCATGTGTGTCTTCCTCCTCCCCCCCCCAACCCCCCCGCAAAATCATGATTGGCTCAACAGTCATGCCATTAAAAACATCATCCTGGGATCTTTTTCTTGGCCATCTGTTTTTTGAGCCTGCAAGAGTCACATTTCCAATGTCTCTGCACCCCGGGACTCCAGAAGCTGGGGCTTTGAAGCACCAACTGGCACGAGACGTGGCCCTGCCGTGCCTAGCAGGAGGGGAAGCCCAGGTCTCCTCACTGCAAACAGCCTGGTTCCCAAGCACAGGGGGACGGTATCAGTGAGAATTCCCTGGTTGGCACCTGATCACCAGTCCACAGGGCCCCTTCCTAGCACAAGTTCCAACAGGAAAAGGCCGTCTTTCCCCAGAAACAAATATTTGTCTTCAAGGGTGTTGTACCCACCTATCAGCTGTGCCCAGCCAGAGCTATTGCAGCTGCTATCTCAGGGCCAGTGAGTTATCTCAGCTCCTCCAGAGAGCTTGGCGGCTCCTGCTAGGGGAATGGGTGAGGTCCGGCTGGCGTGAAGATGGGGCATCTGGCTGGGATGGGGCAGCTCTAGGCACGGCGTGTGATGACCGGCAGCACAAGAAGCTGCAAGGGTAGTGGAGAGAAATAACACAAACAGTTGCACCCCCATCCCCACATACCTGTGAGTCTGCAGCCTCCCATGCCCCCCATGTCTACCTGTCTAGTACTGACCTGCCGCTCCCTCCCTCCCACCATTGTAGCACCAGAAGGCCCCAGAAATACGCCTAGCTACGGTGGCTTGGAAGGATTTGATTTTGATCGGTAAATGCTGGTGAACGTCGATTTCACAGCCCAAGAAGCGACGACAAAAACCTGCGGGCACACACACCCGCCCACCCACACCCACACCGAAGCTGAACACACACATGAAATACACAGCTGAGCCTGTGTGCACACACGAATACACACACACACACACACCCCTTAGCCCACACACACACCCATGTACACACCCTGAGGCTGAACACACACAAATACACACACACATCCTGAGGCTGAACACACACAAATACACACACACATCCTGAGGCTGAACACACACATGAAATGCACAGCTGAGCCTGTGTGCACACACAAATACACACACACACACACCTTAGCTTTGCAACACCCCTTAGCCCACACACCCACCCATGTACACACACACACACACACACATACACACCCTGAGGTTGAACACACACAAATACACACACACACCTTAGCTTTCACAAACCCCTTAGCCCGTCCGTCCCCCCACACACCCTGAGGTGGAACACACACATGAAATGCACAGCTGAGCCTGTGTGCACACACAAATACACACACACACACACACCTTAGCTTTCACACACCCCTTAGCCCGCACACCCACCCATGTACACACACACACACACATACACACCCTGAGGCTGAACACACACATGATATGCACAGCTGAGCCTGTGCGCACACACAAATACACACACACACACACACCCTTAGCCCGCACACCCACCCATGTACACACACACACACCCTGAGGCTGAACACACACAAATACACACACACACACCTTAGCTTTCACACACCCCTTAGCCCACACTCCCACCCATGTACACACACACACACACACAAACACATACACACCCTGAGGCTGAACACACAGATGAAATGCACAGCTGAGCCTGTGCGCACACACAAATACACACACACACATCCCTTAGCTTTCACACACCCCTTAGCCCACACACCCCCCATGTACACACACACACACCCTGAGGCTGAACACACACAAATACACACCCACACACCCTGAGCCTGCACACACACACCTGCTACTCCAAAGCCCGCGGTTTGAAGCGCATGCCTAGAGAGGACAAAGGCCCAGAGCCTCAGATGTACTGAGGTGCTCGACTCCCATTGAAATCAGTGGGCGTTTAAGGCTCTGGGGTTCTGGTTGCTCTAATCAGTTGATCTGGTTTCAGTGCAAACGGGCACTGGATGCAAACCCGGCTCCTCTCCCTGCGAGTGGGAAGCCAGGGCCCCAACCTGCAGGGGCGGGAGCTGCTGAAAGGGTTATTACCCCAAGGTTACCAGGAGCGCCGGCTCCCAGGGGTTACCCCTAGCGGGGCAAATCGGGAAGAGCGGCACCGAAATCAGCGGGGTTGCTTGGTGTTTACACGGATGTGGCTGAGAGCAGCGGGGTTGCTTGGACACAGCAGAAGAGAGCGGAGTAGCACCTGCCAAATTCCCTTCCCTCTGAACCGTCCTCGGTAATCAGCTGCTCCTCCCTGCTCCCGAGGCTGGGGTCTGCCCAGCTCTGCTCATTTGGAGCGGGAAAGGGAGTAGCTGACACTTGTTGTGCCTGCTTTACACTGGGAGAGGCGGGGGCTGGAGCAGCTGGGAGCTCCCCCCACGGCCAGCGCTCCTGCCCTGCTCCCTACAGCGCCCCCTGCTGGGAGAAGCCAGGACTGAACACCTAGGGTGACCAGATACCAAGTGTGAAAAATCGGGACAGGGATGGGGGGGTAATAGGAGCCCATATAAAAAAAAAGCCCCAAATATCGGGACTGTCCCTATAAAATCGGGACAGTCCCGATCACCCTACCCTGCCCCATCATCTGAGCAGCGCTCATACTTGGCAGTAGGCATGGGTGGAGCTTATGTCGTGGGCAGAGCTTGGAAGAACACCACACCCCTTCTCCATTCCCAAGTGCTAAATTTTGGGATTCCTTCCATGGCTGGCGCCCATTCGCCAGCCTGCCTGGGGGTCCTTCATTCTGCCACTGCCCAAGACTGCGTCCCATAGCACCCAGGGGCCCTGCGACCTGGGGACTCACCTGTGGCCATGCCACCATGGATCTAAGGAGCCAAATGGGTGTAACCAATTTAACCCCCTTTGGGGGAAGGGGCTGATAGATAGAGACAAGTCAGGGGAAAGCCCTAGAAAGACCCTCGGATTCCTGGCAGGACAGGGCCAGACTGGCAGGGTCCAGCTGCCAGCAGAAGGGGCTCGGTGCATGGCATATACGACCAGCGCTCTGCCTTATGGAAGGCTACTGGGGCCGCTAATTAGCTGGCCCAGCCTTGGAGAGCCATGGATTACTGCACTAGACAGAACAGCTCCGCCCCACAATCCAGTGCGAAGAGTGAAGTGCAGGATGCCTGTGACCCCGCCTTGTTCGTTCCAGTTGCAACAGGCCCGGAGAGTGGGGTTATTGAGTTTAGTGCCATGGTGCCATTACGGGGCTGGACGTGGGCAGCCCCCCGTGGAATAAGGCGTTGTGGAGTGGCCCCAGGACTAGCAGAAGAGGCGTGAAATTCGTGAGCTCCACTGCGGACCAAGCCCCAGTGGCAATGGGCCATTCGGAGAGACACAGCTGGGGTCTGTGCTATCGGGGGGCAGGACGGGAACCCCGAAGGAGGGAAATGGAAGGGTGAGTGCTTAGAACTGGGGAGGCTAGTTAAAGCAGGAGATTGGGGATCAGGACCCTTAGGTTCTATTCCTGACTATGAGAGGGAGTGCGGTCTAATGGTTAAAGTGGGGGAGAGGGGAAGTTGCTGGGAATCAGGACACCTGGGTTCTTTTCCTGACTATAGGAGGGGACTGCAGGTTACTGATTAGGGTGGCGGGGGAGGAGTGGGAGTCAGGACTTCTGGATTCTATCTTTGGCTCTGGGAAGGAATGTGGTCTAATGGTTAGAGCGGGCTAGGGCTGGGAATCGGGACGCCTGGGTTCTATTCCTGACTATGGGAGGGAAGTGCAGTCTAATGGTTGGGGGAGAGGGGGTGGCATGGGAGTCAGGACTCCTGGGTTCTATCCCCAGCTCTGGGAGGGAGTGCTGTCTAATGATTAGAGGGGGCGGAGGCTGGGAATCGGGACTCCTGGGTTCTGGGTGGGGAGTGCAGTCTGATGGTTAGAACAGGGATGGGGAGTGGCTGGGATTCAGGACTCCTGGGTTCTCCTCCTTGCTAGGGAAAGTTGTGGGGGTGGGGGTGGTTAGACCAGGGACTGGACATCTATCCCAGCTCTGCCAGTGACTGGCTCTGTGACTTCGGGCAAGTTGTTTTAGCCGCCGCGTGCCTCGGTTTTCCCATCTGTATAAATGGAGATACAGGGCTATATCCCTACATGACCAGGGTGCCATGTGGCACCATGGGAAGCGCTCCGAGCACCTTGGGCAGGGGGCCACTTAACAACCTCATTAGCAGGGAATACAGGGCTCCGTGAGGATCCCCCGCCCCTCCCCCAAGGGCCACCAGAAGCCCAAGAGAAGTAGCGCACTCTGAGGTCAATTGCGTTTTTTATTGAGCTCCGCTGACCAAGCAAGCGGGTGGTGGGAGGCAAAGCCAGTTGCCCGCAGCCCTATCTGGGCACTGCAATGCCAGATGCTAAGGGAAGGGAGCAGGGATCATGGGGTGTATCTTCTCAGCGCCTGAACAATTGGGATTCGCTGGTGTCCGACACCACTTTGCCGTCCGCCGTCTTCTTGGTCGTGGTGATGACCTGGTGGGTGGTCTGTGTGATGCTGCCGGTGTCCACCAGGGCGTCATTCAGGCTGCAGAAAGGGAGAGAGGGAGCGTGAACGCTCAAGGGGCCGTCCCAGAGTCCCTGGTCCACTGCATGCAACCAGGGATGGGGACCTGGGGGCTGGACCGCACACCGCTTGGGAGGGAGGTCATCAGGGAGCAGCCCACATGGGATCAGTAGTCTGGAGTGGCATTATGCCCTGGTACGCATTAGCCTCTCCCTGCCCCCACTCAAGGGGCACCCACTTTCCCCACCATCGGCTTCCTGCCAAAGCCACGAATTCAGGAAACATGGGGTTCTAGGGATGAGGCTCCCCTGGGAGACAGCCCCAGACGTGCGGTTGGTCCTAAGAGGGACAGAGCCCATTCCTGGTGGGGATCTGGGCCTGTCTGCCCCTTCCCATCCCTGGGGGAGCCTCAGGGGCACCGTGGCCCAGCAACTGGGGCCAAACACTGGGGGGGATATTCCCCTCTCTCTGGCCTGGGTCAAATCACAATAGCTTCCCGGCCCCTCAGCTAACCCAGCTGGGAATTGCTATAACAGGGAGTGAGGGGCAAGATGAGTTATCCTGGAGCCAGGTTTCCTAGGGGCCCCAGGGTTAAATCCTCCCTATCCCACCGCTCCCACCAATGGGAAGCGTGACGGGGCACCTGGAAAGCAGCAGGGCTGTGGGAGGAACCGACGCCCCGGCCCGAGGCACTCACTTGAACTCCTCTCCGCCCTCCAACAGCCGCCTGTAGGTAGCGATTTCTGCCTCCAGCTTGTCCTTGATGTTCAGCAGGGCCTGGTAGTCCTCAGACTGGCGCTGGATGTCGTTGCGTATCTGAGCCAGCTCCGCCTCAGCCCGCAGGAGCTGCCCATTCAGATGCTCCATCTGCATGGCGTAGCGCTGCTCCACGTCCTGCAGGTTTGCTTCCAAGCTGGCTTTCTGCAAGGGGAGGAGAGGTCAGTGCCATGCCTCCGTGGGCACCAGCCACACCTCTGGGGAGGATGCCATGCCCCAGAGGCACTAGCTCCTCCCCTTTGGGGGGCAGCATTGGACAAGGTGAAACCAGGATGTGGCCTGGCTGAGGGCGATGGGCCAATGTTAGCTCCCTCACTGCGGAGGGTATCCCCGGCACGCTGGGATGCCGTCCTCCTCTAACGTGGTTGCCAGCCTGAGCGCCGGGGCTGGATCAGGGCTCTGGGGCAGGACAGGGAGAAAGCCCTCCCTGCGCACGGATGGGGGGAGGCTCAACGGGGTGCAGGAGACCCTGGACGTGATGCTGGAGAGCCCAGCTGTGGTATTGCGGGGGGAGTGGGACAGGGAGAACCCGACCTGGCGCTGGGGAGGGGAAAGCAGCACTGGGGACGGGGGAGTGAGGGAGGAACCCAGCTGCAGTGGTGGTGGGGGAGCCCGGCTCTGGCACGGGAGGTGGGGGGAGCAGGGGGACCCCAGCTCTGCCACGGGAGGCGGGGAGGGGGAGCAGGGGGACCCCGGCTCTGGCACGGGAGGGGGGGAGGGGGACCCCGGCTCTGGCACGGGAGGCGGAGCAGGGGGACCCCGGCTGGGGGAGGGGGAGCAGGGGGACCCCGGCTCTGGCACTGGAGGGGGAGCAGGGGGAGCAGGGGGACCCCGGCTCTGGCATGGGAGGCGGGGAGGGGGAGCGTACCAGGTTGCGCAGGGACTCCAGCTCGATCTCCAGCGTCTGGTAGGTGCGGCGCAGCTCGGAGACGCTGCTGCGGGCCACCTCGATCTCCTTTGTGTTCTGGGTGATCTCCACGGTGCTCTGGGTGATCTGGAGGGGGACAGGGCAAGTCAGTTACTTGGGCGTGGGGGGAGTCTCTTCCTTGCCAGCCAGAGCTAGCCTGGGCCAAACCTCCCAGACCCCGACACCCCAGGTGATGTAGCTCCGGCAGCCCTGTCTCCATCACGGGCCAAACCAGAGCCCCGTATCAGAACCGCCCCCGATTCTGGGCTTGGCAACACAAACTCGTCCTGAACGTGCAGCTGCACTGAGGGGCGGGGGGGGGGCTCAAAGGGGTCCCCTTAAGTGGTCTGGTTCTTGAGGGTGGCAGGAAGTGGGGTACCCCCCGGGGACAGGCCGTGGCAGCGCCCCACCCCCCTCCCCGGCTCACCATCTGGTTCCATTGCTGGTCCAGGTCCGCCATGTTCTTCTGCGCCAGGTTGTCGTACTGAGCCCGGATCTCCGCCATGACCTTGCCCAGGTCCTGAGGCTGAGCGGCGTCCACTTCCACCGTCAGCCCCGAGTTGGTGATCTGGGCCTGCAGGCTGTCCACCTCCTGCAGGGATACGCCCGGACTGGTGAGACGTCCGCCCTTTGGGAGAAGGGACCCTCCCCACCCCATCCTGGGCCCTTCTGGGGGCCGCCTCCCGCCCCCCAACGGTGAGCCCAGGGCTGAGCCACGCAGGACGGTCCTGCCCCATGTGGGCACAGCCCCCCCTCCCCAGCTTACATCCTGATGGTTCTTCTTCATGAAGATCAGCTCCTCCTTGAGGGACTCGATCTCTCCCTCCAGCTGCAGCCGGCTCATGTTGGTGTCGTCGAGGACCTTCCGCAGCCCGTTGATGTCGCTCTCCACCGACTGGCGGATGGCCAGCTCCGACTCGAACCTGCGCCGGGGAGGGGGAGGGGCTCAGTGCTTGGGGACGGAGCTCCAGCCCTGCAGGGGGGCTGGAGCCCCTCTGCCGTCTGTGGGAGTGAGGAGAGGGCATTGGGGGGGGGGCAAGCCCCTCCCCCATGTGTGGGGTGCTGCAGGGTGTTCATTTGGGGGGCAAGAGCCCCTCCCCCAGTTTTGGGAGTGCATTTGGGGGGCAAGAGCCCCTATGTGTGGCGGTGGGGGATGCAATTGTGGGGCAGAGCCCCTTCCCCCACGTGTGGGGGTGCATTTGAGGGGCACAGCCCCTCCCCCACGTGTGTGAGGAGGGTGGGGATGTATGTTTGGGGGTTGAGACTCCTGCACCATGAATCTGTGTGTTTGGGGGGGGAGCACCCTGAGTGCTGGACCTCTCCACCCTCCGTTTGCCAACGTCCTCCCATATACCCTGGGGGATGGGGGCTTCCCCTCTGGGTCGTGCCCCTCCCACCTGGCCTCCCACCCCACTAAGGGATCTCTGCCCCGGCCAGGGCAAGAGGACAGTGACTGCATGTCTGCTCGGTGGGACGCTCACTTGACCCGGAAGTCATCGGCGGCCAGGCGGGCGTTGTCAATCTGCAGGACGATCCGGGCATTGTCCACGGCGCTGTCCAAGATCTGGGCAGGGGGAAGACGCATGGGGTGGGGGGTCAGTGGGTGCAGAGAGCAGCGCTGGGGCTGGCTGGGTAGGAGGGGACCCGGATAAGGGGCTGAGTTCTGAGCTCTCCCAGCAGGCTGCGCATGCCCCCAGGATGGCAGCAGGGTCCCACCTCCCTCGGCGGGGCCCCCGCGGCCTGGCGATGCCCCACGAGAGCCAGAGGGCGCCACACCCAGCCTCTGATCCAGGAATCGCTCTCCTGTGCCAGCCTCCGCCGGGAACCTGTAACCTGAATCCGCTGGGCTCCTGCCAACCCACTGCATTGTTTGCCTAGCTCAGCACAGGTGCAAGGCAGGTGCGGTTCCCACAGCAACGGGAGACGAAGGTGCTTAAAGAGACACTTCCCGGTCTATTCGCGGGTGCTCGTCACCCTGAGATCTGAGCCCTAAAAATGGGACTAACAGGTGCCAAGCACAGGACAGCCAGGAGGCCTGGGTTTTATTCACCAGGAGGATCGCCTGTAGGACCCAGGCCTCCTGGCTCCCAGCCCCAGCGCTGGGTGACCTTGGGCAGCAGTTAGGCCCAAAGTGGCCTAAAATTTGGGGTACCCACTTTTGGGGTGCCTGATTGGAGACCGGTTGGAAAGCAACCCAGAGTGCCGATGGAAGCCTCCATGTTTGCTCAGCCCCTCTGAAAAGCAGGCCACGGTGGCTGGATTTCCCCGTGGGCTCAGCTCCCGTTACTCCCTAAATAACAGCCAGTTTTCCAGGCCTGCCCCCCCCAAGTGCTCAGCTCTTGCTGAAAACCCAGCACCGGCGGGGGGTGCCGAGTGCTTTGAAAATCTGTGAGATCCCAGTTTCGGAGATGGAGAAACCGAGGCACGGGGCGATGATGTGACTTGCCCAAGGTCGCCCAATCAGCCAGTGGGAGAGCCGGGAATAGAGCCCACGTTTCCAGTCCAGTGCGCTGCCTACTCAGCCCCGCTGCCTCCCCTCTAGGGCACCTTTCTACCAGCCTCCACCCCAGGGGACCTCACACCACTAGCCAACACAGTGAAACTATGTGGGGTTAGACCAGGCCTTTCTCTTTGAACTTCCAGGAGGGAAAGACATGTTATGGGAAGGAGTTGAGTCTAATGGTTGGAGCAGAGCGGGGCTGGGAGTCAGGACTCCTGGGTTCAGTTTGCAGGCTTGGGAAGCGGCGTGGGACTTGTCGAGTGGGCTAAGGTAGGACAGGCTGGGAGTCAGGACTCCTGGGTTCTTTCCCAGCTCTTAGTGGGGAGTGGTGTCTAGTGGTTAGAGCAGAGGCGTCAGGCCTCCTGGGTTCTCTTCCCAGCTCTGGGAGAAGAGAGATTTGCTGTGGATCACAGAGTGGTCATGCCCTCAGGTATAAATAACCCTGAGGGGCCAAATTCTCCTCTTCCTTTCCCCCAGGGGAGTCAGGGGCGTTGCCTGGAGGGATTTTCAGGTGGGGGTTGGTGTTTTCCATCTCTCTCTCTGCCCTCTGCACCTGCGCCCCTTCCAGATGGGGCTTTCTCCTGTCGCCCTGCACACCTGTTCCCACCACGCCTTTCCAAACGGTCTCACTCTGTCTTTGTTCTGTTTGCCAAGAGAGGGAACAAACATCCGTCTTGTCCCCCACCCACCCCAGCTACATCCCACCACGCCTGTTTTACTCTGATCCACCCCACCCTGCATGGGAAGAGAGTTTTCAGTCAACCGGTGCAAACAGGCAAATGCCCCTGAGATCGCCCTGGGGGGCTGGTTCAGGAAACAGGCATGCAATAAATATTAAGGAGACTAAGCGAGCCCTAACAGCGGCAGTGCGGCCTAGTGGATAGAGCGCTGAACTGGGACTTGTGAGACCTGGGTTCGGGCCCTCGCTCGACCACTGACCTTGGGCGAGTCACTTTGCTGCTCCGTGCCTCAGTTTCCCTTCTGCCTATTTAGAAGGGGAACTCATGTCAGGGCAGGGGCTGCCTTCCCCTGGTGTGTGTGCAGCGCCTGGCACAACGGGGCCGCTACTAGAATAATCGTCTGCTTTGAGGGAGGGGCCGAGACCCCCTCAGCCCCCCCGCGGAGTGGGTGGGAATTACCCCCCCCAACAGGCTGTAGCTGGAGGAGCCGGGGAAATCTGGGATTCCGCTCTGCCACACCCTGCTTCTGCTCCTTGGCTACAGCTCCTCTGAGCTGTGCTGAAGGTCAGGCCTCTGTGCAGGGGAGGTTAATGAGTAACTCCCCCAGGCTGCAGCAAAGTGCCTGCCCTCAAGCTGGCTGAGTTTACCAGCTTCCCACCTGGGGATACAGGCCCCCCGCACAGGGGGCTGGGTTGGGCCCCTCACCTCGGCCTCCAGCCCAACCGGACCCGGCATGCCCAGACGCAGCACCCCAGCGAGCTGACTGCAGAGGGACCTCCTGGGGGTTTGGGGGCAAGCCCAGGTGGGTGAATGCACGGGGCTGCGCTTGGGACAGGGTGCAAGTCTAGTAACCTTGCAACACTCCCCAAAGGGGGGGCTTGTTCCTAGGCTTTCCTTTGCTGCACGGACCCCTGCACAGGTAGCAAACCCACGCTACTCCCTGCCCCTCGGCGGGAGCGGGGGACCCAGAGGGCTGATCCCAGATATGGGGATGCCGACAGGTGCATGATCCTCCCCTCTCCCACTGGTACCTACTTGGTCCCAGGCAGAGGTGGTGCTAGATTGGGGGGGGTCCTGCATGTGCCACCTCCTCCCTGATCCAGTGGGGTTGGGGGCCGCAGATCTGAGCGTGATCCAGGTGGCCAAGGCTAGGCGGGGGAGGCAGGAACAGGGAGCACCTCACCTGCTTCCTCAGGTCCTCGATGATGTCGAAGTAGTGGCTCCAGTCCCGGGAACTGGGGCCCTTCTTGTCCATGAACTCCCGGATCTGGGTCTCGAGCCTGTGGTTGTCGGTTTCCAGTCTGCGCACCTTGTCCAGGTAGGAGGCCAGGCGTTCGTTCAGATCCTGCATGGTTTCCTTCTCGTTCTGCACCACCCCGGAGCCGGACAGGGCGATGCTGTAACTGCCTCCGGCGCTGCTGCCGGGGAAGCTGGAGCCCAGGCTGGTGGTCCTGGCCACGGAGATCCTCGAGCCAGAGCCCCCTGCCCCGGCGTAGACGCTGGCAGCACTGTTTGGGGCGTACCTCCTGCCCATGATGTTTGGGCCTCTCACACCGCTGGAGTAGGTGGTGGATCTGGAGTAATTCATGGTGCTAGCAGCAGGTGGGGAACGGACAGAGAGAAGAGTTTGCACCAGTTGCGAGATCTCAGTCTGTGCAGGGCTGGACTGGATGCAGACTGGAATTTATAGCCAGGAGCAGAGGAGGGGCTGGGTAGGGCTTAGCCACCCCCACCTCTATCCGCTTCCCTCTGCTCCAGGAAGGTGGGGCTAGCTAAGGCCTGGTCCTGGCCTTTGTTTGCACAGCCGGCTCACCTGAACCCTTGCCAAGGGCCCAGCCCGGCTCCATGGAACCGGATACCACCCGGAGCCACCCACGCCTGTTCCCGAGCTGTGCCTGGCTGAGGAAGCCGGACAGGGGGGTTCTGGGCAGAGTTAGCGGAGGGATCTGTCCAGCCATGGGGGAGCTGGGGCCTTTCTGTCCCGGCTCTCTCTGGGCCGGAGCCTGTCGTCAGGCCAGGGGGTCGAGCAAGAGATTTGGGCCTGTGAGTCGGTGGCCCGGGAAGCCTGCCCTCGTAGTTCCCAGAGGGCGTTTCAGCAGGAGCGGTGCCAGGGTTTTTGCCGCCCTAGGCAGCAGCGCTCCTCCTCTGAGCATTCGGCGGCGGGGGTCCTTCCGACCCACCGCCGAATTTCTGCCGAAGACCCGGAGCGGAAGGACCCCCCGCCGCCGAATTTCCACTGAGGATGGCAAAATGCCGCCTCCCAAATCCTGCCGCCCTAGGTGACTGCCTAGGGTCACCTAGTGGAAGCGCCGGCCCTGGGTTTCAGAGCCATTTGGCAACCTCGCTTGCCTTTTGCAATCACTGCATCCAGCGCTTGCCCCCTCCTTCTAGCTGCCACAGTGCTGATACCCCAGCCTGCCGGGTTTTCCCAGCACCCTCCCGGGGGAGGGCTGATCTGCTGGTGCTGAGCGGACTCCCCTTGCACCAAATTCCGAAGATGCAGAGGCAGGGGGGTCATAGCAACCCCCAGCAAAGTGGGGCGTAGGGGCAAAGTGGATAGGGTGCCCCAGCAGAGAACCGACTGCAGTCACTCCCTAACCAGTATCCATCTCCATGCTCGCTTAGCTGGAATCTCTGCTTGCTAACCCAGTGTGCAAACATAGTCTTCTCTGTATGCTAAGCCCATGTGCAAATGTAGTTCTCTGCATGCTAAGCCCATGTGCAAATGTGGTCCTCTCTGCATGCTAACTCGGCATGCAAACATGGTCCTCTCTGCATGCTAACTCGGCATGCAAATATGGTTCTCTCTACATGCTAATCTGGCGTGCAAATGTGGTTCTCTCTGCATGCTAACCTGGCGTGCAAATGTGGCTCTTTCTGCATGCTAACCTGGCGTGCAGACATGGTCCTCTCTGCATGCTCACACAGTGTGCAAATGTGGTTCTCTCTGCATGCTAACCCGGCGTGCAAATATGGTTCTCTCTGCATGCTAACCTGGTGTGCAAATGTGGCTCTTTCTGCATGCTAAACATGGCATGCAGACATGATTCTCTATTCTTGCTAATCCAGTCCTTCATTCATGCTTCACGTGGTTCTTCATGCATGCAAGTCCTGATTTCAAAACCCGCAAACGCCAATTTCTGTGCACGCAAAACCAGATTTTTGGACATGCAAGCCCTGATTTTTATACACACTCCCCTGGATTTTGTATACTCATTATCCCAGTGTGCAGGCATATTTCTGTCTGCAATGCATGCTAGCCCAGTGCTTTGTGCATGCTGCTTCAAGTGTGCTGTCCTGGCTCTCCTTGCTTGCTAATCCCAGCATGCTACAGCTAGAATGAAAGCTGAGCAAGCCCATTAATATCTCTGCATGGAGCCAGTACTGCAAAGCCCAGCTCTGCTCATTTCTCAGGAGACAGGTTGTGGGTTCAATTCTGTTCTGGGATGTCAATGGTGTGACTCCAGATTGACATGGATTTAACTCAAACCAGGATTTGCTTGTGTATGTATTCAGGAAGTGCTCCCCACTGTGCCTCTGAAATGCAGCCTCCTCTGGGGTGGAGCGAGGCGCTCACACAGACAAGGAAAACAGCAGGCTGCGGGAAATGCTGGCCAAGGACTCTGGGCCAAGCCCTTGCTCTTATGTCCATGCAGGAAGAGCAGTGAGTTGGATATTAAGATCCAAAGACCCACCTACTGTAGGGAATTGTTCCTCCCAGCTGGGAATAGAACCCAGGAGTCCTGACTCCCAGCTACAACATGCTCTAACCACTAAACACCGCTTCCTTCCCAGAGCCAAGAATAGAATTCAGGAATGTTGACCGCCACTTCTACCCTGCGCGAACCACTAGACCCTCCTGCTCCCCCGAACTGCAGATAGAACCCAGGAATCCTGACTCCCAGCCCCCCGCCACTAGACCCCACTCCCTGCCAGAGCCATGGCTAGAACCCAGGAGTCCAAACCCCCCCCCCGCCCCGGGGCCACCCCTGCTCTAACCACTAGACTCCACTGCCCTTGCCGAGCTGGTAGCTGAGCGGAGCCTGCCAGCGATTCAGGTTGTGGATTCAGAGTGTAGCTGTTGCGACACCAGGCCAGCGCAGTGGAGCGAGAGGCAATCAGGCCCGACCCTGAGAGCTGTAGCCTGGTGCGAGAGACTTGTGCACACACAACAGTTTTGATCCAGCCAGCCTAAACCAAGCAGTAAAGATCGCCACCTAATAGCAGAGGGAGGACTGTTATCCTTCACAGCCCTGCCACATTCCTGGTTATCAGGGCAAGGGTGAGGTGTGGGCAGCAACACACACAAAAACACTGCAGATGTACATCTCCTCTCCTTTCACGTCTTCCTCCAGCGCAGGCCGGTCCCCCTACTCTCCAAACCGCACTATCATCATCTCCCCTTTGAGCAGGGGGTTGGACTAGATGACCTCCTGAGGTCCCTTCCAACCCTGATATTCTAGGAGTCTATGATCTAGCTTGCCTGTTGCCCACAGAAATATTCGCTGTAGACTGAACCAAGCCGGCCGGCCCACCCCCAGCTCCATTTGCGGCGGGGGTATGGGGTTGGAAATGTCAACCCAGGCTCACTTCTGAATATTACTGAGTTTTTGCCCCCGTAGATGGGATAAACCGAAACTCAGGATCCAACCCCACCCGTGGGCCCCTCCGTGGTTCTCAACCAGTACCCCTGATGGTACGCAGAGGTCTTCCAGGGGGCACATCAACTCATCTAGATATTTGCCTAGTTTTACAACAGGCGACACAAAAAGCACTAGCCAAGTCAGTGCAAACTACAATTACAATGACTTGTGTGTATTGCTCTCTCTGCCATACACTGAAATGTAAGTACAAGATTTCCATTCAATCGATTTATTTTCTAATTAGATGGTAAAAAAGGAGAAAAGACGCCGTTGGTGCGCAGGGACGCTTTTGTGGTTTTATGTCTGATTTTGTAAGAAGTCGTTTTTAGGTGAGATGAAACTCGGGGCTCGCAAGACAATCCAGACTCCTGAAAGGGGGACAGTCGTCTGGAAAGGCTGAGAACCTCTGGACTATAGGTAGGGTGACCAGATGTCCCATTTTTAAAGGGACAGTCCCAGTTTTTGGGACTTTTTCTTATATAGGCGCCTATTACCCCCCACTCCCTGTGCCATTTTTTCCACAGTTGCTATCTGGTCACCCTAACTATAGGGGCTGTGCAGTTTGGAGCGGTGTCTAGTCATGGGAAACAGAGCAATCGAGACTCGTTAGGTAGGGAACAGGCTTGGATACTTCGCTAATCCCACGCCCATCCTGTGTTTACACTCCTCACATATTTGCAGCCAGCTCTCCTGTCTCCTAGGGGCCAGATTTAGCTCTTGCTCTTTGACCTGAATCCTCCCTTAACAGTTTTCCTTCGCTGCGTCTCTTTGAGCCCCCTCCAGTTTGTCAGTATCCCCCGGCACCGAGTTGCCCAGCATTTCCCGGGCCAGGTCATAGCAGCATGAGGTCCAGCCCCTCTCTTCCGCGCCAGACCTTTGTACTCAGGAGTGCTCGGAATTAAAGGCAACCATCCAGGAGCCAGCTAAAAAGGTGGGGATGATGCCTTAGGGCTTCTCCCACTGCCTGGCACAAGGGGGCACGGCTGGTGGTTGGCTGGAGCCACTGGGTGCTTCTGCCATATAGATAATACTTCTCGAGGTCCCACCCCACCTGCATGTCTGTGATTTGCAGGGATATCTGGAGCCTCTCCCTGCTGCAGCAGCCGCGGGAGACTCGAAGGGTAGTGTTGACTAGTGAGAAGGTCCCTTGGCGGGGGGGCGGCTCAGAAGAGCTGGCTTCTAACCCTAACTCTTCCTTTGATGTGCTGAGCAACCTTCAGTAAGTCACTTCCCCTCCCCCCATTATCTACGCTACTGAGACTGTGAGCGCTGGGAGGCAGAGACTGTCTCACTCCACAGCTGTACAGCACCTGGCACATAAGGTCTGGGGCTCCAGGTGCTACGGGGGGGGGTGACCAGATGTCCCGATTTTATAGGGACAGTCCTGATTTTTGGAGCTTTTCCTTACATAGGCACCTATTACCCCCCCTACCCCCGTCCCGATTTTTCACACTTGCTATCTGGTCACCCTATGCTACGGTCCAAGCCATCACAGTTCTTAGGCGATCAGGGCTCCGTGTGCGCTGACGGGCCCGCCATGCAGGCCCCATTTAAAGCAACCTGTGCATCCCAGGCATGGCCGTCGTCCGACTTTCACTGCACACACAGGCAAACCCCGCCTGCCTTTGTACAGAGCAGCGCCCCATGGCCTGCCAGAAACCCATCAGCCTCTCCCAGCCTTGCCCAACTGGCTGGCCTGCAGCTGGCTGATGAATGAACTGCTTTGAAGCTCTGTGTTCTCTCACTCCGGCCTGAAGGAATGGCACATTCCAGAGGTTTATCAGTGAGGGGATCTGCCCTGAGAGCAGATTCTCCACCCTGGAAGCCCCAGGACTCAGGCTTGTATGTTCTCACTGGGATGGACAGTCAGATGCAGGCTGCAGTGTTTGCCCTGCATGGGGGAGAAGAGCAGGGCGTGGAAGTAATGGGATGCATACAGAGACCCTGGGATGGCCTCTGGACCTCTAGCTCCCAGGCTGATCTGTGCAGCCTTTCTGATCCACACAACCTGCGCTGCCTACCCCCATCCCGCAGGGTCTCCCGATGTCCTGCCAGGCAGATGGAAAAGTTTCCATCAAAACTTCTCAATGGAAAACTGGGTTTTCAACAAAGCGAAAGTTTTTGTGGAAGGCGGCTGCTTTCCTGGGACCATTTTCAGTGATTTTGTCAGAACTCCCCCCCCCCCCCCAGCCTTTATCAATTCTCGGATGAAAATGTTCATTTTCTGCTGAAATTTCGGGCTTTTCTTTTTGACAAGTCCGAATTTTTCTGCTGAAAAGTGATGTGGGGTGTTTTTTTTCTTTCATTGGCATTGAACATTTCCCACGGAACTGCCCCCTTCCCGACACGCATTTTCCAGCTGTCTCTACTAGACAGTCATGAAACATGCTGCTGACTACGCGACACGGCTGTGAATCGCCCTGGGTCCTGGGCGAGGAGCCTAGGCGTGGGACGGAATCTGTCTCGTCCGTGGAGAATAGGACTGGCTCTTCTGACACGGCAAGGCGTGAGTTTGGAGCCCCATCGTGCGGGGTGCTGCCTGGATGGGATTGTAAGGTTTTGGGGGCAGGGACTGTCTTTTTGTTCTGTGTTTGTACAGCGCCTGGCACAATGAGGTCGTGGGCCATGACTGGGGCCCCGAGGTGCTACCGTAAAACACCTAACAAATGATGTCTCGCCTGGCACAATGGAGTCTGGTCCACAGCAGGAAGAGACAGTCCTGGCTTCAAAGAGCTTACGGTCAAAACAGACAAGGGTGGGAGAGAGGAAGAGAAATTGTCCCCGGGTTACAGAACTGAAGTGGAAATGGCGGGGGTTTCGAAGGCTCCCAAGTGATTTAGGAGCACGATCACAGGGCCCTCTCTGCTCCTCGATCACTTAGGTCTTGTTGCAAATTCCACCCCAAGAGATTCAGTGACTTGCCCCGGCTCCTGCAGGGAGGCTGTTGCAGAGGTGGGAGTTGTACCTAGATCTCCAGAGGCCCAGCCCAGTGCCTTGACCATGTGACCAGCCTCTCTCCCGCCCGCCCACCATCCATCCAATCACACGCTCTAGCTGGCGGTTTTTGTCACACCCTATCGCCATGGCACCCGAGGACCTTGTACTGTCCCATCCTCTCCCTGCAGGCTTCTGCTCTCTATAATTCATCAACTTAATTTCAGGCCCAGCTGGTGCCCGCTGTCACCTCAGGCTTGTCTGAGGGCAGTGCCGGGCTCTCTGGCAGCAGAAAAAGCTCCAAACCTACCCAGGTTGGCAGCCACAGCCCGGGTGGGCCGGGGGGGGCCATGGCCCCTTCACTTTTTACCTGCCTTAAGGGCGAGCAACGGGGGAGGGGGCGGAGAGGAGTGAGTGAGGGGGCGGGGCCTCAGGGGAAGAAGCGGAGTGGGGGTGGGGCCTTGGGGAAGGGACGGAGTAGGGGCGGGGCCATGGTTCACCCGCCGGTGGCCCCCCACTTTTAGGGAGCGTCTGGTGCTCCTGCCACAGCCCATGCTGACCCCATTCGCCCCCATGGCACCCGCTCCCATTGCCAGTCGTATTAAACTGACCTGTCTGGTGACTCTCCTGTTCCACCCCCCTGAACTCCACCCGTCCTTTTAACAGCCTGAATCTTTAACCAGCTGGGACTGACCCTGGGACCCCTCTAGAATGGAAAGCGGGAGCTGGCGCTTAAAACCCACTCGCTCTCTGGCTTCAGGACATCTTGGGTTACAGCTCCAGACAGCCAGCTGTCACATGAGCTGAACAATACACCTCTCCCCCCCACCCCATCCTCCTTATTCCGGGAGGAGTTGTTGACTTTAATGTATATTTCACCTCCCCAGGCTAATTTGCTAATGCTAAGCATAATGCAACCAGACCGGAGGGGGTTTGTGGGCTTCTGGTACTCTCCGAACAAGGTGTGATGGAAAACGAACCCTGCCTAGCATTGCAGCTGGGACAGATGTGCTGGCTAAGCCCGGGGGCCACCCAGGGTGGGGCTGTTTGCATCCTGCCTGGCTTGTGCGGTGCCAGATCAGGCAGAGAAAGGATGGGGAGGTGGAAGTCTGTATGACAGGGTATGGTAGCCGTCCAACACCGTCGCCTCCCCTCAGATGGCCAGGCTCCGTGCCGGGGCTTGTTACCGCACGGCTTTCAAACGGCAAAGCTTCTCCGGCACCTGTGCAAATACATATAGCTACAAACCTTTGCATGTGGATGCAAATTTACTCTGCCCCACGGGCAGGGGCTGTGTCTAATCTGCAGTCAAGCCTATTTGGTCCAGCCATAGAGCGATGAGTCAGGATCCTGGTCTGGGGACTAGTGGCTAGAAAAGGTGGGGTGCTGAGAGTCAGGCTCAATGCCTGGCT
This sequence comes from Malaclemys terrapin pileata, assembly GCF_027887155.1. Classification (NCBI taxonomy): domain Eukaryota; kingdom Metazoa; phylum Chordata; order Testudines; family Emydidae; genus Malaclemys; species Malaclemys terrapin. The sequence continues at coordinate 5,374,193 of NC_071527.1, read as the reverse complement.
CTGGGAGTAGAGCCTAAGGGGTGGAGCGGTGAGCCAGCACTGCTGGGCTCCAATCCCAGTTTTACCAAAGAGAGTGTTGTCTAGTGGTTAGACAGGCAGGCGGGAATCAGGACTTTGGGACTCTATTCCTGGCTCTGCAACTAAAGGTAGCAGGGCCTTGGGAAGTTACTTAACCTCTCAGTGCATCTGTTTCTTCCTCTGACTAAGAGGATGATAACTAGACCTGGGCAGGAATTTTTCAATGAAACATTTTTTTCGTTGATAAATATCGGTTCATCGAAACCGAACCCTTTTGTAGGATCGGGTCTTTTTCAGTGAACTTCTCAACGCAAAAGACCTTGGGGGGGGTGTGGAAAACCCTTTTGAAATGGTGAAAATATGATAAAAATCCCACTTTTCTGGTCTGAAATGGCTTCTTATTTCAAAATTTAAGCTAATTATAGTAATTATTAAAAAAGGGTCAAAATCCAAACGAACCATTTCAAAGTTATCGAATCAAAACAGTTCATTTGGTTTGAACTGGATTTTCCCCCCTGATCTTCAGTTCTCAAAAATGATGGATATAAACTTTTCATCCTGATTTGGGATGAGAAAAATTTTAAAAATCTCATGGGATGGGAAAACCATTTCCCACCTAGCTGTCATAACAGTCCCCTCCCTCTCAAGGTAGGCTGTGAGAATTCGTCAGTTACGATCTGTGACATTCCAAGTAATTGAAGGATCTTGACGACATTCTAACATTGCCCAGAGATGAAACCCACTCTCTGAGCAGCCACCCTCGGCAGCTAACACCTAGCTGCTAAATAGCTCATCGCAAGGCTACGAAACAGGTTGCAATAAGCGAGAGGCAGCAAGCAATGGATAGCATGGGACCAAGATGCTCTATTCTCTCCCAGAAACCCAGCCTCCAGTGGATGTGTAGTGAAAACCCCACTGCTGGCCACTTTCTCTCCCAAAAGCTCAAGACGGAGCCAGGCCCCGATCTCCGTTACGCTGGTGCAAACCCAGAGTGATCCCAGCGGAACTCCACATTTACTCTGGTGTATTCGAGGCCAGAGCCAGCAAGGAATTTCTGCAGCATAGACACTGGGAGTGTGGTCCTGTGGTTTGTAGATCCAGCTTCACCCGCCTGCTTTGAACATAGCCCCTGCTCGTTGTATTAGCCTCGATCCTTCTGATCTCCATTCTTGCGTGGCTTCTTCTGCCCTCCTTCTACTTCTTCACTGCAGACAGTAGCTGTTTCAGAAGCATCTCTGCCGAGTTTCCTTTGATCTTTGGTCTGCGTGGGTGGGAGCTGGGAACAAAGCATTCCCGGCGGAGGGGATCCATCTACGGAATGAAATCCAGAGATCAGGCAAAACCAGAATCTGAGCACCTGTAGGAAGCATTGAATCCTCCGAAAAAGCTTTTGTTCCCCGAAAATGACACTCACAAGACTAAGATGATGTTTAAAAAAGGTAAAAAGAACAGGAGTACTTGTGGCACCTTAGAGACTAACCAGTTCATTTGAGCATAAGCTTTCGTGGGCTACAGCCCACTTCTTCGTCTGTAGCCCACGAAAGCTTATGCTCGACTCAATTTGTTAGTCTCTAAGGTGCCACAAGTACTCCTGGTTTTTTTGCGGATACAGACTAACACGGCTGCTAGTCTGAAACCTTTAAAAAAAGTGAATGGCACAGAGTTTAAGCATAGAAGTTTCTGGTTATCGGGGAATAACGTCCAGATTATCAAGGGTGCAAAGTTCAGTTTAAGATCAGGTGGTGTAAGGAATACATGATCTGCAATATCCCCGATCGGGGGTAAGAGGTTGACGGGTCAAAGTACGGACATTGAGAGATGAGGGTATGTTTTTCATAGAATGGCTATGTTCAGGTGTGGCGTATAATGAGTGGACACGATGATGAGGATGGATTGACCCTCATGTGGTGAGATTTAACGTTAATGAGTTTATGGTTCCAGTTCATATTGTCCAATGGACAAAGTCTCTCGGTCCCTTTCTCGTAGTTGATGCACGATGTCGCTCCGGCGCATGCCTCCTGGTACTGTCGGTGGCCGGTGACGTGTTCGGTGGAGATGTCCCTGGACCATCGGATGGTGTCTGAGACCATGAAGCGCCGCATGAGCTGTGCGTAGCGTCGACTGATGCCACAGGTCCACAGCACACGCTCGTTGCAGGGGTCCCAGGCGCCCAGGGTTCCGACGATCAGGGCATCCGTCTGCACCTCACTCTCAGGGTGTCGGCCACGGGGGGTTTACTTTTCCAGCTTACGAGCTTGGGCTTCGCAAAAGCCTGGGGTCCTGTTCTCAAAGGAGACCGTGACGGTGACGAGGATGATCTTTTTCAGGGCCTCGTCAGTGACGACGATGTCAGGTCACAACTGGCTGTCGGTACTGGGGATGGCGCAGTTCTCAGCGACCTCCCCCAGGCGCGGTGCAATGGCTTTCACCAGGCGGTTCTGGACAGTGTTGTGGTGCAGCTGCCAGGCTGTGGAGTGGGGCTTGCAGCTGCACAGGACGTGGGGCAGGGTCTCGTTGGAGTAGCTGCACTTCCTGCAACGCTTGTCTCGGTTCCTGTGGCGGGCGGCTCCGTTGAGCGGGAATCAGTTGAGCTGGGCACAGTGGACGAACCCCCAGTCGGCGAAATGGGTGAAGCCGGCACTGGCAAGGAAGTGGTTGCTGGCGTCCCACTTGCTGGTCAACTCGAAGGTTTTACCCTGGTCCAGTTTACGCTTCAGGGTTTCCACGTACAGCAAGTGGATGGCGGACTTCAGGGTCCTCTCCAGCATGCCTCTGGCGCTCGTGGTGACGATGGTGTTGTCGTTGGACCTGATCTGCGGCACCAGGACTCCCAGCTCCTGGCACTCCTTGCACCCAGGCGACGCGTGGCATTGTGAGCGCGGGACCACAGTGAAGCGATGTCGTGCCCGTCCTGTCCAAATTCGCCATCCAGGGAGCTGCTCAGGAAGTTGGCGATGTTTTGGTTGGAGGGGGCTCTGCCGATCTGCTTCACAATACTCACAATATTACACCCTCCTCTGCCCCTAAACACTCACCAACCCCCCACAATAAATAAATGAAAAAACCTTCTCCAAGCAGAGTTCTGAGCCCCCGAAAGGTAGAAGAACCAGACTATCCACTTGACTATTGCTATTGATTTTAAGGCCTTGTACTACGCAATTATGTACTATGGCAGGGGTGGGCAAACTATGGCCCAGGGACTGCATCCGGCCCTCCAGACATTTTAATCCGGCCCTGGAGCTCCAGCCAGGCAACGGGGTCTGGGGCTTGCACCGCTCCGGTGCTCCAGCCGGGGAGCGGGGCCCTGCCCCGCTCCGCGCAGCTCCCAAAAGCAGTAGAATGTCCCCCCTCGGGCGCCTACATGTAGGGGCAGCCAAGGGGCTCCACACACTGTCCCCGCAGCTCCCATTGGCTGGGAACCACGGCCAATGGGATCTGCAGGGGCGGTGCCTGCGGACAGGGCAGCGCGCAGAGCCACCTGGCCACACCTCCGTGTAGGAGTTGGAGTGGGGACGTGCCGCTGCCTCTGGGAGCTGCTTGAGGTAAGCGCCGCCTGGAGCCTGCTCCCCAATCCCCTCCTGCACCCCAACCACCTGCCCCAGCCCTGATCCCCCTCCTGCCCTCCGAACATCTTGGTCCCAGCGTGGAGCACCCTCCTGCATCCCCAACCCCTCATCCCCAGCCCCACCCCAGAGCCCACACCCCGAGCTGGAGCCCTCACCCCCCCCGCACCCCAACCCCCTGCCCCAGCCAGAAGCCCCCTCCCGCACCCTGAACTCCTTACTTCTGGTCCCACCCCAGAGCCTGCACCCCCAGCCGGAGCCCACACCCCCTCCTGGACCCCAATCCCCAATTTCGTGAGCATTCATGGTCCACCAAGCCAGCTCAGAACAGGGAGTCGCCTTTCCCCACGGTGGCCAGAAGAAGGTACAAAAAAAGTGTCAGTTGTCTCCAGGGGAAATCTGTTCCTAGTCCCAGGCCTTGGCCCATGCCCCGAATCATGAACGTTTATGAGCCTTATAAATGTTTATTGTCAGAATGACAGTAACAACAACCCGCCCTGACTGAGATCAAGGCCCCATCCCGCCGGGCGCTGCGCAGACACAGAGTGAGAGACAGACTTTGCCCTGAAGATCTCACATGCTAAACAGACAAACGGTGGGAGGGGAAACTGAGGCACAGGGAGGGGAAGTGACTGGTCTGTGGTCACACAGGAGCCCCTGGTAGGATTAGACCCAGATGTCCCAAGTCTCAACCCGGTGCTACCTTACCACACTGCCTCGCTGATCTAGCTTAGCTAATGCAATGGGAGGACGTTGGCATTTTTCCCTGGGAATGCCTGACGCTATTTTGAATTGCACTAAATAGGTGTCAGAGCTTTCTCTGGGGCCAGCCCAGGCTGTGGCAAGAGCTCCCCCCCGGGGAAGTAAGGACCGTCCCAAATCTCCCCACTTTCTGCTCCAAGTGGAAGGCAGGTTCCTTTGCCCTGCCTTCTGTAACACAAACACAGAGCGATGTGTGTGTGTGAATTCCACAACAAGACACTCCACTGCTTCCACTTCCCCTCCCCCCAGGGCACAAACATGAGACAGATGTTTGTCACTCTGCTTAATGCACAGCTGGAAGATGCTCAGATATGAGGGTGATGAGCGGGGTATGAGACCCCCTATGAACTAGCCAACATTGTTCCTTGGATTACAGTTGCACCTAAAGCCACCAGCCACCATCGGGACTGTGTGGTGCAAGGGGCTGTACAAATAGAGACACTCTCTGCTTCGGCAAAGGGACTGCTCTGTGCAACGCAAACACATGTATTCACAGGGCTGCAGGCTTATTTAATGGCATCACAATAGAGTGCATGGCAGCAGAACCGACCTGGGCCTGCCAACAGTGGGGCGGGGGGGGGGAGGGGGGACAGCATGAGGTCTGTGTTACTGAGCATGCTCAGTACAAGCCAAGCAGCAAATCTGTGGGGGGGCACGTGACCCTGCCTGCCCCCCCACACACATCGTCTCTGCATGGTTGGGGGAGGGGGGCAGGAATTCCCACTGACTTAAACACAAAGTAAGGGAGGGGTGAAGCATTGTGCCATCCCATAATACGCTGGGCAACCCAGTTAACCCTATCATGACCATTTTACGACATCTGCCTGGCAGAATTTGCCTCCCAATAGTTAGGAACCAGCGGATGGGTGGAGCAACTGCGGGACAGAGAGGGGAAGTGACTTCCTGAGGTCACGCAGCCAGGTAGCTGAGTAGGGGATATGGCCTTGGTCTCCTGGATCCCAATCCAGGCCGCTAATGCCCTTGGTCAAATTGACTATTACTCCTGTGGTTTCCACATGTGAAGGAGTGGGTTGCCTCTAATAATCAGTTTTAAACGCACTGCTTTTCAGTTTCACTGGGTGAGAGCAGAAGGCTGGGTGACCAGGTCTTTGGTGCGGAGGCCACCACAGCTGCTCCATGGCCCCATCATCCAGTCGCATTCTGCCCACTCCGTTCATGTCTGGATTTGCCCAGACTTCAGCTGACATCTGGACTGGGACACAGTTGTGGATTTTTGTATGTGTGGCACTGTGTGAACACATTAGAGCCTCTAATCTGAATAGGACGTTAGAAGCACGTCACTGAGATAGGCAAACATTCCACCGCATTGGGGAACCTCAGTACGATGCAGTTGCCTGATGATACTGGTAAAACATAGTTGTGCCTTGCAGTGTAGACAGGACCCACCAGCGTTTTAAGGAACCTGGACGGGCTGGCTTTCAAAGCAGCCCCATCCGGCTTGCATCTGTTTTGCGCTGCTTCAAAAGTCTCCGCCGTTGCAACCAGCTCCCTCAAGAGGGTTGTGGCTGTAGTGTAGACGGCACCTTCAGCTGCCAAAGCTGGTCAGAGTCTCAGTTGTTTCATTGCTGGCAGGGGTGGGAGTGCATGCCGGTTAAAACGCCCAAGAAATGACACTGCCCCGTGTGGCTCTCCTCCTGCCTTATGGACTCCCTTGGCCTGCAGCGGTGGAAAGCAGCAGCAGACGTGGGTAGGTGGGGCAGCTGGGCGCTGGAGCCTCCTGCGAAAATGATTAGGGAGCTGGGGCACATGACTTACGAGGAGAGGCTGAGGGAACTGGGGTTATTTAGTCTGGAGAAGAGAAGAGTGAGGGGGGATTTGATAGCAGCCTTCAACTACCTGAAGGGGGGTTCCAAAGAGGATGGATCTAAACTGTTCTCAGTGGTGGCAGACTGAGATACCCTGAGATAGTCAGGGTTGGACTAGATACCTCCTGAGGTCCCTTCCAACCCTGATATTCTCTGATTCTGTGATTCTATAATAAGGCGAGGGAACCCGCCCTTAGTCCCTGAGGTTCAAGGGGCACGGGCACCATTGTGCTTTATCTCTGGCCTCTTTGACAGAGTGTTTTTCCCTGGAAGCGCAGTGTAATCGTGAGGCATTGGCGTGTTCCCAGAAAAAGGGTGGGGCGGCAGGATTGGTTCCAGAGAAGAGCCCGTTCCCACAATCATGCCTCCGTATTGCACCATCTGAGGTCACCTTGCGCTGGAAATCAGGGGACGAGTCAAGTCAGGGAGCTCTGGCAATTGCTCCAAGGCTGCTGAGAGGAATAATTCCCCAGTTCCCTAGGACGACATGCATGGCAGGACCCAAACTCCCCCTGTGTTTCAAAGGAGCTTAGAGCCATCTCGAATCCTAAGTGAATTCCTAATACATCACCCAGCCCCTACCAGGGAGTCAGAGTGAGTCTAAATTCTCCCACTGCCTGAAATTCCCCTGGTGGTTTTGTGACTCTGGCTGGAGGCCTCGGGCGAGACTAACCTGCTCGCACTTGTATCGACTGGCCAGCTGGGCTTTGCTTAGGGCACCATGGAAACGAGCACTAGCACTGCCTGCACTTGGTGCACGCTGCTGGCACACGAGGAGTTCCATTAGCAAGAAGCGATGAAGCTGGTTGGCAGAGCTGGAGGAGAGAGATCTTTACTGAGCAGGCCGAGAGGCCAGCGCTGCATGCCCTGGGCTCTAGAGCCTGGCCGTGGCTTGCATTCCTGAGCCCCTGGTGGTGCCACATAGGTCCCTCCTCACGCCTGACCCTTTTTCTCCAGTTCCACCCATTCAGCTACCTGAAGGGGGGTTCCAAAGAGGCTGGAGCTCGGCTGTTCTCAGTGGTGGCAGATGACAGAACAAGGAGCAATGGTCTCAAGGTGCAGTGGGGGAGGTCTAGGTTGGATATTAGGAAACACTTTTTCACTCGGAGGGTGGTGAAGCACCGGAATGAGTTACCTAGGGAGGTGGTGGAATCTCCTTCCTTAGAGGTTTTTAAGGCCTGGCTTGACAAAGCCCTGACTGGGATGATTTAGTAGGGTTACCATATTTCAGCAAGCAAAAAAGAGGACGGGAGGAGCCCCGCCCTAGCCCCGCCCCTGCCCCTCCCACTTCCCGCCCCCCCAGAACCCCCAACCCTCCCCCCGTTCCTTGTCCCCTGACTGCCCCCTCCTGGGACCCCTGCCCCTAACTGCCCCCCAGGACTCCACTCCCTATCTAAGCCTCCTTGCCTCTTGTCCCCTGACTGCCCCAACCCTTATCCACACCCCCACCCCCAGACAGACCCCTGGGACTCCCACGCCCCATCCAACCACTCCCCACCCCCTGACAGCCCCCCCCAGAACTCCCAACCCATCTAAACCCCTCTGCTCCCTGTCCCCTGACTGCCCCGATCCCTCTCCGCACTCCTGCCCCCTGACAGCCCCCCCCAGAACTCCCAGCCCATCTAAACCCCTCTGCTCCCTGTCCCCTGACTGCTCCGATCCCTCTCCCCACTCCTGCCCCCTGACAGCCCCCCCGAGAACTCCCAACCCATCTAAACCCCTCTGCTCCCTGTCCCCTGACTGCTCCGATCCCTCTCCCCACTCCTGCCCCCTGACAGCCCCCCCGAGAACTCCCAACCCATCTAAACCCCTCTGCTCCCTGTCCCCTGACTGCTCCGATCCCTCTCCCCACTCCTGCCCCCTGACAGCCCCCCCCAGAACTCCCAACCCATCTAAACCCCTCTGCTCCCTGTCCCCTGACTGCTCCGATCCCTCTCCCCACTCCTGCCCCCTGACAGCCCCCCCCCAGAACTCCCAGCTCCCCACCCCCCCGCTCCTTGTCCCCTGACTGCCCCCTCCTGGGACCCCTGCTCCTAACTGCCCTCCAGAACCCCACCCCCTACCTAAGACTCCCTGTTCCTTGTCCCCTAACTGCCCCCTCCTAAGACCCCCCCCCAACTGCCCACCAGGACCCTACCCCCTACCTGTACCCTGACTGCCCAAAACTTTCTCCACTCTCCCCAAAAAGCCCCCCCCCCGTTTCTTGACTGCCCCCTCCAGAACCTCCCTGGCCCCCTTACCCTGCTGCTCAGAACAGGGTGTTGGGCTCTGTGCGAGCCGAGCCGGACACATGGCTGCGCTCCCCAGCACAACAAAACCCGGTCCCTGGCCCTGCACAACAAAACCCGGTCCCTGGCCCTGCACAGTGCTGCCGGACTGGGCTGCAAGGGAGCTGCCGGCTCAGAATGCAGGGCGGATCCGACTCCTCTACAGCTGCTCCAGAGTCCAGCCCGGGACTTTCCTGCAGCCCTCCCAGCTGCTCGCTCTGCTCTGCCAGGGGCGGGGGGAATCCCGGACATTTTGAGTGTTTTACAAATTCCCCCCGGACGCTATTTTTAGAACAAAAAGGAGGACATGTCCGGGTAAATCCGGACGAATGGTAACCCTAGGTTGGGATTAGGTCCTGCTTTGAGCAGGGGGTTGGACTAGATGACCTCCGGAGGTTCTTTCCAACCCTGATATTCTATGATTCTATGATCAGGGCAGGTTGGCATCTGATGATCTGCTTCAGCCAGGTCAGCCCAGCCAGCCACGGAACAATGCTGTTGATTGTCAGACTGTCCCTTTGCCTTCCTTCTTGTGTCAGATAGTTCCCCACCAAGATTGCGCGGGGACACGAGAAAAAAAAAAAAGGGAAAAAGATTACTAAGCAAGAGATTTAGACCGAGCTGGATGAGCGACCGACTCAAAGGGGCGATTAGGAAAAAACAGAAAGCGTTTAAAGAGTGGAAGAGGGGAGGGATCAGTAAGGAAATGTACCTAAGTGAAGTCAGAGAATGTAGAGATAGAGTGAGAAAGGCCAAAGGCCGTGTAGAGTTGGACCTAGCGAGGGGAATTAAAAGCAACAGTAAGAGGTTTTACAGCCACATAAATAGGAAGAAAGCAAAGAAAGAAGAAGTGGGACCGCTGAAGTCTATTGCCGGAGAGGAGATTAAAGACAATCTAGGCATGGCGCAATATCTTAATGAATATTTTGCATCGGTGTTTAATGAGGCCAATGAAGGTATTAGGGATACTAGCACCACTATAGAGGGGCACTCGGGATGGGGGATTACCGTATCCGAGGTAGAAACAAAACTTGAACGCCTTAATGGGGCTAAGTTGGGAGGACCGGACGATCTACATCCGAGAATATTGAAGGAATTGGCGCGGGAAATAGCAGGCCCGTTAGCGATAATATTTAATGAATCTGTAAACTCGGGGGTGGTCCCGTTAGACTGGAGAATAGCTAATGTGGTTCCTATTTTCAAGAAAGGGAAAAAAAGTGATCCGGGTAACTACAGGCCTGTTAGTCTAACATCTGTAGTGTGCAAGGTGTTAGAGAAAATTCTGAAAGAGAAACTAGTGGAGGACCTGGAGGGTAGTGGCAATTGCGATAAATTAGAACATGGTTTTATGAAGGGCAGATCGTGCCAAACGAATCTGATCTCCTTCTTTGAGAAAGTAACGGATTTATTAGATAAGGGAAATGCGGTGGACCTAATATACCTGGATTTCAGTAAAGCGTTTGATACTGTACCCCATGAGGAATTATTGGTTAAACTGAAAAACATGGGGATCGATATGAAAATCCAGAGGTGGATAGGGAATTGGTTAATGGGGAGAATGCAGCGGGTTGTATTAAAGGGTGAACTGTCAGGTTGGAGGGAGGTTACTAGTGGAGTGCCTCAAGGTTCGGTTTTGGGACCCATTTTATTGAATCTATTTATAACTGACCTCGGAACCGATTGCAGGAGTGGGCTGATAAAGTTTGCGGATGATACGAAGGTGGGAGGAGTTGCAAACTCGGAGGAGGATAGGGATATCCTGCAGGGAGACTTGAATGAGCTTGTGAATTGGAGTATCAGAAATAAGATGAAATTTAATAGTGAAAAGTGTAAGGTGATGCATTTGGGGATGACTAATAACAATTTTAGTTACAAGATGGGGACGCATTGGTTAGAAGTAACGGAAGAGGAGAAGGACCTAGGGGTTCTTGTAGACCGCAGGATGACTATGAGTTGACAATGTGACGTGGCGGTGAAAAAAGCCAATGCGGTCTTGGGATGCATTAGGCGAGGTATATCTAGTAGGGATAAGGAGGTCCTGCTTCCGTTGTACAAGGCGCTGGTGAGACCTCATTTGGAGTACTGTGTGCAGTTCTGGTCTCCCATGTTTAAAAAAGATGAACTCAAACTGGAACGGGTGCAGAGAAGGGCCACTAGGATGATCAGAGGAATGGAAAAGCTGTCGTACGAAAGGAGACTAGAGGAGCTTGGGTTGTTTAGTCTGACAAAGCGAAGGCTGAGAGGGGATATGATTGCTATCTTTAAATATATTAGAGGGATTAATACAAGGGAGGGAGAAGAATTATTCCAGCTTAGTACTAACGTGGATACCAGAACGAATGGATACAAACTGGCCGTGGGGAAGTTCAGACTTGAAATTAGACAAAGGTTTCTGACCGTCAGAGGGGTGAAATATTGGAACGGCCTACCGAGGGAAACGGTGGGGGCGACGGACCTGTCTGGTTTTAAGATAAAGTTAGATAAGTTTATGGAGGGAATGGTTTAATGGTAAAACATAGTAGTCAAGGAAAGCCAAGCAATGGTGGGTAAATAGTATAATGGCTAACGGGGTCGGGCTGGAGACTCTTGCCTACATGCTCGGGGTCTTACTGATCGCCACATTTGGGGTTGGGAAGGAATTTTCCTCCAGGGCAGATTGGCTGAGCCTCTGGAGGTTTTTCGCCTTCCTCCGCAGCATGGGGCAGGGATCTCTAGCAGGAGGGTCTCTGCCGATTGAAGTCACTAAAAACAGGATTGGGGACTTCAACAGCAGAGTCCAGGGAAGGGGTAGGGACGGTTTTATGGCCTGCAGCATGCAGGGGGTCAGACCAGATGATCATAATGGTCCCTTCTGACCTTAAAGTCTATGAGTCTATGAGTCTATGAGTAACAAGAGGAGCAGGGCAGAGGGCTCTGTGCAGAGGATAAACATGTGCTGCAGAGCGAGGTGGGGCTGGAATGAGTGGGGGAGGCCAGGGGCAGCTGGGGGCTGTTGTCAGGCAGAGCATTCGTTCGGCGGGAAGCTGGTGTTTGCCCCAAGACTGGTTTTTCCTGGTCAGAATGTGTGCGGAGCAGAGAAAGATTCCAGCCCCGGCTCTTCCAGTTTGCAAAGTTCCTCTCTGGGGTGGGACTTAGCTTCTTGAACAGGGAAGCTTACAAGTGGCTGAGGATGTGTGTTCACTGCAGAGTTAACCTTGGTTCTTATCCAGGGGTAGCCTCTAGCCCCGACTCCTGTCCACACACAAAGACTTGAGTGGTGCTTTCGAACTGGCCCAGCTAGGGGCTGGAATGGAACCCGGCTTCCCCTGGTAACGTATCCACTATGCAGTGAGAACGCTGGCTAAATAATTCAAGCGTTGCTGGTCCTCCAATGCCTTCCCCGATCCCCCAACCGAGTGCCCGCCCAGGAGGAGAGTCAAGCTCTCCACTTATTCGCCGGGAAAGAATTGTAGAGCAGCTCAGCTTACTGCAACTCAAAGACTCATGGGATGTGCCCCCAAGCGTCCCAGTGACACAGACCGGGGAGGGAAGCACCCATGGGGGTAGAGCTTTGCAGTGTGGCTGCTCACTCCCAGGCTAGGTTCACTTGGGTACTGATCACCCAGGCTGACTGCGGTGAAGACACCCCCCTAGTATTCCAGGAGACAATCACACAGAGATGAGTCCAAAGCCCATGGAAGCAATAGCACCAACCCCCGGTGTTTGAAAATCATGGGTCTGATCTTGGTCAGGGTCCCTCCCACGCCCTCGGGTGCATAAAGCGTCCATGAGTTTCCACCATTTCTTTCAGGCATGTGCTGGCCTGTTCAGGAGTCGGAATTTTCATGCTTGTGAATTTTGCTTCTTTCTCTAGCGCTCTACGTAATGTTTCTCTAGGTCGCCCTCTTTTTCTCTTTCCAACTGGTATCTGGAAGCAGCAGCATGTCTCCCCTCCGGCTCCTAAGCGTAGGGGCAGCCAGGGGGTTCTGCACACTGCCCCCGCCGTGGCCAATGGGAGCTGCAGGGGCGGCGCCTGCGGACAGGGCAGGGCACAGAGCCGCCTGGCCACGTGGGAGCTGGAGGGGGGACATGCTGCTGCTTCTGGGAGCTGCTTGAGGTAAGCGCCGCCCGGAGCCTGCACCCCTGACCCCCTCCCGTGCCCCAATCCCCTGCCCCAGCCCTGATTCCCCTCCCGCCCTCCGAACCCCTCAGTCCCAGCCCGGAGCACCCTCCCGCACCCTGTACTCCTCATTTCCGGCCCCACCCCAGAGCCCGCACCTCAAAACCTAATTTTGTGAGCATTCATGGCCCGCCATACAATTTCCATTGGCTCACCCCTCCTCTATCTCCAGACACCTCCCACAATACAGAAGTCCGTGTCATGAGAGGCTAAGGAATCAGCAAAAACGGATTTCCTAGCAGAAGCTGGTCTTTGACAAGAAACGGAATGAAATGGCCTTGGAAACTAAACGGAGGGAATTAGAGTGGCTTAGCGGGATGGTGCTTAGTAAAGGTTTTTTCACCCTCCTTCGCAGTGTTTGTGGTACAAACCATGGCAGAGGCGATGCCTGGGGGGAGCATGCGGGGTGGCGCGCCCTGTCAGATGTGCCCCTTGGCTTGTACTGAGCATGCTCACGTGGACTGAGCGTGCTCAGTAACATCTGCTGAAGCCTCTGCCCTCACTCTGCCTCCCCACTATCGGCGGGTGAGGGGGTCGTCTCTGAACCCTTTAAGATCTGGCTTCAAGAACGTAAGGGCAAAGCTAAACGTGGGCCAGGTGAGGCCGATGGGTACCTATTCTCTGTCCAAGCAGCGGTTTGATCCATTCACGCTCCCTGCCTGCTTTGCATTCGCTTTGTTTCAATAAATAAAACACGTTGCCCTCGATGAGCTGATGACAGGAGGATGGAGCATCATTTGGGTACCATTCAAAGCAGACCTCTCTGGAAGCACGTGGGTGTGTCCTTGGGGGGGGGGTTGATGGGGAGCAGGTCTGAGACTGGATCTGGGCTAGGAAGATGAAGAGTGGCAACCGGAGCGCTGCCTAAGCTGGTGTTGAATACAATTACCCCGCTGGTGTAAACAGGATTCACTGAGTGTAGCAAAGGGTGCTGGTTACTATGGGTCACATCCTCCGCTGGTGTGAATCAGTTAGGGTGACCAGATGTCCCGATTTTATAGGGACAGTCCCAATATTTGGGGCTTTTTTTTATATGGGCTCCTATTACCCTCCACCCCCTATCCTGATTTTTCACACTTGCTGTCTGGTCACCCGAGAATCAGTACAGCTGTGAAGTTAATAGAGCTTCACTGATTGACATTAACTGAGGATCTGGCCCATGGCAGAGTGACCAACTGCTTCCATCACTGGAGTATTTAATCACGTCCCTGGAAATTTAGATCAACCTGGCGCTGTCCCTAGGATACCTTAGAGAAGCTTCTTCTGGTAGGACCAGGTTGTAGCACCGTAGCTTTGCAGGGGGGAGAGAATCAGTCAAAATCTTGAACATTTTCATAAACCGACAATCCAAAAAGAAATCAGCGTGGGTCAATTTCGTTTGGATCGTTGCAGAATGTGGCCATTGATTCGCAATTTGTTTTTCTTTTCTGGCCTTAGGGGAACGACTAGAAAACTGTCATTTAGAAAATGTCGAAATGGGACATTTTGAAATATTTGAAACTCCCCCCCTCACCCCCCAGTCCCTGTTCCCGATTTTTTCAAAACAAGAAATTCATCCAGACTGACCTTTTCCCACGAACGGTTTCCGGTTTGACGACTCGGCATTTTCCACTGAAAAACACGTTCTGCTGAAAAATCCCCAACCAGCAATCTGTAGCACACGTTGTTACAACACGGGATGGACTCAGCTGATCTTCTCCGCATCACGACTGTGCTGAACACCCTGAAGGGCGGTGTGTGTGTGTGTGTGATGCTGTGTTTGACATCCTTTTCTACCACAGCTCCTTTTCCCTGACACAGATAGCGCCTACATACTTCATGAAATCTGGCTTTCAGAGTGTGATGGGGTGTATACCCCACACTGGCCCTGAAGGGGTTAATTGGCTGAGGGGCCAATCAGGTACCTGGCGGCACCTGGAAGGAGAAGCAGGCTGGATTGAACAAGGAGCCCAGCTGGGGAAGTAGAGGCTGGATTATGAAACCGAGAAGTTGCAGCAGCAAAGGGCTGCAGGGAGTGAGCCTGCAGTCACTCTCTGGGAGCAGAGAGATGGGGAGGGGAAAACCATAGGGTGTGGGAACTAGGGGTGCAGGGGGTGCTGCAGTACCCCTAGGCTCCTGGCTGCCAGCCCTGCCCCCGGGATGCCGGCCCTGCACACCCAGGGTCCCAGCTGCGGCTGGGATCCCGGCCTCAGTTCTGGGGTGGTGGAGGATAGGGGTAAAGGGACTGGCTTTCAGCACCCCCACTATTAAAAATGGTCCAGCACTACCGGAGAAATCCCAAGAGGGAGACTAAGCCCTGAGGTTCTACCCCTGGAAGAAGGGTCAATACCAGAGGAGTTGTGGGGAAAGGAAGCTTAGGAAGACGTCCAGGGAAACAGCAGCAAGGGGTAGGACTATGCAGACCTTGGCTGCTTGTTGTAGGGTCCTTGGCTGGAACCCAATGTAGAGGGTGGGGCTGGGTTTCCCTACCAGTGCGTGGCCTAGGAGCATTGGAGACGCCAACTGGACGGCTGATTACTCCAGAGGGGGAGGACTATACAGTGACCTGGCTAAAGGGCTGAGTCATGAAGACCGCACCCTGAATTGCAGAGAGAGAGGTGGCAGGATATGTGCATGAGCGGCAGAAGGGGGCGTTGGACCCATGGAAGGAGCTAATCCCCAGAGCAGCCAGGAGGAGGTGCCCTAGCAGTGAGTGGATCCCTTCACACCGAGCCTGTATTACAAAAAACCTTGCGCTATCTCATGGCAGGTCTTGATCTGTCTTAAAAAAGAAATGTAAGTAAAAGGTAATGGATCCGGCTAAATCCTACCAATGCTCTGCTGGGCATCAAATCCCACCAATCTGTAGCTGGATCTGAGACCGTGCATTTTTGCACAAGTGTGTGAGCTCACATTTGCACTATTTTATGTGGGAATAATACCATATATCACATCATGAATAACAATAATCCCTATCTTTTCTATAGCGCTTTTCATCAGTAGATCTCCAAGCTTTACTGAGGTCAGTATCTTTATCCCCATTTTACAGATGGGGAAACTGAGGCACATGTACCTCTACTCCATGTCAATGGGACCTTCAGGTGCTTGGAAAAATATAGTTACAAATGACTTATCTATGTTCCGAGCCAGGAAGAGAATGCAGATTTTTTTCTTTTATTGATTTTTTATTAATTTTCATAAAGAGAAAAACACTAAAAAGTACAAAAATGTAAGAGACTTTCAGCTTGTATACGTGACCAAATGCCATACATTTCACAGGAGAGCCAGTAAAATTATGCAATCCCGCAACTTTGCAACTTGTCAAAGCTGCAAGACCAGACAAAACAAAATCAAACAATATTACACCAGCATAACGTGTTAAGATGGGGGTAAAAAAAATAAAATAAAGGCCAAATAGGCAAAAGAGGGAAGGAGGAGACCAAGGGGTGGGAAGAGGGAGGGAAAAAGCAGTGAGATCACATGGACTGGAAGACTGACATTATTTGAGCTATCTCAGCATACTTTTTCCAAATGAACCAAGAAACAGGGTCCACATTTCTTCAGATTCATATAATTGCTCTCTCCCTCGATTAAAACAACACAATGCCACTATATAAATCCATGGTACGGCCACACTTTGAATACTCCGTGCAGTTCTGGTTGCCTCATCTCAGAAAAGATATATTAGAATTGGAAAAGGTACAGAGAAGGGCAACAAACATGATTAAGGATATGGGACAGCATCCGTATGAGGAGCGATTACAAAGACTGGGACTGTTCCCCTTAGAAAAGAGACGACTAAGGGGGGGGATATGAGAGAGATCTATAAAATCATGAATGGCGTGGAGAAAGGGACCGGGGAAGTGTTATTCACCTCGTCACATAATGCAAGAACCAGGGGTCGCCTAATGGAATTAACAGGTAACAGATTTAAAACTAACAGAAAGAAGTATTTCGTCACACAGCGCACAGTCAACCTGTGGAACTCATTGCCAGGGGATGTTGTGAAGCCCAAAAGTATAACTGGGTTAAAAAAAGAATGAGATAAATTCATGGAGGATAATTAATGGCTATTAGCCAAGATGGTCAGGGTGAGAACCCCATGCTCTGGGTGTTCCTAAACCTCTGACTGACAGAAGCTGGGGCTGGACGACAGGGGGTGGATCACTCGATATTTGCCCTGTTCTATTCATTCCTTCTGAAGCATCTGGCCACTGCCGGAAGACGGGACATTGGACTAGCTAGACCATTGGTCTGACCCAGTATGGCCGTTCTTATGTTCTTAAACTAATCTTTCTTTGGCCGCTAACTCAGACAGGTCTGAATACCCCCGCTCTATTCTGGGCGTAAGCCTTCTCCTCCATCTTCGTCAAGTCATGCACTTGGTAATCACTGCAGCTCTTGTGATCAGCTCTTTTGACTTCTTGCCTAATGCCTTAAACACAGACCCAGCTGTTCTGGGCTATAGTGACATTCATGGTCCTGCATGAGGAGGTCTAAACCACACAGTCCTTGATGGAGCAAAGTCCCCATTGCCTGCAGCGGGAATTAGGACTGTAGGATCAGCCCCATAGGAAATACAATATTGGCCCAGGACTTGGTATTTTGTTCAATGTGCACGAAGGATGGTTGCAAGAAGACGATGGCCAGTTGTTCTCCTGGTCCACATAAAGTAGGACAAGAAGCAATTGGCTTAATCTGGTTAGATAGTAGGAAAACTTTCTAACTAAGGAGAGTGAAGCACTGGAACATGTGACCTGGCGAGGTTGTGGAATCTCCGTCACTGGAGGTTTTTAAGAACAGGTTAGATGAACACCTGTCAGGGCTGGTCTAGGTGGACTTCATCCTGCCTCAGTGTAGGGGGATGGACCAGATGACCTCCTGGAGTCCCTTCCCGCCCTATAAGTCTAAAGAAGAGCTCGCTGAAGGAGCTGAAAAATACCTGCCACACAAGCGTGAAGTTGTACATTAGCCAGAGGCATTTGCAAAGAGCATTTTTTGTCCCTGAGCAAATCTTCGCCAGTGTAAATACAGCCCGTTCAAACACAGCCTGTGTGGGGCAGAAGGAAGTGAGAGGTCGGGTAAGTTTCCCAGGCCGTGGCTGTCACCATTCATGACAATGGGTTTAGACTTCTGCCTGCATGGATAAATATTGATTCTTGGATTAGGTGAAAGGGAGAAGGGTGGATGGGGTGGCGAGGAAGGTGTTTGTGTGATCAACTCCAGATTAAACCGCATTAAAAAGAAAAGAACTAGGAGTGAGTGAGGCCTTTGGTGGACAGAAAGCATAGTGGTGGAGGTTCTACCAACAGATGGATGGCTGCCCTAGGAGTTGAGCAAATGAGAGATTACAACCGTTGCAGCACATGACCGCCCTTATTGTGGGCCCTACACATAAAAAGAAGTTGGGTGTGGAGGTTTTAATCAATGAATGGCACAGCTCTGTTACTGTAGGACCTATAATAAGTGCAGATTGTTTTTATTTGTAAAAATGATTTGGTGCTGGAGCAGTCAATAATATATGAAAATACTGGGGCCGATTCTCCTTTTATTTACCCCAGTTTTTGAAGGATGGCTCTCCATCGACCCAGATTTACACTGTGGAGGGGAAGGCAGAATAGAGCTCATGGGGTGTAACCACAAAACCAGCTGCTGACAAAGTCCAATTTAATGGGCACTGTCCGGGCTGATGCAGCGTGACCCAGTGGGGATGGCACTGGCGTTGGGACCAGTCGACTCAAATGCTCTTCCTGCCTGTGCCACTGATCTGCTGCGTCACCTTGGGCAAGACATTGCACCGCCCCCGGGCCTCAGTTTCCCCATCTGGCAAATGTGGATAATGAGACCAACCTCTTTCGTGAGGCACTCGGAGATGGAAAGCACCCAGGTGTGCAAGTCTGAACAAAGAAGGGGCTGGTCTTAAAATAAAGACGGGGCTTGTGCGCATTTCAAGCAGTCTCTGTTCCTAGTGGCTGAGTTTAAAGGGATCTGACAACGTCCCTCAATCAAACTGATCTGTGAAGATTCAGCTCATACCCACCCTCAAGGTAGAGAGCAGAATGACCCCGCTGTTGATTCAAGGGGCCCTAATAGAGTAGCTAGCACAAGGAACGTGGTATCCCAAGAACTTTTTGCCAGCATGGGTGGGGGCGGTGACTTTTTATGACCTATCTGTATCAGCATAGATGCTGTTATCCTGGCATAAAAGTAGTTTATTTTGCTCAGGAACTTGTCTAAACTATGTCAGCGCTAAACTTTTGCCTGTATAAGCTGCGGCCCCACTAGGCGGGCTTGCCAGCATTGCTACATTTATCTCGCTATTCCAAGCTCCCCTGTGTTGGGGTAGCCCTGACCTTAGCGATCGGGGTCAAATGATTGAACGGGCATGTAAAATAGGGCTGACAATAAGCACCCGATGTGTGCTGAGCTCCTCCGATGAAAGGCCTGGCATCTAGGCAGGTATCTTTCTTGTATTCAAGCCCCTTCCCGCTGCAAACCCAGCTTCCGTCTCTGAGATCTGACAGGGGAGGTGAGGATCTGGCTTCAGTTAGCTTATTTGCATGTGTTTCCCAGATCAGAGGACCCTCAAGGTCTTGCAGATTTGATTGTTCTGCATGGTCATTGTGCTGGGATACCCCCTATCAGCCTCAGTCTTTGATGCCATCCAGCCGGGCACAATGGACGAACAAAGTGGCTTAGTTTGTAGATGCGCCTTCCAGTCCCTTTAGTGGCTCATCTGAAGTAATACAGAAGCCTCTGACAAAGCATGGGAGTAGCATGGGTGCTTTCAAAGAATAGAATCATAGAATCATAGAATTAAATTTTACTAGAGAATATTTAAAAAATAAACAATACAGGAAATTTGAGGCGTCAGTTATTGGTCATTGGGGGTAACATACAGAGTATAGGGGGGATGTTAGTGTTTTGGAGTTGGGCCGCACACATAGTATATATAGACTGCAATGTCCCCAATGGGGGGGGTAACCGGTAGGCGGGATCAGGAAACAGACCATAAGCGGTGAGGGTCTATCACCCATACAGGAAGTAGAGACAGTCATGGGTATAAGTAAGTGGGCTGGGTAATGGGGATGGGGTGACCCTCATGTGATGGGATTCAGTTAGGTTTGGTGGGTTCAGAGCTCAGAGGATAAAGTCCAGCAGGGGGGTTTTGTGGGTGCATGAGGTCTCCCCAGCTCACTCTCGGTATTGGCGGTGGCCGGTGATGTGCTCCGTGTAGATGTCCCGGGACCAACGAATAGTGTCCAAGACCATTAGGCGTCTCATGAGCTGTGCGTAACGACGGCCCACCCCACAGGTCCTCAGCACACGTTCGTTACACGGGTCCCAGGCACCCAGGGCCCCAACAAGCAGAGCGTCGACGTGCACCTCGTAGCCCTTAGTCCGCAGGGTGCCAGCCAGGGGGGCGTATTTTTCGAGCTTGCGGGCTCGGGCTTCACGGAAAGCCGGGGTCCTGTTCTCGAACGGAATTGTTACGTCGACCAGGATGATCTTTTTTCCAACCTCGTCCGTGACGACGATGTCTGGGCGCAGCGGGCTGTCGGTGCCGGGGATGGCGCGGTTGACAGCGATCTCTCCCAGACGCGGGTCGATGGCCTTCACTAGATGGTCCTGGACAGCGTTGTGGCATAGCTGCCAGGCTCTGGCATGGGGCTTGCAGCAGCATAGGACGTGGGGCAGGGTTTCGGTGACGTACCCACACTTCCTGCAGCGTTTGTCCCAGTTCCCGTGGCGGATGGCACCGTTGAGCGGGACGCAATTCAGCCGGGTGCGGTGTATGAACCGCCAGTCGGCGAACCGGGTGAAGCTGCCCGTGGGGAGGAAGTGGTTGCTGGAGCCCCACTTGCTGGTTACTTCGAAGGCTCAGGAGGTCATCTAGTCCAACCCCCTGCTCAAAGCAGGACCAACCCCAACTAAATCATCCCAGCCAGGGCTTTGTCAAGCCAGGCCTTAAAAACCTCTGAGAATGGAGATTCCACCACTTCCCTAGGGAACCCACTCCAGTGCTTCACCATCCTCCTAGTGAAATAGTGTTTCCTAATATCCAACCTAGACCTCCCCCACTGCAACTTGAGACCATTACTCCTTGTTCTGTCATCTGCCACCACTGAGAACTGCCGAGCTCCATCCTCTTCGGAACCCCCCTTCAGGTAGTTGAAGGCGGCTATCAAATCCCCCCTCACTCTTCTCTTCTCCAGACTAAATAACCCCAGTTCCCTCAGCTTCTCCTCGTAAGTCATGTGCTCCAGCCCCCTAATCATTTTCGTTGCCCTCCGCCGGACTCTCTCCAATTGTCCACATCCCTTCTGTGCTGGGGGGACCAAAAGAAGCTGTTCATATACACATGGCAGCAGCTGGGCATTGCACAGAGCCACAGGATGCTTTCATGCCAAGTATTTACCACGTATTAGCCTGCCCCACTAACAGCTGTTCCTAGCGAACACAAGGCCAGAGGGAGAGAGAATCTCTGCCCCGGAAAGCTGAGGTAGGAGGATAAGGGACTTGCCCATGGTCACGCAACAGCTCAGTGGCAGAGACAGAGCTCACGTCGCTGAGTGCACTAACCACTGGACCACACTGCTTCTTGGGCTTTGCTATGCTGGGAGGGGTTTGCTGGTATAGTTATATTTACTGGCCTGCTGGGTGACCTGGATCAAGTCCCTTCCTCACGCGGTGCCTCGGTTTCCCCATCTTCAAGATGAGGATAATGATACAGACCTTCTTTGTAAAGGGGAGGAATTGGTGTCTATATGCGGGAGCAGCGGAAACCCTCCATAAAAATGGGGGGGGGAGCCACCGGTGCCCAAACTGTGGCCCTGTCCCCCCACTCCACCCCTTCTCCCTGAGGTCCCTGCCCCGCCCCTTCTTCCCCAGGCCCCTCCCCTTCTTCCCCAGGCCCCTCCCCTTCTTCCCCAGGCCCCGCCCTCATGCTGCCCCTTCTTCCAGAGACCTCGTCTTCCCCCCAGGAGCCCGCCCCCTGCTCGCTCCTCTCCACACCCTCCCCCCGTTGCTTGCGGCTAGTAAAAAGTGATGGGGCTGTATCCTCCTGGCCGCCCCTGTTCTGGTGCCCGTGGGAGCCCCAAAAGCCAAGCCATTAAGCCCGAGGAGTTCCAGGGAGGGAGAGGAATGCTGTGGGGACTGTTCCAGAGAGAGCGGTAGGTGCTGGGGCAAGCTGGTCCCAGCCTTAGGCCTAGGTGGAGTTTAAATACCTTCATGCTGGGTGTTTAGTGTAAAGCAATAGAACAAATCTCAAGAATGTCCTGGCCTCTCCAAGGGTCAAATACAGCTCCACAGGACTTTGCCCCTCCGCCACAGGGCTAAGCCAAGGTCACACGTTCCAGAGATGAAAGAGGGACCCACCCTGCGCCCCTGCTGACCTGCACCTATTTCCTCTCCCACCTCCTTCCTCTCTGACTCAAGCGAAACCCTGGAGCTGCTCTGTTTGCTAAGGCTCGGGGGCACGTCCCATGGTGCTTAGTGCCTGCTGCAGAGCGGAGGAGCTGCTGGAGGAATTCTTTCCCCGTTTTGGGAAGAACGTACCCCTCCTTTCTGGGGAAATTGTGGGAAGGCGCTAGCGGCACTTGACTGGCACAAGCCTGCGTCCACACTAGAGTGGTTGTGTTAACAGCTCACCTGAGTTTTAGCCTGTACCCCGGGCGGGCCGGCTGGCTTGAGCTAAAGTCACCACCGCACTCGTGTGAAGGGGTGTATGTGTGTGTGGCCAGAACTCGAATCAGGGGCCACACGCGAGTTATAACTTGCAGGCCTTGCCGTGTGTTTGGGGGAGAACGACCCCATTAGGGGCGTATCTCTGCATCCATGCAAAATCTATCTATCTCCCAGTGGGCAGCTGTGGATAGAGGGGAAGGGTTAACCCCTTCCCTGCCAGGCCCTGGATGGGGCCCTCCCAGTCCCTGACCCATTGTGGAGTAATGAGATGAAATCAAGGATGGAAAATGTAGGTAGATAGAATAATATCTTGGGCTTGGAAGTCGGTGGAATATTTTCCCACGGGAAGGTCTCTCATTGGAAAGAGAGAGTGTTGCCTAGTGGACTGCGAATAGGCCTGGAAGCCAGGACTCCCTACTTCGAACCCCAGCTGTGAGACCGGGCAGTGTGGGTGGGAACTCACACCTGCTCTGTGCCTCAGTTTCCCCATCTCTCGCATAGGGATGAGGACTGGAGACGGGCCCGAGGATCTGATCGGGGTGCAAAGTTACTGGAAGGACTTGGGCCTGCGGTGCTGAGCCGGTCCATCACTGGAGTTTTTTAAGAACAGGTTGGACGACCACCTGTCAGGGATGGTCCTGCCTCAGCGCAGGGGGCTGGACTGGATGATTTCTATGCTTATGGTGGGACGGGGGTGGCTATGACATGCAGCCGGGTTTGGGGCTGAGGGGCTGTGTCTCTAGGGTTGCGCGGAGGAATGTTGACTCAGCGCTTTCAGGCCGCCCGGCACTGGGAGGAGGAGCCAGGGGACAAGGACGGTGGCTTACTTTTGCAGCTCTGGTCAGACGGGTTCTTGTCAGTTACATCTGGTAAAACACTCAGGTTTTTTCTGCGATTGAGCTCATGGAATTATCTCAGGGTGGGGAGCAGGGAGGTTCACATCACCATGTGGCAGGGTGGAGCCCAGGGAGGGGATGTGGTGAATGGGTTATTGATGGTCTGTCTGTCTGTCCCCATGACATACTTCTCTCTCTCTTACTGCACCTGTCTGTCTGTCTAGCCCCATACATACTTCTCTCTCATTGCACCTCTCTGTCCCTCTCTTGGTGGTCCTATTTGTCTATCTATCCACCATAGATGCAGGAACTAGGGGCAGCACCCCCAACCTGTGCCCGGGGTTCCGCTCCTGGCCCTGTACCTGGGGTCCCAGCTGCTGACCCTGTGTCTGCTCCCAGCCCTGGCTCTTGGCCCAGTGCCCGGGGTCCCGGCTGTCGGCCCCGTGCCTGTCCCCAGCTGTGGCCCCAGCCTCGGCCCCCTTACCCCTGTCCGTGTTGCCCCTCCCGGAACCACGGCTCTGGGGGGTAGGAGGGGCATGGACAGGGATAAGGGGGACATGAGGTAAAAAGTTGGGGGACCACTGCTTTATAGTTTCCTTAGCTGGCTTCCAGCACCACTGCTATCCACCTATTTATCCATCTTTGTCTGCCTGTCCATCCATGCCTGAGTCCACGTTTCTTTCTCTCTGTGGCCTTTTAACCATGGGATCTGAAGGCCGTTGATAGCTCAGTTCCTTGCAAACCACGTTTCTTGGTCTCTTTCCCACTCCTTAGCCAGCACCGTTGCTCTCCTTTGTCTGTTGACGCTTTCTCTGGGCTTGGCAGCTCCTCTTCTCCCTGGGGTTTCTGGGAAATTGCATCGGCCTTCCCAGCCCCTGCTTCTATTGTGATTGCCACTCCCTCACCGGAGCCTCGGTGCCAAAGGGAATTCTTATCTGCTGAAGCATGAAAAGGGCTGGTCTCACCCGGCCAGGCGAGCTGTTCAGAGCCCAGCTCCCAGCTCCACGGGTCCTGCTGTGTGGAGCAAACGGCTCGCAAACGGGGATGGGATGACGGAGTGACTGTCTGCCGCCCTTGGGAGGGTCCATGTTAAAAGCACCGCATGGGATGGAGATGATCCACCGTCGTGCAATTCCGCTCCAAGGGAGTCAATGGGCACCTCTGACGATCAGGAGACCAGGGGCTATGTGGTCTAGTGGGTAGTGCTGCTGGCCTGGTGTGTGACCTTGGGCAAGTCCCTCTCTATGCCTCAGTGTCCCCATCTGTAAAATGGGGTTAATGATACTGAGCTGTGCTTTGAGATCTACTGATTCTAGGGGGTTGTTACTAGTGTCCCAGACTGGGAACCCAGCTTCCACAGCTGAGTGTTTAGGCCTAATGAACTGTCCCGCTGCATATGCTGGGCCTTATTATATTATTAATTACTTGTATTCCAGTGGCACCTGTAGGCTCTAACTGAGACCCGGGCCCCATGACACCGGGCGCTGCACAGACACAGAGTGAGAGACAGTCCCTGCCCCAAAGATCTCAGTCTAAATAGACCACGGGTGGGAGGGGAAACTGAGGCACAACGAGGCGGCTATGACAATTGCCTGCAATATCCTTGACAAACGTTACTGAATTAAGTGTAAGTATCTTTGAAGTCCATTGGAGTACATGCAATGGTGATGTAGCCCTGGGAAGTGTTATGAACTTCAAAGGACAATCTTGAACAATGGGCCAGACAAAAAAAGGACTTTTCCCAAGCGGTTCGCCCAGGGAATCTCTAGCGGGAGATGAATGCAGATTCTCACCCCTGGTTTTGCAAAAGCCCAGCATTCTGAAGCTACGCCTTGAGGAGGGAACCACCGTCTGCTGATCACCTGGTCCTGGAATCCGGAGTTAAAGGAAACACTGACCAATGCACGGGGGTGCTAATCTTGAGCTAAGGCTGTTATGAATGTGTAACCCTAGAAAAACCTTTGATGGGGTTTGAAGGAAGGACTTTACCAGAACCCTCACTGGAATTGGAGAAAGGGGGTGATCTCTGCATGCGTGTAGGTTCTTCTGTTGTTTTAATGTTAGCTCTGTAACGCTTTCACTTTACAAATAAATGTGCTTGCAGCTGAGTGGTAACTTACACCCGTGGGCAATCCTGCTGCTTTGTATAAGAGAAGGCAAAGGGGAGAGGCCCTGCTGAGGCTGTCTAGTTAGCTGGGAATAACACAGGGTAAGCTGAGGACTGGGCTCGGCAGCTCCTCTTTGGGGGGGAAGAGGTGCGCTACCCTGCCCATGAGAGGTGATGGCTGGGAGCCAGACCCCCTAACAGTGGGTGCTCTTGCTGGACTCTGGAGGGGGAATGAGGAGAGGCTCCGGACCTGGGGTAATTTCTTCTGCAGAAGAGAAGAGTGAGGGGGGATTTGATAGCTACCTGAAGGGGGTTCCAAAGAGGATGGATCTAGACTGTTCTCAGTGGTGGCAGATGACAGAACAAGAAGCAATGGTCTCAAGTTGCAGTGAGGGAGGTCTAGGTTGGATATTAGGAAACACTATGTCACTAGGAGGGTGGTGAAGCACTGGAATGGGTTACCTAGGGAGGTGGTGGAAACTCCATCCTTAGAGGTTTTTAAGTCCCGGCTTGACAAAGCCCTGGCTGGGATGATTTAGTTGGGGATTGGTTCCCCTTTGAGCAGGGGCTTGGACTAGATACCTCCTGAGGTCTCTTCCAACCATAATCTTCTATGATTCTAATGCAGGTGCAGCCCCGTTCAGATTTGGCCTGGCCACCCCTCTGTTATGATGGCGGGCTGGCGAGCGAATGGCGTTGCGACACTGTGCATGGGGTCACAGCGCAGTGTGACTCCGTGTGCTGCGTTGCAATGCCCGGAGCGAGCGGGCAGCCAGGCCTGTCTCTGGGCTATAGGACTCCTGCTGCTGGGTCAATGTGGGGCTGGCTCGCTCTCCAGCCCCGTGTCAAAATTCCTGTCCTTTCGTCAACTGCATAATATGCTTGGAAAAGCACCACACCTACATCTAAAGGGTGTGTGTGTGTGTGTGGGGGGTGCCATATGCTCTCTTTGCTCCCCGTGAACTCCGCCACTGGCTAAGCACCAAAGCAGGGAGCTGAGGGGCGCTAGGGACTGTTTCTTCTCACCCTGTGAATGAGCCCTTGAGTGCAGCGTCCGGTCCCGGAGCTCTAGTTTTACGGGGGGGGGGGGAAGGGAATGGTTCTAGCCTAATCAACTGGTGAACTTCTGCAGAGAACGATGGCAGCAAATCAACTCCCCCGTCCCCGGCTGAGTGTTTGGGATCCGTGGCTGGAATAAGCTCAAATACCAGCTCCATGTGAACATGGTGCTCATGGTGTGCTGATGGCCATGGCTACCTTCTGCCTCCAGGGGGCTGGTCACAATAACACCCAAGCTGCTCTTCGGAAGGTGTGTCTGGCACTCAGAGCTGGGAGCCAGCTAGTCCTAGCTCCCTGGCAAGCTTCTGATGAGATCACAGGGGTGAGTCACCAAGGCCGGCTCTTTGGAAATGGGGCACTGATCTTGGGTGTCCAATTTGAGCCACCGTGGGGGGCTTCTTTCTGGTCAGCCACAGCTCCCGCAGCCTTCAGCTGGTGTCATGGTTAGAAGAGGGGGCTGCCAGTCAAAGCCCTCAGGTTGTGATCTTGTCTCTGGGAGGTAGTGAGGAGACTGGGAATCAGGACACCTGGGTTCCCTACCAGACTGTAGGAGGGGAGTGTGGTCTCCAGGTTAACCCTGGGGAGTCAGTCAGAAGTCCTGGGTTCTGTCAGCCCTGCATGAAAAGGGGCAAATCACTTACCAGCTCCTTGCCTCAGTTTCCCCACCTGAAACTCAGAGGCTCATATTTATCAACCTGATGGCAATGATGAATTAAACATCTGCAATGCACATGGAGCTCTCCGGCAGGAGAGCTAGCATGGGGGTGCCTGAGCAGGCCTGTGATTAGCACTAGCCTTTCAAATGTCACCCCTCCCAGGCAACCCAAGGAAAGGCTCCTGTGGGTGTAGCTGCAAAGTGCCTGGCTCCCGGCTTGCACATTCATGAACAAGCTGCTGTAGAAACGGAGCTTGCCAGGTAGACTTTGACCTGTGACAACCCTGGCTGGCTGCCTTGTCCAGGGTGGGGCTGTGCAGAGAGCTAGCCAGTGGGAAAGGGCTGGCGGAGAGGGAATTATATTGCACTGTCCTCTCTACAAACAATGCGCCTCCCACTCTGGAGTAAGTGCCTCAGGCCCTGCAGTGTTTCACTGCACACAGCCCATGCCCCAGAAGAGCAGGCTGATGCCAGGTGCACTAGAAAGAGGGGGATGAGCGTGCTCCGCTCGGGAATTCTGGCCGGCTGCCTGACACCAGTTGGCCACTGCCTTTATTATCCATTGCTGCCGTTCTGGCCTCCCACCCCTTGGCGTGTTTGCCTTCTCAGGGCGCTCCTGGGAAGTTAGTCACTGACGCCTGGGCCCCGAGTCTGTTTACCCACAGGTGGGTCCGGGTGGGGGGCTCTCCTTTGTACGTTCCTGGCCGAGCTGGGAACACAAACCTCTCCCAGCGTGACTAAGGGCCGGCGGAAGTGGTGATTAAGCAGCGATATTGTTATTGCTCCATAACCGGGGAATCAAACTAATAAATCTGAGTTACAAAGGTGATACTGTTTGGTGTGAGGTAGAATAGGTGAAGTGGAGATAAAAGGATTTCTTGCTTTCCTTCTGTGCCTGCCCCTCTTGTCTAAGCCCCTGGCTGAATTTACATCATTTAAAACATGAAAATTGAGGGCGGGCAACCTCGTTTTGCCTAATTTGGAGCCTGCGTGATTTGAACATTTGACTATGATTTGAATGCCCCCAGGTTTCCCTTTCCGCTCTGGAGGGGGGAGCTGCCCAATAAAGGGTGTGTGTGTGTGTGTGTGTGGGGGGGGATGACAAGGCAGTGAAAAACAGGATGGAAAACGGCGAGAAGGCAGGGGAGTGAAAGGAGAGAGGCTTGGCCTGGAAGCTCTTTGGGGCAGGGAGTTCTGAGTCTGTACAGCACCTGGCCCAATGGGGGCCTGGTTCATGAACGGGACTCCCGGCTTGCTTATGCAGGGGAAGTGTGAGCAAAGGAGCAGAGAGGGGAATTGCACTGATAATGGATTTATTTATTGCTATCCCAGCTGTGCAGCCACACACGCAGGGCCCGGCTTTTGGGGGTGGGCTCATGTACCCTGAACTGAGGGCCTGCTTGCAGTCATGCTGGTGATGTAAAGGAGTGCTGCAAACAGCCAGATAGGAGCCCCCCCTCCTCTCCTCAGGGGTCAAAGGGTCCCTGTTGCCCCCTGTGGTGGGATGGGGGTGCAGGGGCTAGGCCAGGATGCCCTTATCCAGCAATTCCTGACTTCACTTAGGACCATTCGCAGAACGCAATTTAGGCCTGGTCTCGCCACCTCAGTGCTGGGTGTTTAATTAAACTGGGTGCAGCGTGTTTTTCCCCTGTAATATACACTCATATTCCCCTCCTCCCCCGTTATTTTTCTAAAGAGCACGATCACCCCCAGAGCCTTGGGCCAGGCTGGCGGCCAGGTGTAATTCAGAGCAGCCTCAAGGCAGCTCTAAGGACACATCAACACACACAGAGTCTGCCCCAGTTTAACTCAAATTGATTTAAATTTGACCTCAGGAGGTCATCTAGTCCAACCCCCTGCTCAAAGCAGGACCAATTCCCAACTAAATCATCCCAGCCAGGGCTTTGTGAAGCCGGGCCTTAAAAACCTCTAAGGAAGGAGATTCCACCACCTCCCTAGGTAACCCATTCCAGTGCTTCTCCATCCTCCTAGTGAAAAAGTTTTTCCTAATATCCAATCTAAACCTCCCCCACTGCAACTTGAGACCATTACTCCTTGTTCTGTCATCAGGTACCACTGAGAACAGTCTAGATCCTCCTCCCAGGAAACACTCCAGCCCATATCTCACTCCCCAAACCTGCCCTCTTGGGTTCCCCACAGCTCTGATCCCCAGAGAGGAAGTGGGATTTCCTGCAGGGCACAGACTGGTGCCCAGAGAAGGTGACTGGAGATACCACAGAGCTGTAGATTATTATTCATGTTATAATAGCACCGCGGGGTTCCCAACCAGGCTCCAGGCCCCATGTGAGAGCCGGTCCCCATCTTGATGAATTTATAATCTGATTGGACAAAAAGTGGGAGAGGAGGGCTCAGATCCTCAAAGGTGTTTAAGTGCCTAATTCCCATGGGAACAACTTTCCTGCAGGAGGGCAGTGGCAAAATGAAGCATGGAACCCAGGTGTCCTGAATGCCCAACTAGGGTTTTAGCCTCTGAGAGCAGAGAGAGAGAGAAATGGCTGGTATCCTGACCTGCCTGGATCCCCTGTGGTTGGAAACACACCTTGATCCTTGCAACACCACCACCTGCGAACTCCTATAAACGTCTGTTTCCCCTGACTTCGCCTCAGCTGCCCGGCTCCCTAAGGGTTAAACATTCTAGGCAATAATTCCTCCTTAATCTCAGCATCCCTGTACATTCCTGAGTGGTGAGGGCAGCTAGTCTGCTAGCCAGCACCATCTCTGGTGGAATTCACCTTTCGCCCTTCCTCCTCCCCCATTTCTGCTTCCTTTGCTTTGGGAGCAGTGCGAAATGGTTCTGGAAACGCGCAGGAACTCTCTCACTTACTGGAAAGTCGATCATTTGTCACTCATCTGCCACCCACCACGGGTTCCTTTGGAAACTGACAAAGAGCCTAGCAAAGGCCGGGCAAACAGCCTCTTTGTTTCGCCCAAGGATCTAGAGTTCCCTTAAATCTAGCTCACTGCATGAAACCCCGTTCCTATGGCCACAGGGGCATCTCGCAGTGTAAGATATTTATCCTCTTACCATCCCTGAAAAGCAGGGCATTGCTATTATCCCCATTTCACAGATGCGGAACTGAGGCCCAGATTTTGCTCTTGAACTCAGGGGGAGTTAGGTGCCTCAAGACCTTTGAGGCTCTGGCTCAGTCATCTGCCCAAAGTCACAGAGGAGGTCAACAGCAGAGGGAGGGATTGAACCTGGGCAGGGCCGGCTCCAGGCACCAACGCAGCAAGCAGGTGCCTGGGGCGGCCAGGGGGAAGGGGCGGCATGTCCGGGTCTTTGATGGCAATTCGGCAGCGGGTCCCTCGGTCCTTCTTGGAGGGAAGGACCTGCCGCTGAAGAAGAAAGCGGCGCAGTGGACCTGCTGCCGATCGCAATTGCGATCGCGGCTTTTTTTTCCCTGCCGCTTGGGGCGGCAAAACCCTGGAGCTGGCCCTGAACCTAGGTCTCCAAAGTCCCAGATTAGCACCCTAAGAACTCCCTGTTTAGAGTTGGAAGAGGACAAAGCGCCTCAGAAGACCGTAGGATAATATCATGCACTGACCTACTCAGTCACCTCTGCTCCATCCAAACACCCATTGCTTAGACCAGCTGGATGGAATGGTGGTAATAGAACATCGCCCATTTGGCTTAGGTCAAGCACCATCCCAGTTTAATGTCCATCTGCTATGCTGTCTGTTGGAGGATGGACCAAAGATCTGACCTGTCTTTCCCACCACAGCCCCATGAAGGCCGCGTCGCAGCCTTTCCATGGGCCTGTCTTTGGCTTCCTTTCATGCAATGAACCACCCTGACCTTTTGATGGCTTGGTTTGAAGACCCCCCCCCCCAATTTCTCACTTCGCTCCCTTCCTACTGGGAAACCGTTTGCATTCTGACCCTGCTGTGGCTTTTCTTTTGCCGTGGGTGTATCCAGCTCTGGGGGCCAGCCTGCAGCTGCAGGGGTAGAACGAATGAGTATTGTTTGGATTACCATGATGCCTCGGAGTCAGAGGCTTAGGACAGAGCTGTGTTTGGGCTGGCCGCATCATTTTTGAACATGGTTTTGGGCCCTGCCTTTGTTATTGTGATAAAGAGGAAAACCGCACAGCCTCAGACTTTGTTAATCATCCCAAAGACAGACAGCAGTGCAGAAAGTCACCGTAGAACAGCATTGCCTTGCGCCCGGACGCAGGCAGCCTGATTCTCCTAGTGCTTGTCCCCGGAGCAAATCAGGAGCACCTCGACTGAAGTTAACAGAGATCCACTGGGGTAAAACAAGTGTCAAGGGAGAGCCCTTGTGCCGTCACTGACGCTCGTGCAAGAGAAATGTAAAGCATGACTATGGGGGGAGGGATAGCTCAGTGGTTTGAGCATTGGCCTGCTAAACCCAGGGTTGTGAGTTCAATCTTTGAGGAGGCCATTTAGGGATCTGGGGCAAAAATCTGTCAGGGGATTGGTCCTACTTTGAGCAGGGGGTTGGACTAGATGACCTCCTGAGGTCCCTTCCAACCCTTATTTTCTATGACTAACAGCATCAATTTGCAGAGGGGCAGCCTTGTGGAATGACTTTCATGAAGCTTCTCCTGCCAGCTGAGATCTTGGACCTGGTAGGCTGAATTGGAAGAGTAGGAGAGGGACCTGAAATCTGCACCCAAACTCCCTGGATTTTAGGGCTTTGAGTATTTGACCCTGGGCTGGCGATCTTTCAGTCGCTGAGCCAGCAGCCTCCTGGCTTGCTCCCCATTTTAATTTAGAGTGGTAGGGTTGATGTTCTACCTATACGACCCATATCATCACAGCACCTTGCAGACATGAAAGAATTCAGCATTCCATGTCACTGCGCCTTAAAAAATTATTACTTCTTAGCTGACTGGCCCAAGGCCACCTAGGAAGCCTGGAATAGCATGCAAATCTCCAGGGTCTCATTCCTTAACCACAAGTTCATCCTCCGGGTTATCATGCATGGGTGAACCGGCCATTGGGGGAGGCTAGCCTCTGGCCCCTCCCGTTCTGCCTGAGGCCCTTTCCCTCCTCTTCCCCTTCCCAGGGCCGCCCAAAGTGGGGGGCAAGTGGGGCAATTTGCCCCGGGCCCCTCAGGGGCCCCCACAAGAGTTTTCAGGGGCCCCCATGAAAGTTTTCAGCTGGTCTTCGGCGGCAGGTCCTTCAGTGCCACCGAACACACCCGGAGCGAAGACCGGGAGCTTCTTCCGCTCCGGGTCTTCGGTGGCAATTCGGCGGCAGGTCCTTCACTCGCTCCAGGACCCACTGCCAAAGTGCCCCAAAGACCCAGAGTGGAAGGACCCCCACTGCCAAAGACCCCAGGCCCCCTGAATCCTCTGGGCGGCCCTGCCCCTTCCGTCCCCCTCCCCTGTCGGAGCCCAGTGCATCCTCACTGTGGCTGCTGGCCCCCCTGCCCCAGCCAGCCCAAGCGCCCCCAGCCCCGGGCCTTGCGAGCCCTGGCCCCAGCCACCCTGAGTCCTGATTCCTTCAGCCCCACCTACGGGCCTCCAGGCATCCAGGGCAGAACACCTTAGAGAGTCAGACTGCCCCTTCCCAGGCACCATCCGGTGGGTGGTCTTACAGAGGTTAACGTTAAGTGTGTGCTTAAGTGTTTGCCTGGCTTGGGCCAGTGTCTTCCAAGATCAAGCTCCCCCTGCGATGAGTCAGTGGGCAAGATTCTGCCCTCGGTGTGACCATGTGGAACCCCACTGAAATCAACGGCACTGAAGTGATTGATGCCTGGGCTAAGATAAGCCCCTTTCCTAGACCTTGGCTGCAGAGTGCCGGGTTTTGCAGCGGTAAACCACAGCTCCACCCATTGCAAACAACGCCCTGCTGGGAGATGTGACCCTGTCCCAAAGTACTTCTGTGAAAGCTGCCAGCAGTTTAACTGCTTTGCAGAACCTGCCATTGGCTTTAAAAAGGGGCCTGGGGCTGGCACGCGCCTTCCTGGGCTCTCTTTAGAAATAACTCCGGGGCATGAATAGTGGATCCGAGACCCACTGAACCAGAACCCTGAAGCAGGTGAATGGAGCCAAAGATAAACCCTGGGCCACCATTAGACTTGGCTGTACCTGCAAGGAGGAGGCCCACAGTGCCACGGGGCTAATTAACTGTTGTCCTAGCAACCGGGGTGGGGCTGCAGATGTGTATGATAAGGAAAGGAAGTGGTTTTGCTCACCTGAAGCTTTTATGGCTGGTTCTTAGGGTGCTGATAGTTACAGGATGCAAGCGCTGGCTCAGAGGCACCGCTGTCAAATTCTCCACTCCCTGCACTGAATGAATCGCCAGTGGCATCCTAGGCAGAACAGCGTTAGCCATGCGGGTTAGACAGAGCGATATAGACGTAGGGTTGGAAAGATTGGATTTTTCCCGGGAAATGTTGGTAAACGTCTCTGTCCATTGATAATGATGGAAATTCCCAGCTAGGCACGTAAGAGCCATGCCACCTGAGCGCTCAGAGTGTTTGCTTTAAGGCTATTTACTTGGTCTGTTTTGACACGGGCTGTTGGCATTTTGTGTTTTAACGGTTAGAAAGCTTTAACGTTTCGAATCTTATCACCTACTGTCATGAAATGATGATTGTCGGACCCCGCCCCTGTTGTCTGAGCGCCTCCCCCCGCCTAATTTCCAGCAACTGTGAACATTTAAATTGACAAAAAAGAGGGGGGTGGGGTGCTTAAAACCCATCATTTTGTGCAACGGTGAACAATTAAATCGATAAGCATTAAAAAATGCTTCAAAATGAACATAGATATTATCCATCTAAATGATATATAGTTACAAAAAATTGAATTCTGCCAAACCTGAGTAGAAGTATTTAGTTACCTGGATAGCTGGATTAGATAGATGGGGCAGATGTGCAGGAATGGCTAGATAGATGGTTATAAATGAGGCTAGACAGAAGATGCGTAGGGATGGATGGATGGGTATGAATGGGGATAGATATATGTGGGGATAGATGGGTGTGAATGGGGATAGACAGATGAAAAGCCCTTTAACACAGCATGAGTCCCACTCTAAGGACCTGAAATGTGAGTTCCTTTTATCCTTTCTCTTTTATGACACCGGATTCCTCTGTGAAATTGGGATGGGAACATGGCCTAGTGGGTAGCGCACTGCACTAGGCTTCAGGACACCTGGGTTCTATTGCTGGACTCTGCCACAGACTTGCCGGTGACTTTAGGCAAATCACTTATTGTCTCTATGCCCGGGGGAGCCTCTGTGGTCCATTGGATCCTGGCCTTGCTGCTGGCGAAGTTGCCAGTGACTGCGGTGGTTGGCCCATCATGTGGGGAATGGCCTAAGATCTGCAGCCAATGGGCAGCCCCCCTTGCTTTTTAAAAGGGACTGGGGAGGAGTTGTTTTGACCTAGTTATATTGATTAGCCCTTAAAGCAGAGGTCCCCAAACTGTGGGGCACACCCCTCTAGGGGGGCGCAGCATGGAGGGTATGTTTAGGGTGGTGTGGCAGGCTTGGGCTATCCCCCATGGGGGGCAGGGAGGGAGTGCCACCCAGCTCTGCCCCACCCCCAGCTCTGCTCTGGCCCCGCTCCTAGCCACGACCTCAGCTCCGTCCCTGTCCCCAGCCTCGGCTGTTGCCCCCCCCCCCAAGTCTCTGTCCCTGGCCTCACTCCCAGTCTCGACCCCCTTACACCTGTCCGCATTCCCCTCCCTGGAGCCACGGCCCTGCAGGGCGTGGACAGGGGCAAGCATGGCGCAACCCTCCAAAGTTTGGGGACCGCTGCCTTAAAGGGTTCCCTGGGTCACGTGGTGGATCTGTGTGGAGGGAGTCCGTGCGTCGCGCTGGATCAGAACCTTTTCTAGCCATGGCTCTTTTGTTATAAGAACTAGTCGGGCCTGAATCTCAATTCTGGGGCCAGATTTCCGATATCCCGGAGCCCTAGGGCATCCCAATCTATTCCTCACTGGTGAGCCTGGTCCGTCGAAGGGCGCCTCCGAGCACTGACCTGGCCCCCTCTTGAGAACCGAGCAGGGCCACTTTCCCATTAACCCCCCTGCCTCGTGGCGCTTTTGGCTGGGGAGGTGTTGCTCCTCTGAGTCTGGCCACACTCCAGCTCTGGCACTTCATTACATTCTTGCAGCGCTGTTAAAGAGCGGCCACGGGTCAACCCCAGAGGAGGCTGCACTTCGACGCTGGGCGAAGTGATTCCAATATGCAGCAGGTAACGTGCGCTGCTGGCTATAGCGTGGCGAGGCCATGGACTGGGTTCTATTTCCGGCTCTGCTGGGTGTCCATGGGCGAGTCCCTGCCCCCCCGTGCCTCAGTTTCCCCATGTAGGGATAACAATACCCACTGCCATTGCTTTGGGCTCTGTGGATGAGAAAGGCCAGGGGTTATTAATAAAGTGCTTTGGGATCGGTGAGGGTGGGAGGTGTCAGGCCAGCCATATCCTTCCACGCATGCTGCTGTTTGCTCACCGTTACAAGCCATGGAGACGGGCCAGGAGAGATTCTGCAAGGCCCGGCGAGCTCCTCCCGCTGCACTCACCTGCCTAGCTAGCCTAGCCTAACTCCCCTTTGTGGCTGTAATTCCAACCCCCTGTGCTCTTTGTTTCACCAACAAACTGAACAGCGCCATAAAAGGGCACGGGGACCCGTCGGACCAGTCCCACCCCGTTCTAGGTGCACCGTGCCTGGCCAGGCTCCAAGGCCCCACTCCCTCCGCAGTATCTCAGCAAGAGCGAAATATTTGTCTGAGCGGCAAATTCTTTCCTGATAAGAAAGGAGGGGATGGGGTGGGCGGGGATCCCCATAGCAAACCTCTTCCCCTGCCTTCCATGAGACATGAAGGGGAGGGAGAGGAGGGAAACAGGCAGGGCTTCTTCCTGGCGGGGGGGTCCAGGCTGCAGTGGGGGCTGCAAGCTTTCTCAGTAAGAGGGATCTGGGATTCTTTAGAGCCATTGTCTGTGCAGTGCAGGCATGACAGACGGACTGTCGCTGCAGGGCATGACAGAGGGGCAGGGCATGACAGAGGGGTTCCCCCTGGCACTGCAGGGCATGACAGAGGGGTTCCCCCAGCCCCTGGTGCTGCAGTGCATGAGTGCAGGGGACTGGATTAGATGACCTCTCGAGGTCCCTTCCAGTCCTACGATTCTATGACACAGGGGTCCCCTGGCCCTGCAGAGCATGACAGAGGGGTCCCCCAGCCACTGGCAAAGGCACCTCCTTCCTATAGATCCTCAATGCTTGGAGCCCCCCCTTCCCAAATCCTCAGTGCTGCGTAACTCTCCTCCTGCTACTGCTGCTTTCCTACCCAGTGACCTGCAGCAGGTCCTGTAGGGATAGACCTGTACATGGCTGGGCATGCAGGGCCAGGTGCTTCAAAGTGCCCTGCACCCAGCAGCTGCCATTGAGAACAATGGAGTATCCCCACCCCCACCCCAGTTGTTCTCAGTCTATTATCAGGCTGTCTGCCCATCCATCCGTCTCTCTGTTCATCCATCCATCCCCACCTTGCAAGAACAAGCTCCTAAAGTAGGTCTTTATCCCCCACTTATTACAGGGTCAGTCCCCTCCCCGCCCCCCAGGCCGCCCAAACCCACTGCAATACTCAAGCAACGCCCCTGTAGGGCCCTGGCTTTTATCCTCTGGCCCTGCGGTTTGAGGCTCGGGTTGGGGAGGTGCTTTGGGGCTGGAGCAGACACGGCTGGTGCTGATCCGTGGTGTTATAATTATGTTGTCCTAGACTGAGGCTACTAGGGAGAATCCCTGTATGAGGCAGTTTCTGGATAACCTAATCAGCAGAGGTCCGCAGACCCCGATCTGGGACTCCCATGCGAATGAACAGCCCTGGGGTGTGGCAATCGCCCTGCCGAACAATGGCTGTGAAATGCCTGGCATAGCTGCTGCGGAGCCAGGCCTCCCTTGCGTGTGCTTTGCTGCTGAGGGCAAACGGCTCGGCCCTTAAGTTACGTCTACACTGCAGTAAAAGACTCGCAGCACAGCTGGCTCAGGCTGTGGGGCTAAAACATGCAGTGTAGACGTTCGGGCTGGAGCCCGGGATCCGAGACCCCACGAGGAGGGAGGGTCTCAGAGCTCAGGTTCCAGCCCAAGCCTACACTGCGGTTTTTAGCTGGGCAGTCTGAGCCCTGCAATCCCCCGTCAGCTGAGCCGGGCTCTGAATCATGGCGTTGCAGGCTTTTTATCACAGTACCCGTAGATCCTTCCTTAGACTGGAGCCAAGGATTTCTCCAGCGATGACAGCCGACTCCCCCAACCCTGTGTGCGCTGAAAGATGAGCTGGGAGTGGCTGCATGCTGGACTGGGAATCAGGACTGGTTCTAGGGGTCCATTATTGGGGGGTATTTTGGGGGGCCAATGGGTAATTTTGGGGCTCCCTGGATGTCCCTATTTAGAAACCAAACACTCTTCCAGGAGCCCGGGTGCTTGTTAGGCCCCTGGAAAATCTGGGATTTTGAGAGTTTAAAAAAAGTAAAATTTGGCTACTGGGTCGGTATTTTGCCATTTATATAATAGACGAAGATTCTCCAATCGGTGGCTGTTCCACGGCTTAACGTCCGATGACGTTGTACATGTTTTGGCCTTTCTGACAGTAATTTGGGGCCCCTCGGAGATTGTTTTGGGGGTGCAAACGTCTCCTTTGCCTCCCTGGTAATGCTGGGCCAGCTGAGGATAAAAACCAGGCAACCTCATTCTAACATAACTTGAGTGTCTATTGCTTGCGTGTAGCAGTGGCTTTGGGGGGCGTGGGAGGAGGGGAGGGAGAACTGAGCCTATAACAGGTGAGGCATGAAGATTTCCCTTTGGAGACCTTTATTACATGGCATAGATAGATAGATGAGTATGGGGATGGATAGGCGTGGATGGTTACATAGATAAATGTGTACGGGGATGGATGTATAGATGCATCTGAGGATGGATGAACATAAGAACAGCCAGACTGGGTCAGACCAAAGGTCCACCTAGCCCAGTATCCTGTCTTCTGACAGTGGCCAATGCCAGGTGCCCCAGAGGGAATGAACAGAACAGGGAATCGTCAAGTGATCCATCCCATGTCGCCCATTCCCCACTTCTGGCAAACAGAGGCTAGGGACACCATCCCTGCCCATCCTGGCTAATAGCCATTGGTGGACCTATCCTCTATGAATTTATCTAGTTCTGTTTTTGAACCCTGTTATAGTCTTGACCTTCACAACGTCCTCTGGCAAATGTGTACAGGGATGGATGGATAGATTAGATTAGATTTGTATGGGGATCCCTAGATGGATCTGTATGGGGATGGATTGATAGATATGGAGTGGATGGATGGTTGGATGGATAGATGTGCATGGACATAGATAGACGGATTAGATAGATGTGTATGGGGAGGCATAGACAGATCTGAGGATGGATAGATAGATGGATGTATATGGGGATAGGTAGACAGATGAGGCTCCTCCAGTAGAATCCAGTGACTTTGTCACAGTCCCCAGCTGTTTTCTCCAGCTTGACTTTCCATGTGTAATTTCCGAGAAGATCATTTCCTGGCAGACCATCAAAGGCAAATGCCTCAATTGTTGCCACTTAGAAGAAAGGGAAAAAGTCCTGCCCGAGGGTGCCTCACCCTCACTCTCCTAGACCGGCCCAGTCGTTCCCTTTAACGAGGGACAAGTTCAGCCCTGAGGAGCCTGCCTCATTATCTTTCCACTATCTAGCCTCTAATCCTGGTGCTCACCAGCTGCCAAGAACGTTCCAACCTGCTGAGTGCAGTCATCCCCATTAACAAGCAGGGAGCCACAGGTGCAGAGGCCCCGCCCCAGGCTTAGTCAAATCCATTGCTAGGTTGTGTGTGTGTGTGTGTGTGTGTGTGTGTGTGTGGTGGGGGAGGTTACCTTCTATGGGAGCATCGGTCAGCATACGGGAGCCAGTGGACCAATGATCATAACATGTGCTATGGGCCAGTTTTGATCCTAAGCTACACTCCATGCAGGCGAATGGGTCTGGGTTGGGGTGGAAGGCTGGGAAGAATAAGAACATAAGAACGGCCATACTGGGTCAGACCAAAGGTCCATCTAGCCCAGTATCCTGTCTTCCGACAGTGGCCAATGCCAGGTGCCCCAGAGGGAATGAACAGAACAGGTAATCATTAAGTGATCCATCCCCTGTTGCCCATTTCCAGCTCTTGGCAAACAGAGGCTAGGGACACCATCCATGTCCATCCTGGCTAATAGCCATTGAGGGACCTATCCTCCATGAACTTATCTAATTTTTTTTTTAACCCTGTTATAGTCTTGGACTTCACAACATCCTCTGACAAGGAGTTCCACAGGTTGACTGTGGGCCGAGGTTGAATGTGAGCCCACATCCCTTTTTAAAGGATGGGTAAATCAGCCACTGATTTATGGAGACTTTCCCTGGGGGTATTCAACCCCCGCTCAGCCCCAGGTCACACCCCTACTCCATCCCTTCCCTCAAGCCCCCATCCCGTCCTGCCTCTTCCCACCCCTGCTCTGCCCCACCCTCATCCCACCCCTTCCCCCATGGTCACAATCCCGCCCCGCCTCTTCCCGCCCCCATTCCACCTCTTCCTTCCCTCTTCCCGCCCAGTTCCACCCCTTCCCCCAGCGGGCCCCGTCCCCGCTCCTCCTCCTTCCGCACAGCGGAATAGCTGATTGCGGCAGGCGGGAGGACCTGCAAGGGAGGGGGAGGAGTTGATCAGTGGGGCTGCTGGCAGGTGGGTAGTGCTGGCCGGGGGCAGCTGGCAGCCGGTGGGTGCTAAGCACCCACTAATTTTGGAGCCCCCACGGAGTTGGCGCCTATGGTTGTCATGCGACCTCAGTGATACTCCGACTGAGGCTCTCTTTAATGTGTCTCCTGCGGCTTTTTGCAACACACGCTACTAGAACACAGTGGGGTTGAATCATTAACCAATTGAAGTCATTTGGCTGTCATACTGTTTAAATATGAATATCCAGCACCTACAGTGAATGAAACAATGAATTCACATTCCTGTGGTGCTTTCAGATAACGTTGATCGCTAATTGGAGGTGTGAGTATTGCTGGGCCAAAGACATGCCCTGCCCACTGGAGCTGTTGGGATTTCACTACATTGACAGGTTTCAGAGTAGGAGCCGTGTTAGTCTGTATCCGCAAAAAGAACAGGAGTACTTGTGGCATTCCATGCATCCGATGAAGTGGGCTGTAGCCCACGAAAGCTTATGCTCAAATAAATTTGTTAGTCTCTAAGATGCCACAAGTACTCCTG
Source organism: Malaclemys terrapin pileata (assembly GCF_027887155.1). NCBI lineage: Eukaryota > Metazoa > Chordata > Testudines > Emydidae > Malaclemys > Malaclemys terrapin. The sequence goes on along the minus strand of NC_071527.1, from coordinate 5,334,045 downwards.
TTCTTTTTACTACGGTGGTTGGGGCTAGCTCGGTGGTTTGGGGATAGCTCAGTGGTTTGAGCATTGGCCTGCTAAGCCCAGGGTTGTGAGTTTCATCCTTGAGGGGGCCATTTAGGGATCTGGGGCAAAAATCTGTCTGGGGATTGGTCCTGCTTTGAGCCAGGGGTTGGACTAGATACCTCCTGAGGTCCCTTCCAACCCTGATAGTCTATGATTCTACATTTACAATTAACTGGATATTCTTGTAATCGATGTATTACTAGCACCTGCAATCTCAGAGACTTCGAGCCCAGAAGGAACCAATCATGATCATCTACTCTGATCACTGGCCACAGAACCTCGCCCACCTACTCCTGTAGTGGGCCTAGAACCTCTGTCTGAGTTACTGCAGTCCTCAAAGCTTGATTTAAAGACGTCACATTACAGAGAATCCACCGTTTACCCTAGTTCAAACTAAGGCGGCTGACCCCCCAGGATTGGCCTGGAGTCTCCAGGAATTAATTAAAGATGATGTCATGTGATGAAACCTCCAGGAATACATCCAACCCACAAATTGGCCACCCTTGTTCAAACCAGGGGCACTGGAACAGGGGGAGCCGGGGGGCCATGACCCTCCCACTTTTTAGCCAGCTGTAAGGAGGAGGGGGCGAGGTCTTGGGGGGAAGGGAGGGTGTGTGAGGGGGCCCTTGAGGGAAGGGGCGGTGTGAGGGTGGGGCCTTGGGGGAAGGTGCAGTGCAGGGTGGGGCCTTGTGGAAGGGTCAGTACGGGGGTGGGACTTTGGAGGGAAGGGGAGATGCAGGTGCGGGCTTTCAGGGGGAGGGAGTAGCACAGAGGGTGGGGCCACAGCATGGGAGCCAGTGTCCCCCCCACTCTTAGGGACCTTCTGCCTCTCCTGGTTCAAACCAGCAAGTGACACATGCCCCATAGGAAGGTGAAACCAGCCCCCTCTCTCTCTGCTAATCTGTCCTGAGGGAAAATTCCTTCCCACCCCCAACTGTGGCAATCACTTAGACCCTGAGCATGTGGGCAAGACCCAGTCTGCCCCCATCCCTTTTTGGATGAATTTGCCCGACTTTGCAGGCATAAACCAGCCAGCATGTTGGAAAATGCCACAGAATCATAGAATATCAGGGTTGGAAGGGACCTCAGGAGGTCATCTAGTCCAACCCCCTGCTCAAAGCAGGACCAATCCCCAACTAAATCATCCCAGCCAGGGCTTTGTCAAGCCTGATTTAAAAACCTCTAAGTAAGGAGATTCCACCACCTCCCGAGGTAACCTATTCCAGTGCTTTACCACCCTCCTCGTGAAAAAGTTTTCCCTAATATCCCTTATCAGCAAGTTGGAAAATGCCATGGCTTATCAGTCCTGGCTACAGCCGGTGGGGAATTTTCTGATGAAATGTTTTTTTTGCTGGAAAATGCAGATTAGTCAACCCTAAAACTTGGAACAGGAAAGGGTGGGTTTTGAGGAATTTCTCAACCTGAAAAATTCTGAAGAAAAAAAGGTTTGAAATGTCCCGCTTTGGCATTTTCCAAACCAAGAATTCTGCTTTGGAATGACTTGTTGTTTTGCAATGTAAGATAACTAGAATAATTTTGCAAGGGTTGGATGAATGGAAAAGCTTTGAGAATTTTGAACAAGCTCAGTTGACCCAAACCAATTATTTTTTTTTTCCGGATTTTTGGTTCATGAAAATTCTCAGTATTTTGACTTTTTTCTCCTGAATTTGAGATGAGAAATATTTTTACAATCTCATCAATTCTGATGAAAACTTTTCTCCACCCAGCTCTAGTCCTGACCTGCAGCCCCCATGTCATTCCAGCCCAGGACCCCCCAAATCTGCCAGTAACCCCCAAGGCTGGCCTGAAGCACCTCTGTCAGGCCAGTCATGCATACGAGCTTACACAAGTCTGCAAGTGCACGTCTATCCTGCGTTGTCTGCTATGCATGTTGTGTCCACGTGTGGATATTTTTGCCGCTTGTGACAGCTCACCACTGTTGCAACCACTGGGGGATATTTACCCCCTCAGAGCATGTCTATGTGACGTGGTGCTTCCAACAGCATCTGCACTACAGAGTATAGTCTACACTAGTGCTCCCGATACTGCATTTACTGGTGAAGTTGTAGTGATGGGGGGGGGAGCATCAATTCCCTGTTGCGCAGAAGCCCTGAACCTCACATGAAAAAGGACATAGGACCTCAGGTACCGGCCGTTGCCAAACACCTCATTGTCTCTCTCTCCTCTGCTTTTTTTCTTTTCCTTTTATTTTCTGGGCACAACTCGTGTGTCTTTGGCGGCTTCCCTAATGATGCGCAAGGTTCTGATGGTGTAAAGCCGGAATAACTCCAGCCAAGCCACACAATGGCGGTGCTAGCCCATTGGGGGCCCTAAGCGGTAATAGTTTTTTTGGCCCCCCCCAACACATAATAAAAACCTAATAGAATAAAAACCCCGTGGAGCTGCTTGGGGCCCTAAGTCTGCTTATGCCTAGTGCCAGCTCTGGGTTCACCCACTATCACTGAGCCCAGAAGCTGGCCGGATAGTTGCATTTCCTGCCCTCTCTGGGTGGATCCTGGGCCAGTTCATGAGGCTGCTGCCCCCCTCTGGTATTTTTGCAAGGTGCTTCTCCAAACACAACAGCGAGGGGACGCTTCTTGGAGCTGGGCCGGTGCATTTGATTGCCCCTCTCTGGCTTTGAAAGAGTTAACTAGGTGCGGCAGGATGGAGGGAGCAGGTGTTGGCCTGGCTCTGTGGTAGCCCCGCCCCTCCAGCGGCCTGCAGCCAGTCAGTGCTCCAGGTATTGAATCCCCGCCCCCTGATGGCCCGGTATATAACTTGGCACACACCCCACTCAGCTCTCAGCCTCCAGAGCCTGTCCTTCAGCTGCTGTGCTTGCTCAACCAGTGTTTCCTGTCCTCCTCCACTAGCCTCTCCAAAATGTCTCACAGAGTAACCCAAAAGAACTACAGGAGCACCAGCTCTGTTCCTGCTCGTGCCTTCAGCAGCCGGTCCTACACGTCTGGCCCCGTGACCAGCACCAGGATGAGCTCATCCTACTCCAGCTATGGTGGGAACAGGTATGGAGGAGGCAGCATGCGGGGACCGTCGACGGGCTATGGACTTGGCGCCGGGGGCGGCATCACCGCCGTCAGCGTCAACCCGAACCTGTTGGCGCCCCTCAACCTGGAGATCGACCCCACCCTCCAGCACGTGCGGACGCAGGAGAAGGAGCAGATCAAGACCCTCAACAACAAATTCGCCTCCTTCATCGACAAGGTGAGTCCCGGCACCATCGGGGTGAAGCTGGTATCTGCAGAGCTGGGTTGGCAGGCAGAGAAGTGGGTGTGTTCCTTGGGGATGGGCAGAAGTCAACCAGACTTGCTCTGTTGCTGTAACACCTGTAGGCTGGAAGGAGACAGTCCGGATTCTGCTCTCAGTTACGCCCCATGCCACCCACTGTGACTCGAGTGGGGTGCGGGGGTGCGTGTAGTAAACATCTCGGGGTAATGTCTCTCTGCCATGTAGCATATAAGGGGAGCAGTGACCTGCTAGCCAATATCCCCGCAATCAGAGGGGAATCGGAACGGCTTTTCAGCCAGATCAGATCCCTCTGAGCCACTTCTGAGCCAAAGGCTCCTCCTACAGGTGCATGAGAACATGGAGAAAAATTTCCTCTGCTTGTCTTAGTTACAAAGATTTTTTCGGTCACTGCACCACCTGGTGGGTTGGAAAAGCCCCTTTCCCGGAGGTGGGGGAGCGGAATGGAGCGAGAGATGCAAAGGTTCCCCACTGGGACACCTGCCAATCCAGGCCCCCGAGTGGCTGTCAAAGCGTTGGCATTGGAGAGCAGCTTTCGAGCTAAAGGGGAAGTTGCCTGCACAGGGGAAGAATGTGCCACCTTGCAAAGCACCCCTGCTAAAGGGCGTGGCTGGGGGGTTTCTCCATTGCTCTCAATGGAGGCTGCTGGGGGCTGAGGTCTAAAAGTGGGGGCTGATTCCAGGTGCCCAGCTTGGTGCCTGGTTTTCAGAGGGTGCCAGGCACGGGCAGCAGGGGGTCAGCACCTCTGAAAATCAGGCCCGAAAATGGAGGCACCCAAAATCTTGGGGCCTAACATACATCCAGCCGGGGAAAGTCCTGAGCTAGTGGCGCTGGGATGAGCCGGAAGGAACCCAGTGGCTTTTCCCCATCCTCATGCGCCTGTGATCCCAGCCTGGAAAAAGATGTATCCCCCTGCATGCGGTAAGGCCGAGAGGGGCTGCATCAAGACTTCTTCTCTCCTTCAGTATTTCCAAGGCCCTGGTATATGGCAGCAGCACAGTGGTCCCCACTTACAGGGGACAGGCGTAGACTCCCCCCCCCCCCCCTTGGCAACCTGCATCTGCTCCTGTTCCACCCTCACCTGGGCTTTTGCTTCAGAGGCTGGCAAAAGAGCAGCTGGCATTGGGCTTAGAAAGGTCTTTTAAAAAAATATCAGAGGGGTCGCTGCGTTCGTCTGTATCCACAAAACCGAGGAGTCCGGTGGCACCTTAAAGACTAACAGATTTTTTGGGGGGCAGAAGCTTTCGTTTTTTACACACACACACACACACACACACACACACTGCCATCTGGAGGAAATGCTTAACTATAGGCAATGTAACAATCTAACCTGAAAGCCCCTCCCACCACGCCCATGGCTGTTCTGGGGCACCTGGGTCGGGTTTGGATTTAAACCAACAGGTTTTATGGCCTGTTAGCAAAGGCCTGTGTTTACATCTCGGTTATCTAAGGCTGGGCCATTGGCAGGAACAGCTGCCTCGCCCTGCACCTGCCCTTCAGGAGTCCAAGGGTCCTAGCCACTCCTTTGGCCCAAGGCCTGTTACAAGATCCCCCTAGCCCAGATCATGGAGGACTGCAGAGAACTCCGGGCCAGGTGTGAAAAATCAGGACAGGGGGTGGGGGGGTAATAGGTCCCTATATAAGACACAGCCTCAAATATCAGGACTGTCCCTATAAAATAGCCCGGCCATCTGCTAAACGGGACAGCTTTTTGCACGTGCTCCAGCAGTGTCCAGAGGGGGCCGAATGCTTTGGCAAGTCTAACCCCATGTGCTAAATCAGGTGTCCCGCTGGCAAAGCTCCCCTTGACTTCAGCAGCTCTAAGTCTACAAGTAAATGCTAAAGGCATTTGTAGGCCTGTGGGTTAAATCCTGCAGCGCCTGTGTAACCCACTGGGGGGCGTATGTTCCCCCCTCCCCACCCCAGTGCCCCGAAGGGGCTGTGTTGTGACAGACCACTTAAGCAGCCTTGATTGTTTAGCTCAAGCCATGGCTGCTTGTCCTTTTTATCTCTGGAGGTCCTTGGTTCAATCCCTCGTGTGTCCAACTCCGTTTGCGGTGAAGGGCAGTTACATCAGTGTCAATCCAGAGTGACTCCCCTTTGCCAGGCCTTTTTTCTTGTTTACACTAAGGCTGCTTTACACCCCCAGAGTAGGGAAAATGGGCCTTTGTGTAAATAAATCAGACACCATTTATTTAGGGCCCGATTCCGCTCTCTGTTATACTGGTGTAAATCCAGAGTCACTCTGGATTTACTTTGAGAGCAGAATTTGGCTCAACAGGGAAAACTACCCCTTCCGATACCTGGACTCCTCTCCCATTGAATTAAACGGTGCACACGTCCAAAGGCAGAATAAGTCTCTATGGCACCGAGTCACTTATACAAGGGGAACGCTGTTGCTTTCAGTGAAGCTACTTTGGATTTATGAGTGGAGGTGGGAGCAGAATCAGACTCGGTGCAGTTACTGTAGGCCTGGTTGTCTTCTCACTTACACCTGATTCTATCAGGGAACTCCATTGACTTGCCTGAGATACTCCTGATTCACACGTGAGAGAAGGCTCAGGACCTAGTGGGAGGGATGGCAGGTGATTTCCGGAGCATGAGTGGGAAGAAGCCATCCGTGCCCAACAGGTTGCAACTCTCCCGGCAGGAGATTCCTGCCTCCCATGTCCACAGCCACTGAGCACTGCAGGTGTAATCGGCAAGGCTCTGCTTCCCTCCCCACACTAGGTCCGCTTCCTGGAGCAGCAGAACAAGATGCTGGAGACCAAGTGGGACCTGCTGCAGGGCCAGAAGACCACCCGCAGCAACATGAACAACATGTTCGAGGCCTACATCAACAACCTGCGCAGACAGCTGGATGGCCTGGGCCAGGAGAAGCTCAAGTTGGAGGCTGAGCTGGGTAACATGCAGGGCCTGGTGGAGGACTTCAAGAATAAGTGAGTCCAACTGAGGCCAAAGCGGGGGGCGGGGAGAGACACACCTTCCTGCCCCCTCCAAAGGGGGGTAGAAATCCCAGGCACACCGAGGTCTGGGGTCGCACCCCAATGTTCTAGCACAAGGAGGCTCTCAAAGGCTACACCCATTATCAGCCTGCTGCCTCCTTCAGGGCAGTCATTGGATCTGGCCGGGTTATCAACACCTGCCCAGCTTGTGTGCTCCTTGCTTCCCTGCACAGGGGTTGGAGGTCCAGGGGTTATGAGTGTAGGTAGGGGCCTGGAAAGCCTTAGAGGGGTTGCGGGGGGAGGGGGAGATTCTCAGCTGCTCTTGGTGGGGGTGGGATGGGCATCATTGGGGGTTTTCCTCCATCATTTCACATATAAACCCCAATGCACAATCCCCCCCCAGTGAGCACAGTTTCCCAAACCCATCCTGTCCTTTTACCTTCCAGATCTGGAAGGTCATTGGTGGGTGCCTGGCTAGGGGTCTCCCTGCCTCCTGGCATCCCCTAGATGGGCCTATATGCCCCCCCACCCCGCCCGATGATCACTACGCCTTCATAGCATCCATCAGAGAATGACTTCCCAGCCCTACCGCAGACCTGACCATTTCCCCCCTCCCGCAGATATGAGGATGAAATCAATCACCGCACTGAGAAGGAGAATGAATTTGTCCTGCTTAAGAAGGTGAGTCCGTGCTGCTCCAGGGCTTGGCTGGGCGCCGCAGGCAGAGAGGGCCGGGGGTCTCTCTAATGGGGTCCGTGCTCTCTTCCTGCAGGATGTGGATGAGGCCTACATGAACAAGGTGGAGCTGGAGTCCCGGCTGGAAAGCCTGACTGACGAGATCAACTTCCTGAGGCAGCTGTATGACGAGGTCTGTGATGTCTCCCTTTGGCTCAGTCCTGTAGCCCTGGCCCTTTAAATTCCTTCCTGACCTGCAGGGGGGAACCCATTGAATAACACTGAGTTCCTGCAAAGACAAGTGTCTTCTTGCAGGAGACAAGGGATTTTTAAAGGGCTGGGACTATTTGCACATAAGGTGCATGGTGACGCCCCCCTTGTCCCCTCCCCGGATAGCCATGCCATCAATCCTACAGCATCTGCTGCTGTCCCCTGGCCCTTGGAGGTTGGTGAGTGGAAGGAGGGGGATCTCAGCCAACACCAGCCCCAGTGGATTCAGTGGCTGGATCAGTCTGGGATAGGGTTACCATTGGTCCTCGAATCTCCATCCGGGGGGACTTTTGAAATCTGAACGAATGTCTGTGTTTTGGTATTGTCACCCTTACTTCTGCGCTGCCTTCAGAGCTGGGCAGCTGGAGAGCGGCGGCTGCTGGCCGGGAGCCCAGCTCCGAAGGCAGCGCCGCCACCAGCAGCAGCGCAGATGTGAGGATGGCTTGGGATGGTATTGCCACCCTTATGTCTGCGCTGCTGCTGGCGGCGGCGCTGCCTTCAGCGCTGGGAGGTCAATGGCGGCTGAGGTACCCCACCCCGTTCCTCCTCCAGCTCCCCCTCCCTTCAGCAATGTCTTCTATTTGGGAACTTGAAATCTGGTCATCCTAGTCTGGGAAAGCAGCCAACGGCAAGGCATTGGGAATGCTGGTGGGTGCACCGAGTTCTCCATGCTCCGTGGTAACAGATGATCCTTATGATTCCTCCCTGCCGCACCCAGGAGCTGCGTGAGCTGCAGTCCCAGGTCTCGGACACCTCTGTGGTCCTGACCATGGACAACAACCGCAAGCTGGACCTGGACGGCATCATCGCAGAGGTTAGAGCGCAGTACGAGGAGATGGCCAACAGGAGCCGGGCGGAGGCTGAGAACATGTATAAGACCAAGGTGAGTTGCCCGTCTGTCCCCCGGAGCTGCTGGTGATGCAGCCAGCCTGGTCTCTGAGCTGACGTGGGTGGGTCAGGGCGTGTGGCATTGCCCATGGGAACGTCCGCTAGGTGGCAGCTGTCCCATTTCTTCCCTCCAGCTGGTGAGCTGAGCATATGAAGCGTCCCCTGCCGTGCAGAAGCCTTCTGTAGCAGGCATTGCATATGCATGCGTCATTCTCAAATGCAGCATGACTCACCGTCCCCCTCTAGTGGCTGGAGTCATAGTTCAGGGCAACTGCAGCTGTGCTCCCCTTCTGTGGCCCAGCAAGGACACCCGCTCTTAAGCTCCCGGCTCCTCGGCCGTCACCTCTTTTGGGCGGAGAACCGTGTCTCTCTCCCTCTCGACTGGGGTTCTCTAAGGCTTTCCAGGCCCCTACCTACACTCATAACACTTCCCATGTCTCCCCCCTAGGAGAAGTTACAGCCAATCCCCCAATAATACATCAACTTTGCACTTAATACAATGGACTCCAAAGAGACTTAGAATCAACGGAATAAAGGTTTTTTTCAAGGCTATTACAGGGGATTGCCGTATCTGCCACAGCTGGGGCACACGTTCCGCAAGGAACCCCTGTCTGTTCTTCCTGCATACCCTAGGCCGCTGCACTTCCCCGCGTGGAGCCTGCTACAGCCTTGGCTCCATAGACCTACTGTCTCTCAAATGGGGCACAAACAACCTAACGCTGAAATCTGAGGCTGTAGAACAGAGGTGGGCAAACTGGGGGCTGCATCTGGCCTGTGAGACCCTCCTGCCCGGCCCCTGAGCTCCTGGCCCGGGAGGCTTGCCCCGGCCTCTCTCCCACTGTTCCCCCTCTGCCGCCGGCGCAATGCTCTGAGTGACAAGCCAGGAACTGGAGCCAGGCCTCCCAAGTCAGTGCCCTACCCATTGGACCATACTTCCCTTCCCTTTGGTTGTCCCAGGTGGAAGCCTCACTCCTAAGGGTGAGCTTTAGTGCAAGCAGGAACGGCAAGTGCTTCCCACACGCCGGCCGTGCCTGCCACACTCCCCTGGCAGTCCAGCCTTGGGCTCCCATGCAGCTCATGCATCATTCCAATCCAGACCGGAAACACCCCATTGCTAGACCTGTCCCGAGCTCCCAATCCGCCCGACCTGCAGGACCTGCGCTGTTCCACCCCGGAGCAGCTGTCTCTAATCCTGCGGTGGTTTTGCAATGTGCACTCTGAGACTTTGTACAGAGAGATTCCACACTGGTTCCTCCGCCCCTGGAAGCTGGGACGACACCCTTAGCTACAGCGCTGACTGCAATTTGCATAGCATTATGCACAGGGCTTTCTAAGCAGCAATATTACGTGGTTTTCATTCCGATTTCCTTCTGGCTTCCCTTCCCGACACGTGGAATTTAATCCAGCCTTGCAAAATCCCACGTCCTCCTGGGGAGGAGGATTTGACTGAAGGGGAAATGAAATGCCACCAGTCTCTTCATTTGCAAGCTCTGAGCCAGGCCTGGTGAATTTTCCTGGCAAATTTGCAAGGCTGATTAAAGCTGTTAAAAATGGAGCCTTCCAGAGCAGGGACAATTGTGACCGGACTCCTGGTTTATACGGTTTCCCTGGTGGTAAAGAGCCAGGATTCAGCTGTAATGATTATAAGGGGATTTCTTTTTTGAGGCTGCTGGACACGGACTAACCTTGGGAGTCTCTCTAGCTCCCAGCCTGGGCTGCCATCTCTCCCCATACAGGATCTCCCCAAATCCTGGCCTGGATCCTGCACTCCCGGAAGGGGGACAGCTGATGACACTGCGCGCTCTGTTCTCAATTCCTTGTCTCTCTCCTTCCCACGCAGTACGAGGAGATCCAGGCGGTGGCGGGGAAGCACGGGGACGACCTCCGTAGCACCAAGACCGAGATCAACGAGCTGAACAGGATGATCCACCGGCTACAGTCGGAGATCGATGCCCTGAAAGGCCAGGTGAGAGAAACAACTGCTGACTTCTCCAGAATTGCACCAGACCCTTCGTTCCCTCCTCCTGCAGTTATTTGGGGGCCCAGGATTCCCTCTTACCATTCTTAGCTTGCCAGTCTTCAGATCCCTCTCAATCCACCTTGTAGATCTTGGTTTATAACTGCAGATGTGGGGTAACACCGCCCCATTCTCTAGTGTAGATGGGAAATTCCCCATGTGCTCCCCAACTGTGAGCAGCACAACTGTGGTTTGAGGGCATGGTTAAATATCTGTCTCCGGGCCAGTTTTTCAGCGGACGTAATCAATACAGCGCCACAGAAGTCAAGCTGTCTCTGCCTGTTTACCTCAGCTGCTGATCTGGCTTTTCTTTCTCCTTAATCTCACTGGCTCTTGTCTCTGTAATCGCTCTCTGGGGAGTCCATTTCTCGCTCTCCCTAGTTTCTTTCACAGCTCTTGGGACTTTAGCAGCTAAGCACCTCACCAGTCCCACACGTCGGCCTGCACTGCAGAATGGAACGGTGCTTAGAAACAGGATCGGGGGCGTGTGTTGTGACGGTGACATGCTTGCAGCCCTGGTGTAGACAGGAACCCGCTTCCCTTTCGTCCGGAGGGCTTTTCACTTCTTTGCTCCCCAGTGTCCTTTGGAGAAGCCTGTATGATGGGAGAAAGGAAAATCTGAATAGGATGCAAGAGCTCAGGGCTGGTCTATGGTGCAAACTATCTGCCATGCGTGCAAAGCAGGGCATGGACCCACATAGCTTCCTCTGGTTTGAAATGGGAGCAAACTGCCCAGTTGCAAGCCCCCGCTTTGCCTGGGTGCAGTGCATTTACATTGGGGCAGCAACATCGGTGCTAAAATTTAGACCAGCCCTTAGTGTGTTGGCTTTATAACGCCGCAGCAGATATCTCCAGGGAGCTTCACCCTCCTCCTCCGATAAGGATACTGGGAGAGGCCCCTGTTCTGGGAGAAACCATCTAATGCGTCCCCCTGCCTCCACCCCTCAGCGTGCCAGCTTGGAAGCAGCCATTACTGAGGCCGAGGAGCGCGGTGAGATGGCCATCAAAGATGCCAGTGCCAAGCTGGCCGAGTTGGAGGGTGCCCTGCAGAGAGCCAAGCAGGACATGGCCCGCCAGCTGCGGGAGTACCAGGAGCTGATGAACGTCAAGCTGGCGCTGGATATCGAGATCGCCACCTACAGGAAGCTGCTGGAAGGAGAGGAGAGCAGGTGGGTGTGGGAGGCTGGCATCCTGTGTCATGATTGCATGGCTTCTCCCCCTCTCCAGAGAGAGGACCAATGAGGCTGAGGACAATAGACCAGCCCCGGGGCTGGAACTTGGCTCCAATGTGGTGCACGTCTCTCTCGGAGCAAGGTCTGTAGATTAACCCCTTGTGTGCTGAGCCTTGCTGACTTCTGAATGCATCAGGATTTGGGTGATGCCGGGATTTCATAGGGACAGTCCCGATATTCGGGGCTTTGTCTTATATGGGCGCCCATTGCCCCCTACCCCGTCCCAGTTTTTCACACTTGCTCTCTGGTCACTCTAATCAGGATGTCCTGCTAGCGCCAGCTTTCCAAAGAGCACCCTCAGTGGTGCCCACAACATGCTGGGTGCAAATTGGACTGCTGGTCCCAGTTTGAACAGGTTGTTTGAGCCTGCATGGAGCCTAGGAGGGGTTGCTGGCCCTTTAAGGGGCTTGCACTGTACATCCACCATCACTACAGCCTCACATCAGTCCTCGGTTTTTCAGGGTGACTCCCGCAAATAATCCGTAATTGACTGACAGGCCGACGGAGCTTAGTTATGTCGGCTGCGGGCCCATTAATGGGGCTCTTGCCGTCACATGTTCATCTGTCTAGCGCATCCATTGGTGCGAACGTCTTGCGGACGTCCCATTGATGATGGCGTCTGCACGCTGATGCGGAGTCAGCCAAGGCAGTGTCAGCCGCTGTGTGAGGACGGGGGGAAGCTCGGGGGGTGGGGGGGTGGGCAGGCGCAGAGTGGCTGAGATGTAACTCGTCTCCCAGCAGCGAGTTAGTGCAGTGCAGCCAGGGGGCCATGAATTCTGAGATGCAGCAGGGGCAGTGTTGCCTAGTGTGGGGATGATCAAACCCTTTCCATGCACTCACCCACTTTCCCATACTGGGATATCCCTCCCCAGGGCCGTGCCTAGCCATTTTGGTGCCCTATGCAGCCCCAGGCCTCCGGGGGAAGGCTGTGTGAGGCCCCAGGCCTCTGCGGGGGGTGGGATGGGGATGTAGGGGGGAAGCCCGCTCCACTCCCCTGGCTCCCAGCCTTGGGGGGTAGGGGGGAACCACCCTCCAGCACTCGCCAGTGGGGCGGCTGGGAGCCAGGGGAGCAGAGCAGGCGGGGGTGAGTGCAGGCCTGACCCCTGCAGCAGTCCTCAGGGGAATGGGGGTGGGGGCTTGGGGGCGGAGCAGTGGTGGGGGCTTGGGGGCGGAGCAGGGGTGGGGGCTTGGGGAAGGGGTGGAGTGGGGGCAGGGATGGGGGCCATGAGGAAGAGGCAGAGCAGGGCCTGGAGCAGCACGCAGCTGTGTAGGGCACCAGGAAATGCATATGGGTAAGGACGGCCCCGGCCCTCCCCTCATCCCACTTAGCAATATGGAAAGGGCAGGCTGGTCACGACCCCCTGACATCTGTTTGCAGCGCAGTCCCCTGCTTGAGACCCGCCCCCCCTTGTCTAGATGGCCCGGAACGCCTGGGTTTTAGTCCTGCCTTTGCGGACTCACTGGCTGGCCTCAGCTGGGTCAGTGACTAATCTGCAAAGCAAGGGTATGATATTAGTAACAAACCCTCTCCGCTTAGGGCTTCACTCTTGTAAATTTCTGGCAGGCCACGGATGCTCAGAAGTTCCCAGGAGCAGCCAGGATAGAACCCAGATCCTTCTGCCTCAAAAGTAACAGGCCCTTATCAATAGAGCTAAAGGAGAATCTCTGCTGTTAGCAGTATTAGGTCTATGACACACAGATGAGCAGTTCTGATGCCACATTGGCAGTGGCTTACACGTTCCACGCAGCCCTAATTTTGTCCTTCTCTGTGCCCCATCCCCTTTCGACACTGTCCGGGCACTGATAACTCATATCCCTCTCTTCTGCTTGGCAGGCTGGAGTCTGGGATGCAAAGCATGAGCATTCAGACCAAGACGACCGGCTATTCAGGTAAATGCGTTTCATCTGGGGCGGGGGTGGGTAATGTGGGGCAGCAGGGCAGCACTCCGAGCTGGGGCAGAATGCCCCCCACCCGCCCCCGGTGAAAGGGACTCTGCTACTCAGTGGGAGTTTGACACATGTCCGGAGAGCAGAGCCAGGGGCGTGGCTTGGGGAGAAGAAATTGGCCCCTTACAACTCACTGAGGGCCCTAATTCTCACTGACTTCAGCGGGAGCTGAGGGCACTCAGCACCTTGAAGAACTGGGCCTGGTTCCCCATGGTCACTCAGTCTTAGTGGCACCGAACCAGATGCGTTGGGGAGTGATTCTTTCTCTGCAGCAATGGGGATATGCAGCGGGGAAGGGGCAGACCGAATGTGCCTAAACCCCAGCAGTGGGATGGTTCCTAATGCCAGGAGCTCCTTTTTCCAAGGTTGAGCTCCTGACCTAGAAGATGAGGGAAGGAAGCATTGCAGGGTTAGATGCTCTGTAATCATAGACTATCAGGGTTGGAAGGGACCTCAGGAGGTATCTAGTCCAACCCCCTGCTCAAAGCAGGACCAATCCCCAACTTTTTTGCCCCAGATGCCTAGCTGGCCCCCTCAACTCACAACCCTGGGTTTAGCAAGCCAGTGGTCAAACCACTGAGCTATCCCTCCCCGCATCCTCTTCTGCTTTTATAAAGGGGTGTTGGCTAAAGGCTGACCCATCCTGCCCACACTCTCGCTCTCCGCCCTTGGGGGAATCCAGTTAGTGATTCAGGACCACTCCATCCTGGCAGCACCTAGCCCAAGATCTAGCCTTTCGCCTGCGGTGTGATGTCCTCCCCGGTGCAGAGCTGCCCAGCTGACTCAACTGTAGGAGAGCTCCTAGGTTTTGTAGCCGAGACCGAGCGTTGTCGCCTTGCAGGGTCTGCAGCGCTTCAGTCCTTGGCTGACTCACAGGCCCACAGAATGTGGGTTGAGCCATCCAGGCGGTCAGCATTGCCCTGGGTTGCGGAGTCACCTGTGCATCCTGTGTGGTCTTATTGGTCTTCTGTCTCTCTCCTCCTCTCCAGGTGGGCTTGGCAGTGCATATGGTGGTTACGGGAGAGGATACGGCAGCTCCTACGCGGGTGGCAGCTACTCCCTGAAATCCCCCACGCTGGAGAGCTCGCCTCTCAGCAGGTCGAAGGCCATCGTGATCAAGAAAATCGAGACCAGGGATGGGAGAATGGTGTCTGAGACCTCAGACGTCCTGTCCAACTGAGCAGCCACCGGATGAGCCTCCACAGCTTAAAAGTGCCTTAAGAGATGAGCCTTTCCTGATCAGCTGGGCCTCTAGGACTCTGGGGGAGACTGGGGCAAGGGCTGGCACCCAGAATCCCCCACCCCAAACCCAGCAGCGTTTGCAAATTCTCTTGTGATAATCGATGAGTCGTCTGATGCCCCAGGTGCTCCCCCTGCCTGTCCCTCTCCTCATTCAGGCATGTGGAGGAGGTGCTGAGAATCCACCTGTTAGAGTCCAGATGGCCAGGTTTCCATCCTTGGTCCTTTCTCTTTCCCTGGCTGCTCCATCCAGCACTGTCTCCGCTTGGAGGACTGGCTCAGGCCTGGACCGAGCATTTCAATCGGTGTCGCCCACAGCTCTTGAGCTCTCTTCTCACAGATGCAGAGAGTCACAAATGCGCCCCGTGGCATGGCCCTCGTGTGGTGCGGCCAGAATGCCAACAATGTGGCATCATGACGTCCCCGCGGCATGATGCCAGCCTCACTGCCCCGGGATTAGAGCCTAGGGGAATTTGGTCTGGGTCCCAATACCCCCAGGCTCTGAGGTTGTTGGAAAATGGGGTCTTGATTATTACAAAAGGCCTCCATCTCTTTTATGGCAGTGGTTCCCAAACTGGGGTGTGCCCCCCCCAGGGGGGGTGCAGAGGAATATTCGGGGTGGTGTGGCAAGGCCTGAGCCCATCCCAGCCCCACAGGGGGTGGGGAGGAAGCGCCACCCAGCCCCGTTCTGCCCCCAGCTCCATTCCGGCCCTGCCCCCGGCTGCAGTTCTGGCCAGGGCCCCCAACTGTGGCCCTGCTCCTGGCCACAGCCCCCGACCGCAGCCTCGCTCCTGGATACAACTCCCAGGGGTTGTAAACCAAGTAAGGAGCGTGGGGGTGTGACCCAAAAAGTTTGGGGACCGGTGTCGTATGGCCACATGATGCCAGGACCTTAACCGTCAGTCCACTGCTTTGTGGCTCTCTTCATTGCCATGATATGAGATCTCCTTGTGGCTGGGAGGGAGGAAAAGGGTGTTTTTCCACCTCCCAGCTATCTGGGGGAGGTGATGGGTGGGGGAAGTTGCCAGTTCTGTTCCCAGTGCGTCAGCTTGGGCATCTCCGGTTCAATGCTTTGTCAGCACAACTGTAAGCAAATCTTTTTGATGGTGGAACTAAAGCATTGAGGCCAACTCTGTGAAATGTGTGATTCTTTCTTTCTCTCCCACCCCCTCCACCGCCTTGTGTGCAGGGGGTGTGTTGACTAAGCAACATTATCTCTCTTTCCTTCTTCTGCAGTACAATGTTCAGTTGATAGAGATCGAAGCTGTGTTGGCCCTTCCTTCTCTCATTCCCCTCCCCACGGAGGGCCGTACCTTCTCCATTTTCTCAATAAAGCTGTTACTGATAATGGTGGTGTCTGTCTTGTGTCCTGGGCTAACTTTTGCTGAGAGATGCCTGCGTTTTGTTCTCCCAGTGATACGGAATCAGTCCTTGTCTTCCTTTTGCCTGACTGCAGTAAGACCAAAAGAAGCACTAAACATTTTTCTGATTCTTTGAAACTGAAGCTTGTCCGGCGAATGCATCAATATGGACGCATTTTTTTTTAGAAACAAATTGGAAAAAAAAAATTGAAAAATGTTTAAAATGTCAAAACCCTTCGATTTTTGGGGCTTGAAATGGTTTTTCCATTTGAAATTTTAGTCTTTTAGTTTAGGTGTTTGATTTATTTATTTATTAAGGTCACAAAACATTGTGAAAAGCAACAGAGGGTCCTGTGGCACCTTTGAGACTAACAGAAGTATTGGGAGCATAAGCTTTCGTGGGTAAGAACCTCACTTCTTCAGATGCAAGACATCTGAAGATGTGAGGTTCTTACCCACAAAAGCTTATGCTCCCAATACTTCTGTTAGTCTCAAAGGTGCCACAGGACCCTCAGTCTGAATCTGTAAAAAGCAACAAACACGGCTACCCCTCTGATACAAAACATTTTGAAAGTATCAAAGCAAAATGTTGCAATTGACTGGAACTAAACATTTTCAGCTTACCGGATCATGAACATTTTCAAGATTTTTTTTGACTTTTTGTCCCAATTCAGGATGGGGGAAATTTTCTGAACTCTTGAAAATCTCATGGAAGAGAGAACCTGTTTCCAGCTCTCCCCATTGTGCTAGGTGCTGTACAAACCCAGAATAAAGAGCTGTCCCTTGAGCCAAAAAGCTTATAGTCTAAGGGGATGTCTACACTACGAAATTAGGTCAAATTTATTGAAGTTGACATTTAGTTTCTGATTTTACAAAGTTGATGCTGCATGTCCCCACTATAGCATATTAGGGTTGGAAGCGACCTCAAGAGGTCATCTAGTCCAACCCCTGCTCAAAGCAGGACCAATTCCCAACTAAATCATCCCAGCCAGGGCTTTGTCAAGCCTGACCTTAAAAACATCTAAGGAAGGAGATTCCACCATCTCCCTAGGGAACCCATTCCAGTGCTTCACCACCCTCCTGGTGAAATAGGGTTTCCTAATATCCAACCTAGACCTCCCCCACTGCAACTTGAGACCATTACTCCTTGTTCTGTCATCTGCTACCACTGAGAACAGTCTAGCTCCATCCTCTTTGGAACCCCCTTCAGGTAGTTGAAGGCTGCTATCAAATCCCCCCTCATTCTTCTCTTCTGCACATTCCGTCGGCGGCGCGCGTCCTCAGTACCATGGCTAGCATCACCTCACAGAGCGATGCACTGTGGGCAGCTATCCCACAGTTCCTGCTGCTGATTGGAATTCTGGGTTAGGCTCCCAATGCTTGATGGGATAAAAACATTTTTATGGGTTGTTTTGGGTACATGTCATCCTCCCATGATGCACTTACCCGCTCTCTCCTTCCCGGAAAGCAACAGCAAACAATCATTTTCATGCGTAAGCCTGGGTTACCCGTGCAGACGCCATAGCACGGCAAGTTTGGATCCCATTCAGCTGTACACTGTTGTGAGCGTCACAAACACCTTGCAAATTGTCCTGCGGTATTTGCGGAGCCTAGCCAGGAGCCATTGCGTGGAACAATGTAATGCCACACAAATCGCCGTGCTGGAAGCCATGGAATGGAACAATTCACACATGCTGGTGGTGGAAGCTGGGCTTGTTGACACGGTGGAACGCCGCTTCTGGGCCCGGGAAACAAGCACAGACTGGTGCGACCGCATCATTATGCAGGTATGGGATGGCTGCATAACTTTTGAATGCATAAGGCCACTTTCATAGAACTTTGTGAATTGCTGTCCCCAGCCCTGAAGCGGAGAAATACCAAAATGAGACCTGCTCTGACAGTTGAGAAGTGAGTGGCGGCAGCCCTGTGGAAGTTTGCAACGCCAGATTGCTACCGGTCAGTTGGGAATCACTTTGAAGGGTAAATCTACCGTGGGGGCTGCTGTGATCCAAGTAGCCAGGGCAATCAATTCACTTCTGCTAAGAAGGGTAGTGATGCTGGGAAACGTGCAGGACATAGATTCATAGATTCTAGGACTGGAAGGGACCTCGAGAGGTCATTGAGTCCAGTCCCCTGCCCGCATGGCAGGACCAAATACTGTCTAGACCATCCCTGATAGACATTTATTTAACCTACTCTTAAATATCTCCAGAGATGGAGATTCCACAACCTCCCTAGGCAATTCATTCCAGTGTTTAACCACCCTGACAGTTAGGAACTTTTTCCTAATGTCCAACCTAGACCTCCCTTGCTGCAGTTTAAGCCCATTGCTTCTTGTTCTATCCTTAGAGGCTAAGGTGAACAAGTTTTCTCCCACCTCCTTATGACAGCCTTTTAGATACCTGAAGACTGCTATCATGTCCCCCTCAGTCTTCTCTTTTCCAAACTAAACAAACCCAATTCTTTCAGCCTTCCTTCATAGGTCATGTTCTCAAGACCTTTAATCATTCTTGTTGCTCTTCTCTGGACCCTCTCCAATTTCTCCACATCTTTCTTGAAATGCGGTGCCCAGAACTGGACACAATACTCCAGCTGAGGCCTAACCAGAGCAGAGTAGAGCAGAAGAATGACTTCTTGTGTCTTGCTCACAACACACCTGTTAATACATCCCAGAATCATGTTTGCTTTTTTTGCAACAGCATCACACTGTTGACTCATATTTAGCTTGTGGTCCACTATAACCCCTAGATCCCGTTCTGTCGTACTCCTTCCTAGACAGTCTCTTCCCATTCTGTATGTGTGAAACTGATTTTTTCTCCCTAAGTGGAGCACTTTGCATTTGTCTTTGTTAAACTTCATCCTGTTTAACTCAGACCATTTCTCCAATTTGTCCAGATCATTTTGAATTATGACTCTGTCCTCCAAAGTAGTTGCAATCCCTCCCAGTTTGGTATCATCCGCAAACTTAATAAGCGTACTTTCTATGCCAATATCTAAGTCGTTGATGAAGATATTGAACAGAGACGGTCCCAAAACAGACCCCTGCGGTACCCTACTTGTTATGCCTTTCCAGCAGGACTGGGAACCATTAATAACAACTCTCTGAGTACGGTTATCCAGCCAGTTATGCACCCACCTTATAGTAACCCCATCTAAATTGTATTTGCCTAGTTTATCGATAAGAATATCATGCGAGACCATATCAAATGCCTTACTAAAGTCTAGGTATACCACATCCACAGCTTCACCCTTATCCACAAGGCTCATTATCCTATCAAAGAAAGCTATCGGATTGGTTTGACATGATTTGTTCTTCACAAATCCATGCTGGCTGTTCCCTATCACCTTACCACCTTCCAAGTTTTTGCAGATGATTTCCTTAATTACTTGCTCCCTTATCTTCCCTGGCACAGAAGTTATACTAACTGGTCTGTAGTTTCCTGGGTTGTTTTTATTTCCCTTTTTTATAGATGGGCACTATATTTGCCCTTTTCCAGTCTTCTGGAATCTCTCCCGTCTCCCATGACTTTCCAAAGATAATAGCTAGAGGCTCATGAACCAGTTTCATGAAAACCAGTTTCACTGATGTGTCAGTTCTGTGTTTGTTCCTTACCAAGCTGCTCCCCTTTTTTGCATGTACTACCCTGTAAACTAACCCTCCCCCAACCACAATGTGCACAGTGAATAAAGAGCCCCTGTCCTCAATCCATGCATTTTTATTATGCTCACAAACACTGAACAGAGACAGTGATGAATAGCAAAGATAACCGGGTCTAAGGGCCTGATAACACAGGGCGGGAGGGGCAAGGACATGTAGCTTATTACAATTGCGCTGTCTAGCAGTTGTGGGAATGAGAGCCTTCTGCTCCATGAACCATTCCCTGGAGTTGAGTTCAAGGGATAATGGAGCTCTCCCCCCGCATTCTAGGATGTCTGGGAGAGGAGGATGTGGAACTTGGTGAGGAGGGCAGCTGGTTCATCTTTGGGTGCAGCAGGACTCTAAGGTCTAGCTGCTTGCTCCCCCATAAGCCGCACCATCTCCTCTTGCATGTTACGCCCTTGTCCCCTGCATGCTTTCCGGCCCTCGTGGTCGGTGCGCATGCTCTCCAACAGTGTAAGCCTCCATGCATTCAGCCGGGCCCTGTCAGCCTCGGAGGAACGCATCAAATCGCAGAACATGTCTTCCCTTGTCCGCTTTTTTCACCTTCTAAGCTGGGACAGCCTTTGTGCTGGTATGGAGGGAGCACCCACAGACAAGGTTGCTGCTGCAAGGAAAAAGAAATCACAAGGGTAGCCTTACAGAACATACATTGCTGAAAACAGAAGGTTAACGCTTGCAATGAATGAAACACTTCACAGCAGTAACTACGTTCCCGGAGGTACACGGCCACATTTTGTCTTCTAAAAGAAGCGCCTACCGGTAAGGTACAACGCACGGCAGAGCACTGGGCAGCAGATTTTGGTTTGCAGGCAGGCATGGTAAGCACACAAGAAAGGGTAGGAGGTGTCAGGGGACACCCCGGGGACATTTTCTGGTGAGGAAGCTCTTGGCACATAAACAGACTTTTCCAGACTTTTTACCTCAGATTAAACATTAAACACAATTGCATTTAACCCCTGTGGTGTGATTACAAGTGTGCACTCAGCAGAGGTGCCTTTCCCGGCCATCACAGTCCCGCAACAATAGGCCCTGGGAGGGGACTGGCTCCAGAGTTAGGAAAAGGTCCTGGCTGTCGGGAAGAATGGATCCGACGCTTGCCTGCTGTGCATTTTCCTCCTCCTCTTCCTCATCAACAATGTCCTCCTCATTGCCTGAGGCAGCCTGGGGCCCCTGGGAGGTATCCACGGAGTATGTTGCGGTACTGGTGGGGTCCCCACCTAGAATCGCATGCAGCTGCTCATAGAAGCGGCATGTCGGTGGCTCATAGGGTGACCGGATGTCCTGATTTTATAGGGACAGTCCTGATATTTGAGGCTTTTACTTATATAGATGCCTATTACCCCCCAACCCCCGTCCCGATTTTTCACACTTGCTTTCTGGTCACCCTAGTGGCTCAGAACCAGAGCGACTGTTCGTCTCCCTTGTCTTCTGGTACGCTTGCCTGAGCTCCTTTATTTTCACGCGGCACTGCTGTGTGTTCCTGGTGTAGCCTTTGTCCCCAGTGCCCTGTGCGATTTTGGCATAGATGTCAGCGTTTCTTCTGCTGGTTCGGAGCTCTGCCTGCATCTTCTCCTCACACAGCGATCAGATCCAGTGTCTCCTGGAGCGTGTTTGCGGCCCTGGGCAGGCACGGTCAGCTGTGCTGGCGAGGTCTCCACGCTGATCAAACAGGAAATGAAATCCAAACGTTCCTGGGGCTTTTCCTGTGCACCTGGCTGAAGTGCAGTGGAGTCAGAGATGAAAATAAGCCGGTCCGGTACAGTGTACCGGCAAGAGCCAGTACGCCGTGCCGGACTGGATTGGCTTCCGCGGCGGTGATTTAAAGGGCCCAGGGCTCCAGCCGCTGCGGGGAGCCCCGGGCCCTTTAAATCCCCGCCAGAGCTCCGGCAGCCGGGCTCCCACAGTGATTTAAAGGGCCCGCGTCGGCTGAAGCCCCGGGCCCTTTAATTCGCCCCTGAGCCCCAGGGCTCCCAGCCACCTCTGCAGCTGGTAGCTCCGGGGTGATTTAAAGGCCTTGGGGCTCCCAGCTACAGCCGGAATCCCAGGGCCTTTAAATCTTGAAAGGCCCCGCCTCTTCTGGTTGAGGCCCCGCCTCTTCCGGTTGAGGCCACGCCCCCGCTCAGGACTCCAGCGTACCGGTAAGTCCTTTAAGTTACTTTCACCCCTGAGTGGAGTTGTAAGTGCTGTCCAGAGCAGTCACATTGGAGCACTCTGGGACACCTCCCAGAGGCCAATCTCGTCGGATTACACAGCGTTGTATCTACACTACCCCTAATTCGACCCGGGAAGGTTGACTCTAGCACCACGCCTCTGGTGAGGTGGAGTACAGGCTTCGATTTTAGAAGCCCTTTAGGTCGGCAGACAGGGCTCGGTAGTGTAGACACGCACATTATAAATTCGATCTAACGTGGCATATGTCGACCTAACGCCGTTGTGTAGACCAGGCTAAGTAACAAACCAAGATGGTAGCCGGTTGGAAAATGATTTTTCTTCCTGTTAAAACTTGATGAAAATGAGAATTTTCACTGCAACGTTTCTGGGGCTTTGTTGAAAGACTGAAAACCCAGAAGCTGAATGTTTTTTGGTAACCCCAAATCAAAAAATTCTGGACTAAAACAAAACAAAAGAATTGTTTAAAGAAAATCCCCCAAATTTCATTGAAATAGGACAGTACCTATGGAACTTTATGTTTTGTTGAAAAAACAGTTTTCAACAGAAAATATTTTGAACTAAACTTTTCAATCAACTTTAAGCAAGACCATGGTTCCAACCCCCCTCTCTTGGACAAAAGAGCATGGGAACTCCAGAGCTAAATCTAGTCCTGAGAACTATTTCAAGCCGCGAGAGCAAGAAACACAGGGGACAGAACAGGTGTGAATATATTATGGGGGATTTGCTGGGTATGGGGAGGACTGGACTCCACTCTTTCAATTGGCAGAAAGGCGTATTGAAAACGAAAGGCTCCTTGTTGAGTCACAATTCTTGCAGTAGCTGTTTAACGTTCCATTGGATCTCAGGTTCACCATTCAAATAGAAGCAGATAACATCCAGGTTATTAAGAATGCAGGAAATTATAGTACACTTCAAACCTGGATTATTGCTCCTGATATGGGGGTGAAGTGCAGGAGCTGCTAGTGGGCAAGATGGAGCAGGAAGAGAAAGGGATCAGGTGGGGTCCAACACCCAATCAGCTGAAGCAATGTCCCATAAAGGTTTGTAGCAAAGTACTCTTTGTAGGAGCAAGGTTATGACTCTCAAACACTCCTTCCCAGAGTTCCTCTTTCCACCACTGTAGTAGTCATAAACTAGCCCTCAGTCAGTATTATGTATCACATCCTACTGCAACCCTGGGAGATGAATTAATAAGAGCTTAACCTCATTCTCAGGACAAAGGTTAATCCAGAGCAAATAGGAACTAAATTACCTGCAAGATAAGGTGGCTGAATATGCCATTTTCAGATTGAAACAGAATGATCCCATTGCAGCATTGCAAAATTGCCATGAAAATTCACCAGTTCTGGCACAAAACTGATTTGCCCACCGTCTCCGTAATGATAACAATGAGAAAGCTATCTATATATTACCGGTCTGCCATAAAAATAAAGCTTGTTCTAAGCGAGTGGGGAAGTAGAATCTTGCACAATGAAATTAAGTCTTTGGATTTCTAAAGGACTTTTAGCTACAGTAAAACAAGTACACCTCTATCTTGATATAACGCTGTCCTCGGGAGCCCCAAAATCTTACTGCGTTATAGGTGAAACCGTGTTATATCGACCTTGCTTTGAACCACCAGAGTGTGCAGCCCTGCCCCCCTGGAGCATTGCTTTACCACATTATATCTGAATTCATGTTATATCAGGTCGTGTTATATCAGGGTAGAGGTAGGGTGACCAGACGTCCCGATTTTATCGGGACTGTCCCGATATTTGCTTGTTTGTCCCACGTCCCGACCAATGTGTGGTCAGGACACTGGACAAACAAGCAATTTTGCCCTCCCGGAAGGGCTCTTGCCCCCGCCACCCTGACTCCATCTCCTCCATCCCCCATTGGCTCCCTCTCCAAATCCCCGCCCTGGCCCCGCTTCTTCCCCATGCATGTGGCATTCCTCCTCCCTCCCAGGCTTGCTGCTGTAATGGTGGGGCAAGCCTGGAGGGAGGGGGTGGTGACCGGCTTCCAGTTCCTGGAGCTGGTGTGTAGGGGCACTGGGTGGGCAAGGGGGGCTGGCAAGGGAGCTGCTCCCCCAGGAGGTAGTTGGGGGCGGCTCCGGACCCCAGCAGCGGTGGGGGAGAGTGGCTCGGGGCCGCACGAGTGGCCATGTAAAATTTATCGGCTTGGACGGGACTCCGGCCGGCTCCCTGCCCCACGCCAGCATGTCGCGCTGGCTGCCACAGGCCAGGTAAGGAGCCGAGTCGCGCCCTCCCCCCTCATCCTGGCTCCTCAGCTGAGCCCCCCCGTCACCCTCCCGGGGGAGCAGCCACCTTGCCAGCCCCCCCTTGCCCACCCGGTGCCCGTACTCACTAGCCACAGGAACTGGAAGCCGGCCACCACCCCCGCCCTCCAGGCTTGCGCTGGCATTCCATCCAGTGGCACGCCTGGGAGGGAGGAGGAATGCCACTCAGCTGAGGAGCCAGGACGAGGGGAGAGGGAGGGACTCGGTTCCTTACCTGGCCTGCGGCAGCTGGTGCCACATGCTGGCGCGGAGCGGGGACGCTATCCCCCTACAGGGCAGGGTGAGGAGCCGGCCGGGGTCCCCTCCCAGCCGATAAACTTTATGTGTCCACTCACGCGGCCCTGAGCCGCTCTCCCCCGCCGCTGCCGGGGTCCGGAGCCCCGCGCCTCTCGCTCCAGTGGCTCCTTCCCCACGGGGCAGCGGGCCGTGCCGCATGTGCCCGGAGCCCTGGGGGGGGGGAGGGGCAGCGGCCATGGCGCGGCCGGCACCTGCAAAACAGCTTTTTTTTTTTTGCTCCGCCCCCCCCGCGTGTCCCGATATCCTCCTCTTCCCCCGCCTGCGTCCCAATATTTCCTGTCAGTGATCTGGTCACCCTAGGTAGAAGTGTAGATGGTCCTTTGATAAAGGTACCCAATTTACTATAAGAAAGATACGGTGCTACTACATGTATTTTTTTTTCCAGTTCTTTGTAGTCCAGTATCTAGATTCTACAAAGATTCTGCCAGAAGACGGATTATAACAACTGCATTTAAACTAGTGCTGGCTGAACTTATTTTTGTTCACGTTTTTCAATGAAGAATGTTTTCCCCCTCAAAATGGAATTGTCTGGTTTTGATTAAATCGCAGGAGTGTCCATAAAAATGCTGGAAAATTTTGGCCATAAATGGCAACACTTTTTTTGACCAACCCCCCCAGTTTTTGATGGAAATATATATTTTTCGTTTTTGTTGACATTTTTAATGGGAACAAAACCTGTTTCCTGACTAGCTGTTATTTAAACATATTTGTGGGCTAATCAAAATCCCTTTGAAGTCAATGAAAGATTTTCGACTGAGCACTGGATTAGGCCCCTAAAAGCTAAACAGGTCTGAAGAACATGAGCTCAGTGTTAGTTCAGAAGATTTCTTTTATATATGACAAAAATTACAAAGCCCAGCTGATCAAACATAAATACTGGTGAAAATTCTGGCAATGCCTTTAGGATCTGATCCAAAAGTTGTTGGAAAGGATGGATTATTTCTATTGAATTCATTGGGCTATGGAGCAGGCCCCTAGAGAACTGATTCATTCTGCTATTCTTCTCCATGCAGGTTCTTGTGCTATGCCAATCGCTGTGGTATCTTGGTTCATCCCAATCAATTTTTTAAAATACAATTGCAGATGCCTCAAAATGCTTTTAAAACAGTGCTAATAAAAGTAACTGCATGGCTGTACCTGTTGCAGCATTTCCCTAGGGGTGTAAAAGGTATTTGACAGTGTGGAGTGGTACTGAAAACAGATATTGAAACAGGGAACTTTGAAGCAGAGATTCACATTCTCTGGAAGGGACAGATATTATTTTCACCATATATTCTGATTACTCTCCTTAACCTAACACTGATTGCTTTCTCCATCAGGTAAGTCTATAAGGCCCCATATGGGGAGAAAATTTCTGATAGCAGAGGGCTCTTTATTTTAACAGACAAAAGCATAATAATATGCAGCAACCGGAAACAAAGGGCAAAGATTTAATAGTGAGGATAATTAGCCACTGGAACAGGAAACCTAGAAAGATGATGGATTCTCCATCATTTGAAGTCTTTGAATCAAGACTGGGTGTCTTTCTAAATCATATGTTCTGGGTCAATTACACTTTAAGGGCTTGATGCAGGAATTGCTTGGTGAAATTCTAAGGCCTGTGTAATGCAGGAAGTCAGACTAGATGATTTAATGGTCCCTATGGCCTTCAAAACTATTAATCTAGCCAGCATCACCTCTGCTTTATCTTGGGTGAGCCTCAACCGGCTTGCCCTTATCCATGTCACAGTCTAAACCACACCCCAGGAAAAACACCTGACTGAGTGATCTGTTTTGGGGAGATATAAACCTATGACTGAGTGTTCTCAAGACTCTGCACCCCATGCCTCCTCCCTCTCCCTCCTCATGGCTTCAAACACTTGGGAGTGTCCTTGGGTAGAATGCTCAACATTCACTTCTGGTGTCTGTCCAAGAGATAAGAACAAAGCCACTTTAGAGAAACTCCTTGCAATATCCGCGGGTAACGGCAGCCAACAGGAGCGTTCGATCAATACCAGTATTGACACTTGGTTTTCTTCCATCACAGTCAACCAATGAAACAATTCAGCGCTGTTCCCCATATCCTCACTCCTTCTGTCTTCTTGCTCTATCCACTACAGATCTTCTGTCAACCAAGGTGACCCCAGAGCAAAAAATGGGAAAGAGGACAATTAGGGAGGCAGCAGATCAAAACGAAGTACAAAATTTGATCATAGTGATTGTGATAAATGAAGCGGGGGTGGGGGGTGGGAGAGTTCCCTTTTATGGACACCCAGCCAGCCAGTTAGCTATAAAATCCCTGTTACTAGCTGTTCTCTACTTGCTTTACCTGTAAAGGGTTAAAGTCCACAGGTAAAGGGAGGGGGTGGGCACTGTAGCGGGGCAGTTACCCTGCTCCTAGGGAAAAAGCACAGGCTGATTGGAAAGGGCAGCCACAGCTGTGGCCACACCCAGTCAGGCCACAGCTGACCCTGATGTAAGGGCTAAGGGAGGAGCTGGGTCAGTCTCACTCCAAGGTGGGAGTGAGAAGGACCTAGCTGCCTGGGAAAGACAGGGTACCTGAAGCAGAGCAGTGCTGGGGAAGGGCAGACAGAGCTGGGGAGCTCTGGCCTGGCGAGTTTCCAGGCTGAGGCCTTGCTGAGGGCCAAAAGGAGGTACTGGGGCTGCAGGGAGACAGCTGGGTCAAGAAGGGCAGCAGGTCTGATCCCCTTGCCAGTGATGAGTGGCCATTACAGACTGCAGTTTACCCCAGAGAATGGGGGCTAGATGCTGACTGGCAGTAGCCACTGAGGCAAGGTGGACATAGAGGGTTGGGGGTTCCCTTGGGAGGGGACACCCAGAGTGTGGGGACTGCTGTGGGGCAGAACCCCAGGGAAAGGGGCACCGGCGTCCATGAGGGACACAGGGCCTGAGGCAGGAGAGACACCGGCCAGCAGGGGGTGCTCCGAGTGCTGGAATTGAGCTAATACCCGAGGTAACCAGCAGGAGGCGCCACACTGTTGACTCAGCAATCTGCTATAGCATCTGACCAAAAGAGCCAATGGGAAGGCTAGAACTTTTTTAAATTGGGAAAAAAAGTTCCCTTTGTGTCTGTTGTTGTTCTCTGGAGAGAGGGGACTGAGCAGGACAGGACTGGAGCTATGCTGTAAAAAGCTTTAAAACCAGGTATGAAAAAGCATCAAATCATACCTCAGCCCTACTCATCTGAAACCCCAGATATGTAAGAAAACCAGGGAATGTCTAGGAAGATGTGATTAGGGTTATTTCTTTTATTTCTTATTGGCTTGTGGACTCCTCTGTGCTAACCCCAGATGCTTTTGTTTGCTTGTAACCGTTAAGCTGAACCTCAAAAGAGCTATCTTGATGCTTAATTTTTGTAATTATTTTTTTAAGATCTAGCAAAAAGCCTAAGTTCCAGATGTATTTTCTTTCTTTTTGTTTTTTAAAAAATTTACCTTCTTTTTTTAAGAATAGGATTGAATTTTTGGTGTCCTAAGAGGTTTGTGCACATGTTTTTCATTAGCTGGCGGTAACAGCTGATTTCTTCGCTTTCCTTTCTCAGCTCTTCCCCGGAGGGAGAGTGGGGGGAGGTGAAAGGGCTTGAGGGTACCCCACAGGAAGGAATTCCCAAGTACGTCTTCCTGGGTTCCAAGGAGTTTTGCATTTGGGTGGTGGCAGCATCTACCCATCCAAGGTCAGAGTGAAGCTGTAACCGTGGGAGTTTAATGCAAGCTTGGAGTGACCAGTATTAATTTTTAGAATCCTTGCATGCCCCCACCTTCTGCACTGGAAGTGCCAGAGTGAGGAATCTGCCTTGACAGTGATATATCTATATCTATATAGTTGACTATGCAAGGTATATTATCACAGAGTTGTTTGAAAAATGCTAATTATTTTTTCATGGGAAATTTAGAAAATATATTCATATTTTAAAGAAAATTCTCTCAAAAATGTTCCCTTTTTTATTGAAAACCCAAAGCTGTTTTCAGTTTAGGCTAAAAATTATTGCTATTCAAAAACAGAGAACCAAAATGTGTTACTTAATTAAAAGCAGACAGAAAAAAGAGGAATTGTACCAAATCATGAACATTTTTACTAAACAACAAACTAAAAAAAACTTTTTGACTGAAAACACCAAAATTTTAACTACAAAACTGACAGAAAAGTGAAAACTTTTACTGAAAACTGAACATTTTTACTGATGGACAAATAACAAATATTACCAATTCTTTTCTCCATTGGAAAAAAATCCAGGAAATGTAGACAGTTATGAAAATGTTCATTTGAGTCTTGATCTGCTCCTTCTCCTCAGTTTTCTCTCTGCTGGCGCTGAAGAAGTTAACTAGGTTGGGCCCATGTTGATGAAGCAGGTGATGAACGGGGAACAGTGAAGCTCCGCCCCTCCACTGCTGCACAGCCACTCAGATGTGTCCCTGCCCCGTGGCCACCCTGGATATAAATCAGCACTGACCCCATGCAGCCCTCAGTCTTTACAGACCTTCCTCCAGTGCCTGCGACTGCCTACCAAGCACCTCCTCACTCTCCACCGTCGTCGTCAAGATGTCTGTCATCTCCGTCAATAAGAAGTACAGGAGTTCCCCCCACAATTTCAGCAGCCAATCCTATGCCTTCACTGGCCACTCCAGAACGAGCCCTGTGACTTATGCCATCTCCAGCCCAGGTGGCAGCAAATTCAGAGGAGCCAGGAGCCCCTTGGGGCTGGGGATGAGTGGTGGGGCCGGCATTGAGGGTAGTCTCGCAGTAGTGAACTTCAACCGGAGCCTGATGAGTCCCATCGGGATTGGGCTTGACCCAGAGATCCAGCGCGTGAAAGCTGAGGAGAAGGAGCAGATCAAGACTCTCAACAATAAATTTGCCCACTTTATCAACAAGGTAAGCCTTGGGTGGTCTAATGCCAAGCGTCCTCTCTTTGACAGATGGATCTGTGTTGTGAACAGCTCTGTTGCTCTCCTTTCCTGTACCTCATAAGAACAGGAGAGACCAGTTGTGATTTATACAGCCCAACGGGCAGTGGTGGCAAGTTGCTAATATCTTGGTAGCTGTTGTCAGTGGAATAAGTAAAGGCAATAAAGAGGGTTTAATCATTGTGTGACCTGTAGGGAATTGATATGGTACAAAAGATAATCAGCCTGAAGAGCTGTCACAGCCAATGCCAGAACCTAGCTAGGCCTTATCTGTTGCTCCAAAGGTTACACTAAATGGGACGCTTTCAAGCAGACCTACCCAATGTCACAATTGCTGTCGATATTGTCCAAAGCGACTAGACTAAGGCATTTCAAGTTGAGCACCCCAAAACTGACTAAAAAGACTTGAGTTCCAGAGGTGGGGACTCGGTGATTTTGGATAAAATCAACCCCCTTTAAGGGGTCTTAAGTTGGACACCCAAAATCGCTATTCAGGCTTAGGTCTTCTAAACAGATTTGGGCAAGATCAAGACTTTATCGGACTCCACTTGGGAAGCAAAAGAGGGTTCCCCGAACTAGTCGATACGTCTTTTGGTCCATGCTTGGAGTAATCAATGAGCATCCTACAATAAAGGCCAACCTTCTTTAATGCTTCTTTCTTATTGCTCCCGGTGACGCAGTAGGGAGCGGGGTGCATTGACTTGGGACTGTCTGCATGGGGGATGGGAGAGCAGGGGATGACTTTAGGTGAGGGATGGTACCTGAACCTGTAACCTGAGCCAGGAAGAGGGGTGGGGCGAGTTGACACCTTTGCCCAGGAAACTGGCAAAGGGAGAGGGGGAGAGAAGGGGGGGGGGAAGAGAGCCTGCGGGAGGGGTTTTTGGTTTCAGTTTTGGGCTGGCTGGGAAGAGGCAGGGAACCCCAAGTCTGGGGTCTAAGATCCTCGCCCCCCAGAGGGACCTGGCTGAGGGGTCCTGGTTGTACCTACAAGCCCTGCTTCGGACTGTGTTCCTGTCGTCTAATAAACCTTCTGTTTTCCTGGCTGGCTGAGAGTCACGGTGAATCGCAGGAAGTGGGGGGTGCATGGCCCTGACTCCCCCACACTCTGTGACACTCCCACAGCCCGATGACCATATTGGCCATTAGTTCTCTAAATTCTCTCTCTCTTAGGGGTTAGAAGATCCCTGAGGGGCAGATTATACCCCCATCTGCCCATTGTGGGGTTTCTTGCATCTTCCTCTGAAGTATCTGGTACTGGCCACTCTTAG
Source organism: Malaclemys terrapin pileata (assembly GCF_027887155.1). Taxonomy (NCBI): domain Eukaryota; kingdom Metazoa; phylum Chordata; order Testudines; family Emydidae; genus Malaclemys; species Malaclemys terrapin. Next base: position 5,303,570 of record NC_071527.1, on the reverse strand, counting down.
AGATGGGATACTGGACTGCACGGCTGTGGGTCTGATCCAGTCTGGGAATTCTTGTGTTCCTAAGTGTGGGGGTAGTCTTATTCTGGAAAAATGCTGAGTTTTCCACGAGGACCAAGTGTTTTCTCCAAGTCGATCTGTCCTGTAGCCATCTGTGGAAGGGAGTGAGGTTTGTCCTATTGCAATACTACTACTTCCTGAAGCGGAGAAAGATTAGTACATAGGGTATTCCTAGGAACAGGTTCTCCTCCCAGGGAGTTATGGGTTAGCATTGAGGAGATAAATTATCCTTTGTGGCTAAAGAATAAGGAGATGGGCCCAGTTCTCTGGTGTCAGAGTCATAGACTTTAAGGCCAGAAGTCAGACGGATCAAAAGTCTCCTACGATTGGTTAATGAGACTGTCAAGAGGGTCATTTTTGCTCTTAATTTGTTTTTAAAGGCAGTGTCTGTTTCAGCACAGTTTAATGCCGAGGCGCTGACTTTCTAATGTGCTGGGGGGGAATGCTCCACCCCAGGCCCTGCCCCCACTCCTCCCCTTCCCCAAGGCCCCACCCCCGCCCTGCCTCTTCCCACCCTGCCCTGCCTCTTCCAACCCCGTTCCGCCCCCTCCCCCAAGTGCGCCCCCCCCTCACTCCTTCCCCCTCCCCTCAGCACCTCCTGCACTCTGTGGAACAGCTGATCGTGGGAGGTGCTGGGAGGGAGGGGGAGGAGCCAGTTGGTGGGGCTGCTGGCAGACGGGAGGTGCTGGGGGGGGAGGGGGAGGCGCTGACCTATGGGGCTGTCAATGGGTGCTGGAAAGCCCTTTTCTCAACTTGCGTGCAGATTCCCCGTCTCATGGACACAGCTGCTCAGAGAGCACAAACCATTCTGTCGGGGCATGTGTCAATATCTGGGCCCTGAGAAATTGTGAAACTGAAACTGTGACCGTGAAGACGAGTTGGCACAGCTTGAATAAAAATGGGAAGCTTGTGGTACAAGGAAAATGTACTTGTGGCTGGAGTTGGTTGAATGCTATTCTTCTTTATATTACAATAAAACCTTCAAGATCAGGGCCCTAGCGTGTCAGGTGCTGTACACACTAGAGCTGAGAGAAATTTTGTTGCAAAAAGATTCAAGTTCAGTGACCGCAAAACGTTTGGTTAATTCATGTTGATTTCACGGCATGGTTTGTTTAAAAACGTAACAAAAATTTTTTAAAAAAATGGGTGCAAGACGACTTGATGTTTCTGTTTGAAATGACATTTTGTTGCAAAATGTCCTTTAGTTTTATTTACATTTTTAAAACATGTTTACAAATGGTCAAAAACATGTTAATTTTGTAGAAACAAGACTTCTTGTTCGATCCAAAATGAACATTTTTTTGACTTTTTGATTAGCCAAAAATTTCCATCTGACCCCAAACTAATTTTTTCCCGACTCTTGGAAATTGATAATGAACCAGAAAAAAAAAATCATTTGCCCCGTTCTAGTACAGACACACAGCAAGAGATAATGCCCACCCCAACCCAGGGTTGTGAGTTCAATCCTTGAGGGGGCCATTTAGGGATCTGGGGCAAAAATCTGTCTGGGGATTGGTCCTGCTTTGAGCAGGGGGTTGGACTAGATACCTCCTGAGGTCCCTTCCAACCCTGATATTCTATGATTCTATGAGCTTACAATCTAAATAATGGACAGACAGAGGTCGGAAGGAGACACACAGACGGGAGGTGACTTGCCCAAGCTTACCCAGGTACCAGCTGTCCACAGTCCTAAGCCAATTGCTCCATCTACTAGAGCATGCTGGCTCTTGTAAATCACCAGTTATATTTACACCCATTTTAATCATGCTTTTTTCCACTGTTGAAGTGAAGCAAAGAGGCTTTAAGAACAGGAGTACTTGTGGCACCTTAGACTAACTTCTTCGGAAGTGGGCTGTAGCCCACGAAAGCTTATGCTCTAATAAATTTGTTAGTCTCTAAGGTGCCACAAGTACTCCTGTTCTTTTTGCGGATACAGACTAACACTGCTGCTGCTCTGAAAAGAGGCTTTAGTACAGCTGAAAAGTCTGGCCTAAGGTCTCCCATGTGCATAGTCACACCAGTCTGAGGACGCAAACTCCTTATCTCCCCAGGTTCGCACACTGGAGCAGGAGAACCAGGTGTTGAAGACTAAGAGGAACATCCTGCAGGGCCAGAAAACGGGGCCCAGTAACATGGAAACAATGTTGAAGGCGTATATCAACAGCTTGCAGAAGCAGCTGGAGGACCTGGGGCAACAGAGGGTTAAGCTGGAATCCGATCAGGGCAACATGCAGGACCTTGTGGAAGAGTTCAAGAGAAAGTGAGTCCAAATGATGAAACAGCCAATGGGGACTTTCTCACCACACTGAAAGGATTGGGTAGAGCAGGGGTGGAGCTGAGGGATAGCTCAGTGGTTTGAGCATTGGCCTGCTTAACCCAGGGTTGTGAGTTCAATACTTGAGGGGGCCACTTAGGGTTCTGGGGCAAAATCAGTACTTGGTCTTGCTAGTGGAGGCAGGGGACTGGACTCAAAGAATTTTCAGGGTCCTTTCTAGCTCTATGAGATAGATATATCTCCATATATATTATTTATTCCAGGCTAGGGTCCTTTGCACATCCAGGCCTGTATCCATCAGCTATGGAAGAAGGAGGGCCTAAAGCAGAGGTGGGCAAAATATGGCCTGCGGGCCACATCTGGCCTGCGGGGCCATCCTGCCCGGCCTTTGAGCTCCTGGCTGGGGAGGCTAGGCCCCGGCCCCTCACCCCCACAGCCTCAGCTCGCCGTGCCGCCAGCACTCTGGGCAGCGGGGCTGCGAGCTCTTGCCGGGCAGCACAGCGGTGTGGCTGGCTCCGGCTGGGTGGCGCGTCTGCCAGTCCTGGTGCTCTGAGCGGCATGGTAAGGGGTGGGCAGGCGTTGGATAAGGGGCAGGAGGTCCTGGGGGGCAATCAGGGTACAGGGAGCAGGAGGCGGTTGGATGGGGCAGAGGTTTGGGGGAGGGGGCGGTCAGGGAACGGGGGGTTTGGATAGGCATGGGAGTCCTAGGGGGCCTGTCAGGAGGCATGGGTGTGGATAGGGGTCAGGGCAGTCAGGGGAGAGGGAGCGGGGGGGTTGAATAGAGGGTGGGGTCCCAGGGGGGTGGTTAGGGGTGGGGGGTCTCAGGATGGGGGGGTCAGGGGACAAGGAGTGGGGGGGATGGGATGGGTTGGGAGTTCTGAGGGGGGCGGATAGGGGCCAGGGGCCAAGCTGTTTGGGGAGGCACAGCCTTCCCTACCTGGCCCTCCATACAGTTTCAGAACCCCGATGTGGCCCTCAGGCCAAAAAGTTTGCCCACCCCTGGTCTAAAGGCAAAACCTCTAATGGGATACTGCCACCTTCAAAGCATTAGTAAATGAATACAGCCTGGGTGCGAGCACCGTTCTTAGCTTTCCTCTTCCCAAGAACATGACTTTTCAGATGAACTTGGTCCGTTATATCAATGGGCAAAATTGCAGTGTGGTCAGCGTCTCCAGGCTCAGTGGGGTAGGGGATCCTTTGCTCATAGTCACCTCAAGTCTATCCCAATAGAACTGGGAGAATATTTTTGTTTGAAACCAGATTCGGGGAAAATGCAGCTTTGGCAACAACTCAACGTGTTGAGAATTCGTGTTGGTTTTGCTGAATTTTCCTTTGAAACACAATGTGAAAACGTAAATAAAATCCCAGTCAAGGCGAAAGGTTTCGTTTTGGGTCCACTGGAACTTTCCATTGGACCCAAAATGACATTATTTTAACTTTGACTGTTTGATTGGGGGAGGGTTAGCTCAGTGGTTTGAGCATTGGCCTGCTAAACCCAGGGTTGTGAGTTCAATCCTTGAGGGGGCCATTTAGGGATCTGGGACAAAAATCTGTCTGGGAATTGGTCCTGCTTTGAGCAGTGGGTTGGACTAGATACCTCCTGAGGTCCCTTCCAACCCTGGTATTCTATGATTCTCCAGAAATTCTGAACATTTTCCTTTTCTGTTTACCTGAAATGATTCCCCCCCGCCCGATTTTTCGGCACTGTTAGTGAACTGAAAAATGTATCATTTGCACAGCTCTAATTCTCCCCTCATCTCTCTCAGCCAGAGGCGCCGACTTTCCAATGAGCTGGCAGCTCAACCCCCACTCTGCCCCAGGCCCCACCCCCACTCCAACCCTTCCCCCGCCCTGCCCCTTCCTGCCCCCTTCTTCCCCCTCATCTGAGCACGCCCCGCCCTCGCTCCTTCCCCGCCCCCCAGTGCCTTGTGTACACCTCGGAACTGCACGGGACAGCTGATTGCAATGCTGGGAGGGAGGGGAGGCCTTGGGAGGGAGAGGTGCTGATCAGTGGGGCGGCCGACGGGTGGGATGTGGGGGGCGCAGGGGGGATGAGGAGGAGTTGATTGGGCGGGGCTGAGCACCCACCATGTTTTCCCCCCGTGGGTGCTCCAGCCCTGGAGCACCCCCGGAGTCAGCACCTATGCTACACCAGTGCACATCCAGACTAACTCCATCGCGCCCTTGGTGGGTTTAAATCAGGTCCAGTATATCAAAGCCGGTCCATATTTATATCCCCATGGTGCTTACAGGCTCCAACTCTGATCATGGCCCTATTGTGCTGGGGGCTGCTCAGACACATCGTGACATACAGTCCCTGCCCTGAAAAGCTCACGGTGTAAACAGAGAAAAGGTGGGAGGGGAAACGACTTGTCCAAGATCACACAGCAGGGCAGTGGCGAAGACAAGAATAGAACCAAGCTCTCTTGAGTCCCAGTGCAGTGCAGTGCCCTACTCACTAGGCAACACCACCTCTCTCTTTTGCAAAGTCACAAAGTTGACTTTTAGGTCAGCTGCAACAGCAAGGGCCTGATAGTCACAGGCGGGGAACACCCACAGCGCCCACTGACTTCAGCTGAGGTTTTGGGTGCTCTGCAGAACATCCTCTGATGGTCCCCACATCTCTGTAGCTTCCATAAGAGAATTAACTCCCAGCCACTCATACGCACCCTGCTTCCCTCCCTCCTGCTCACAGGTACGAAGAAGAAATCAACAACCGGAGTGAGAGGGAGAACCAATTTGTTCTGACTAAGAAGGTGAGTCCATGCTACTTCCAACTGGGTTTAGCGCTAGGCATCGGGCATTATTATTTAATTATTATTGGTATTGTGGGAGTGCCTGGGAGGCCCCGTCATGGACGAGGACTCTATTGTGCTAGGTGCTGTACAAACACGGAACAAAAAGATGGCCTCCTACCTCCAAAGAACTTCCAACCTTAGTAAACCGGGTTGGAGTTTGACTCACGGGTTCCTGGACTCTTTTCTCAGGATGTAGACGAGGCTTACATCAAGAAGCAGGAACTGGAGGTCAAGTTGCAAAGTCTGACCGACGAAATCAACTTCCTGATGGAGCTTTATGCCAAGGCAAGTGACTTTTCTCTCCCTTGTCTACACTTTGCGGCAGCACACAAGGTACAGGCTGCGTCCACACTGGGGTGTGTGGCTACATGCGGCAGTGAAAGGCTCTAGCAGGGGGAGGCAGTGGGACATGCTAGCAGTGTAGATGGGGGACGCACTGCATGGAAGCGTAGAGAGCTGTGCAGGGTACATGCCCAAAAGTTCTGGGGTGTCTTTACCTGCCTAAGCAGTTCCTCACCATCTATACTGCTATTTATACCCATGCTAGGGGTGTGTGCAGTGTCTGTAAGTGTAGACGTCGTCTTAGATTACTACTACAGTTCTACATTTCCTGGTGAATTCCATTAAGTAACACTGAGTTCCTGTAATGAAAGATCCTCCCATTCTAGAGAGCCAGAGGTGTTGTCTTTTTTTAAAGGGGCAGACCTGCCTGCACGGTTCACTTTACTCTTTCAAACTAGCTGCAAAATTCCAGGCCAGATTTGAAGCCCCACAATGGTCAGGAGCTATTTGGGGTTTGTTCAGGGCCCACAACTGGAATATATAGTCACCAATTAATTCTTACAAAACTCCTCTGTCGTAAGTGTCATGACTCTCATTCTACAGACAGGAGAACTGAGACAGAATGACTCACCCAAGGCCACTTGGCATGAAAGTGGCGGAGATGGGATCAGAACTCAGGAGCTCCTCCGCTCAGCCCCTTAAGGGGTCATCTAGACTGCAAAAAAAACCTGCCACAGCAAGCGTGCGAGTCCGGATCTACAGACTTGGGCTCACAGAGTTCACTCTATGGCGCTAAAAATAGCCGTATAGACATTTCCATCGAGGCTGGAGTGCAGGTTCTGAAAGCCGGCGAGGGGTTTGTGTCTCAGACCCTGAGCTCTAGCCGGAGTGGGAACGTCTACACGGCTATTTTATAGCACTGTAGCGTGAGCCTGAGTCTATAGCCCCAGGCACTGACACTTGCTGCCACGGGTCTTTTTTTGCAGTGTAGACATACCCTAAGACACTAGGCATATAGGGACTTCCATACTCCAATAGACTTGAATTCCATCTAATCCACTATCCTGTTTCTAACAGTAGTCGGCACCAGCTGCTTTGGTGTAAGAAAAACAGAATTAGCAGATGTGGAATAATCTACCTCCATGTTAGGGCTCATCCTGACCTCTGACAGACAGAGATTGGCTTCACACCTGAACCATGAGGTGTTAAATCCCTCCCTAAATTTGTCAGCGTTAACTGTTATAACTTTAGGTATTCTTCTCATCCCTATAAATGTCCCATCCCTTTTTGAATCTTGCGACGTTCTTGGCCTCACTGACTTCCTGTGGCAGTGAGTTCCACAGGTGAACAATGTGCTGTGTGGAAAAAGTATTTTCTAGTCTCTATTTTGAATTTGCCACCCTTTAATTTTATGGAACGTACCCTCGTTCTCGTGTAAGGAGACCCCGATCTCCCTTCTCTAGACATTCGTTATTGTATATACTTTTATTGTTTCCCCTCTTATTCGTCTCGTCTTGGAAGATAAACCATCCCAATTTTGTCAATCTCTCTTCATAAGAGTTTCTCCAGCACCTTAATCATACTTCTCACCCTTCCCTGAACCCCTCTAATTCTGCAATATCCTTTTTGGAGGTGGGTTGAACAGTGGTGCACGCAGGGTCCAGAAGAGGCTGCAGCATTGATTTATATCAGCCTGGGGAGGGAGTTTCCCTGGGAGCTGGCTGCAGGGCTTATGGGATGCAGTTCAGTTCTCTGTCCTTCGCTGTAACGAATGAGGGTTTTCTTCCTCGCGTAGGAGCTGCGCGAACTGCAGGCCGACGTAGAGATGTCCAACAACCCCGTGGTCATATCCATGGACAGCAGTCCCAAGCTAGACGTGGACAGCATCATTGCGGAGGCCAGAGTGCAGTATGAGAAGATGGCTGAGAACAGCCGAGAAGAAGCTGAGAACAAGTATCGGATCACGGTGAGCGAGGCCCGTCTCTGCCCTGAGAGGCTGCTGTTTAGAAGGACAGAGTAGTGTGTGAGGCCTTGTCCATGTGAGAGAGAAGTGCCAATATGGAACTGGGCAAGCCAGGGCCCTAGACACCCCTTCAGAAGACAGCTTCTTGGTTCCTTTGCCCGGTGGCTTCATCCCTTGCTTGGGGTGGTGCTGACAGCAGGGGTCCACCACCTAAGAACCACTTCTTTCTGCCACTCCTAGTCAGATGGGCTGCGGCCTTCCTCCTCCCTGACCTACTGTCGTCAAGCAGGCAGGGTCTATACTGGGTTTTGTGTGCAAGGCCATCACCGAAGAGCCTCTGTGACAGGCCTTTCCTGCCACCCCAGCTGAAGGTCTTGTATGTGTGGGGTTCCCCTCAGCCACCTGACTGAACCCTCTGAGAGCACAGTTAGGGGCCTGCCACAAAGGGGGAGAAACTTGGCCTCGCTCCATTGGGCCCCCTGATTCAGGGGGTTGGGAGAAACTGTTCCCCCATCTTCCTTGGCCGACCAAGGAGCAGTGCTGGAAGATAAGGCTGTTTCCTCCCCACCCAGGACAGTGGCTGCATAGATGACAATTCTGAGGGGAACCCTAACGTGTACTGGGCCCAACTCTGCAGCCTTGCTGGTAGTGAAGGGACACGACATAGCTAGCATGAGGTTCTTTACTAAGGCCGTGGCTCTCACTGGCTCCCAGAGCCTTGCTTCTCTATATCCTGGTCTGGACTCAGCGTCTCCTTCTCTCTTCCCCCCTACGCAGTACGAGCAGATCCAGGAGAAAGCGGGCCGGCACGGGGAAGAGCTCCGTGCAGCCAAGGCCGAGATCAACGAGCTGAATTGGATGATCCAACGGATCCGGGCGGAGATTGCGGCCCTGAAAGAACAGGTCAGCGAGGAAACAGCTGGGGATTCGCATGTGGAGGGAGGGGGCCAAATCCAGCCTGGGGGGGGGGGGGGGCTCTGCTGAAGTCATTCGGAGCCCACAGGGCCAGATTTTCCAAGAGCTCAGCGCACTGGGTGCATAGAATCATAGAAATGTAGGCCTGGAAAGGTCATCTCGTCCAGCCCCGTGCTGAGACAACACCAAGTCTACCTAGAGCACCCCAATAGGAGTTTGTCTAAACCGGTTACCTCCCTTGGCAACCTGTTCTAATGCTTAACTATCCTTACACTTAGAAAGCTTCCCCTCATCTCTCACCTAACTCTCCCTTGCTGCTGATCAAGCCCGATTACTGGGTTCTTTTGAAAACCCATCACTCAGCGCTTGAAAATCAGCACCTCCTTGTCATTTTCTCCATCCATTCTTTTGGAGAGACCTTGAGGCAGGAGTGTCGGAATGGGGGGGGGGGGGGAAGGGGGAGGAGGCCGGAGGCCATGGCCCTCCCACTTTTTACTGACTGTAAGGGTGAACGATGCAGGGGAGGAGGCAGAGAGGAGCGAGCGGGTCCTTGGGGGAAGAGGCTGTGCACGGGCAGGCTCCCCGCACTTTTAGAGTCCCTTCCTTGAGGCCGTGTGACCAGGGACAGGGACTTCCCTTTAGGCTTCTTGCCATGTGTCCGACTTTCTCTCTAACGACAGTCGGGCTCGGGGACCCCGTCACAATGTGATTCTATTCTGTAGTGTGGGCAGGATATTAATTGTGTTCTGAACGTGACCAGTGCATGCATTGGTTGGGAATGCAGTCACCGTCCTATCTATCTCTTCAGGAGTGACTTGATTACAGTCTATAAGTACCTACCTGGGGAAAGGGGATAAAGTGGATTGTGGAAATTATCGTGGTATCTCCGTCCTAGCCATTGCAGGCAAAGTTCTGGCGCGGATCCTTGCAACCCGCCTTCTGCCCCTGTCAGAAGAAATCTTACCGGAGTCACAGTGATTTCCGACCATGTCGTGGAACTGCGGATAAGATCCTCACAGCACGGCAGCTGCAAGAAAATATTGAGAGCAAAACCGACCACTGTACATGGCTTCTATTGATCTAACTGAAGCCTTTGATTCAGTGAATTGCCGTGCCCTCTGGACTGTACTTTCTAAGAGCGGATGTCCTGATAAATCCATCAATGTCCTAAAATTGCTTCACGATACCATGAAAGCGACTGTTCTGAGCAGCACTGGCTCCCGGAGCGAACCTTTCAAAGTTCAAACAGGGCTGTATCATCGCGGGTTTTATTGCCGTCATTCTTTACCTAATTGCTGGGGAGTTTACAGCTGGCGTTGAAATCATTTACAGAATGGATGGAAAGCTTTTCAGGCTTAGCAGGCTGAAAGCTAAGAGTAAGATCTCCACAACATCTATTGTGGAACGTCAGTCTGCTGATAACAACGCAATCTTTGCCCACGCTGAGAAAGATCTTCAAACTATCTTGAATGTGTTTGCCGATGCTTACGCATGTCTTGGTTTCACTCTTACTATCAAGAAGACTAAAGTGCTCTATCGGGCCTCTCCAAATGAGGTATTACATGCCCCATCTATCAAAATCAGTGGAGTGGCACTGGAGAATGTTGATCATTTTCTCTACCTTGGAAGTCATCTTTCATCCAAGGCAGATATTGATGCAGTAATTCAACATTGCCTGAGCTGTGCCAACGTAGCTTTTTCTCATTTACAGCACAGGGTTTTTGAAGATCGCGACATTCGAACAGACACCAAGCTTCTTGTTTATCAAGCTGTTATTTCCCAACACTGTTGTATGGGTCCGAAACTTGGACGACCTATAGACACCACTTGAAAGTCCTTGAGAGGCACCATCAATGCTGCCTACGTAAGATTCTGAAGATCAAGTGGGAAGACAGGCGCACCAATATTAGTGTTCTGGAAGAGGCAAAGACCATTTGTTACAGGGCGGCACAAGTTTCCTTCTCCTTGTCCCTGAGCCCTGTGCTTGGGCTGGCCAAAGAAAGGGTTGCAGACGCCTCTTGCAGGTGCTTCACCCGGGTTCTTTTATTTACAGTGGTGGTACAGTCCCAATTTCCCCCAACACCTGTCCCCGCTCTAACCCCTCACTGGTGTCCTCTGACCTTTAAGGCTTGTATCAGCCGGCAGAGACAAAGCCTGAACCCTCCTATCTTCCTGTCTGGCTTCCCCCTCCCTGAGCTTTCCCCTGGGTTTATAGCCTTCCCAGTCATCAACCCAGTTGATTCCACTAGGCTCAACAGATCACCCTGAGCCTGCCCTCATTAGGGCCCGCAGCTGGGCTCCCCGCTAAGGGTCTTGGCCCATACACCCGGCCACCCTACGGGGAAACAGGGGGAAGCTGGCTCTTTAGCAGGGCACCCAAAGGTTTTATACCTCTGCCCTGCGACACCACCAGTATCGAAGCAATGATCATCCGTCAGCAATTCCATTGGACTGGTCACATTGTCTGCATGCCAGATCATCGCCTCCCAAAACAGGTCCTGTTCTCTCAGCTGAAAGAAGGGCACCGTAACGTGGGTGGAAACGGAAGCATTATAAGGACTTGCTGAAGGACAACCTAAAAAAGTGTAATATTGACATTGACACTTGGAAGACACTTGCCCAGGATCGCTTAAAATGAAGTGAAGTCCTACGTGATGGTCCCCTGCAGTTTGAACTTGCTCGCCGACAAGCTGAAGAGGACAAGAGGCGCAGGAGGAAGGAGAGACTGGCTTCCAGTCATGGTCAACAGCCTTCTGCTGAGCCCAAAAACATCTGCCCTCATTGTAATAGAACTTGTGGCTCAAGGATTGGCCTTATTAGCCACCTGAGGACCCATAACTCCCGTGGAAGATGATCATACTCGGGAACGAGCGATCGCCCTCATCATCACATGGGGGAACTAATATTTGATAATGGGCTCCTCAATCTAGCAGGCAAAAGCTAACAAGATCGAAAGGCTGGAAGTTGAAGCTAGACAAATTCAGACTGGAAATAAGGGGCAGATTTTGAACAGTGAGGGTAATTAACTATTGGAACGATTTGTGGTGGATTCTCCATCATTGGACACTTTAAAATCAAGATCAGATGGTTTTTCTAAAACATCTGCTCTAGTTCAAACAGGAAGTATGTTGGGGGAGTTCTATGGGCCATGTTACACAGGAGGGCAGACTAGCTGATCAAAATGGTCCTCTCTGGCTTTAGAATATTTGTCTCTCTGTCTCTCTCTGACCTGCAGTGTCACACTTTAGCCAGCCTCTCTCTCCGGTCTCTTTCTCTAAGTAGCAACTTTGCGATGTATCTCAGCCCCTTACAAACTTGGTTACGGTGCTGGACTGGGACTCAGGAGATCTGATTTAAATGTCTGGTTCCCGCATTTTAAATATCAAAACAAAACATTTTGACTTTTTCTGTTGCTGTTTTATTGGTTTTCGTCTGAAGCGATTCAGTGAATGGATCCCCAAGTCACGAAATATTTCAGCTGATGTGAATTTGCATTTTGCAGTGAAAAATAAGCGTTGGATGAAAAATGTCACCCGTCTCTCATCTCCTCCTGATCTCTAATACTAGAGACTGGATTAAGCCCCGATACGTAAGCCTTAATACCCCTTCCAAAATGTGTGTTGTCAATTATAAGGGCCCTACCTCTCTTCCTGTGCTTACTTATTTTCTTGATGGGAAATTTCCACTTACGCAGTGACTAGCTCTCTTTGGAGATGCCCACACGATGGGTGAGTTGGCCTTAGAATGCCTCAGCTGATGTTTGCTGTAAGCTGCACCCTTTCCTCCATAGATAGCTCCAAAGAGACACCTACGTCTCAATGGAAACCTGTCAAATGTCTCTTTTGCAGAACGCCAAGCTGGAGGCGGCCATTGTCCAGGCTGAGGAGCAAGGCAAGCTCGCCGTGGCGGATGCTACAGGGAAGCTGCAGAAGATGGAACATGCCCTGCAGAAGGCCAAGGAGGACATGGTGGTCCAGCTGCGGGAGTATCAGGCGCTGATGAACCTCAAACTGGCACTGGATATCGAGATTGCCACCTACAGGAAGCTGCTGGAAGGAGAAGAGAGCAGGTGGGCTTTGGGAAGGGATGGCGTGTGTCATGATGGGATGACTCTCCCCCACACCCAACAATGGGAGAACCAATAAGACAGCTGAGTACCATAGGCCAGCCCCCAGTGCCAGAAAGTTGGCTCCTATGTGGTGCACCTGTCTGTCTCTGAGCTAGGTGGATTAACCCTTTGATTGCTAACCTCTCTCTGGGAAAGAAGCTCAGGTGGGTTTGGAAGGGGGGCCGGCGGCACACAATGTGATTGGATGCCTTCTCCTGGCGGGAGGGCCTATGAGAGAGACCAAATGAGCCCAGTGCTGATGCACTGGCCCCAACAGGCCAGTCCAGTGCTAGGTTTGTTTTGACCAAGGTTGCCACGTCATCGGAGGAGACGGGTTTGTGACTGGGCTGTACAGATTAAGCTCCTCTAGGCTGCATCATGACAGCCTCTATTTCCAAGACTATCATGGGGCACCACAGGCCTCTGCTTTTCACAGCTTCCTCCTTAACTCTGCCCTCAAATTTAGCTGAAGTTGCAGAAACAAGCAGATTGGAAATTAATTTTGCTGTGTGGGACAAAGTGGACGTTTTGTGTGTGTGTGTGTGTGTGTGTGTGTGTGTGTGTGTGTGTGGAGTATCTTTGGAGGAGCCACTTGGTCGGGCCTGTAGATTTCTGCTTCTGTTTCAGGGGGACTCCCCCCAATAAACTGTACTTGACCCTTAATTATCTCTTAACCCGGGCTGCTGGTCCTTTAACTGCGGGTGCACAACAGCGTTGTGATATGTGTGCAGGGCCGGCTCCAGCGTTTTTGCCGCCCCAAGCCATTCTTCGGCGGCAATTTGGCGTCCGGTCCTTCCCTCTGAGAGGGACTGAGGGACCCGCTGCCGAAGAGCCGGATGAGCCGCCCCTTTCCGTTGGCCGCCCCAAGCACCTGTTTGCTGCGCTGGTGCCTGGAGCCGGCCCTGTGTGTGTGTAATTAGTCACACGCAGGGTGACCAGACAGCAAGCGTGAAAAATCAGGACAGGGAGTGGGGGGTAATAGGAACCTATATAAGAAAAAGACCCCAAAATCAGGACTGTCCCTATAAAATCGGGACATCTGGTCACCCTACCGGCTTTCTATGGAGATCATTGTTCATGCAGAAGCGTGCCAGCCCCTTCCCAGCTGAGCACTGCCTCACGCCTTGCCTTACGCTGGTATGTCAGGCAGGCAGCCTCTGTCTGAGGCTGTGGTGAGTCAGGGGTGAAACGCCTTCCAGGGGAGAGAGTCATGGAGTCACTGAGGTGCCAAATGCCTGGGCTCTAACTCGGGTCCCAGGAATCTGTATCCTTTACAAGCCAGCCTCATGCAGTGGATGAAATGGAGTAAAACTGCTGGGATCTCCTGGGTTCTAGTCCCAGGTTTGCTGCTGGCTCCCTGTGGGCTTAGGGCAGGTCAATTAACCTCTCGTTAGCAACATAAGGATAACGATCCCGTAAGAAATATTTCTACCTACGGCTTCACTGTGATTGCTATGCAGCGTGCTAATTCTCTGCTCAGAACTTCTTGGGTAGAGCCCCGATCCTTCTGCTTCACAATACAGGCCCTTATTGACTGAGCCAAAGGAGAATCTCTGTTAACTGCTAGCAGTATGGGGCTCGTGACACACAGATGAACTGTTCTCAGTCTGTGTTGACAGTGGCTTGCATGCACAGCACTAACTGTGTCCTTCTCTGCACCCCACCGGCACTAAGCTTTGTCACTCTTCTGCTTCGCAGGTTGGATTCCAGTATGAAAAACCTGAGCATTCTGACCAAGACAACTGGCTATTCCAGTAAATATATTTCACTGGGGGCACTGGGGAGGAGTTGGGCAGCCCATAGAGCCGGGGCAAAATCCCGCCAGCATAGCGGTGCTGGACTTTACTAGCCAGTGGGAGTTTGGCGCATGCAGGGAGAGCAGAATATGAGAGACGGCTTCTGTCACGTGGGTCGGAGAGCAGCAATTTGCCCCTTGTGATTCACTAAGGTCTTGATCCTGTGAGCTGCAGAACATACCCCACTGTCGACAATCACATCTGGTGCCATGGGCGTGGGAACTAGGGGAGCGGGGGGTGCTGCAGCACCCCCAGGTTTTGCACAGGGTCACGGCTGCTGGCCCTGTGGTCCCGGCTGCTGCTCCGTGTCCAGGATCCTGGCTGCCATCCAGGGTCCCGGCCATAGGTGCCAACTTCCCCTCTGCCTGGTGGTTGCTCGACCCCACCCCACCCCTGGCCCTGACCCTGGCCCTGCCCCGTCCTCATTCCACCCCCTTCCCCCAAGTCCCCCCCACCCCGCCTCTTCTCCACCTCCTCCCCTGAGCGCGCTGCATCCCCGCTCCTCCCTCTCCCTCCTGGAAAGTCCTTAGTGCTGCCAAACAGCTGTTAGGTGGCGAGGGGGCGGGAAGCACTGGGAGGGAGGGGTAGGAGCAGGGACGCGGCGTGCTCGGGGGCGGGGGGGGAGAAGGAGGTGAGGGGCGGGAGCTTGGCTGCCAGTAGGTGCGGAGAACCCGCTAATTTTTCCCCGTGGGTGCTCCAGCCCCGGAGCACTTACGGAGTCCATGCCCAGGGTCCCAGCTGCTGCCCCGTACTCGGGGTTCTGGTTGCCGTCCCTGTGCCGGGGGCTCCATGCTGGCCCCACACCCAGGGTCCTGGCTGCTGGCCACACGCCCGGGGGCAAGGGGGTTGGCATTCAGCACCCCGACTATTAAAAGTGTTCCAGCGCCATTGTCCGGTGCCGGGACCGTCGGCTAGATTCTGACCTTTTCTGGCCTCGTGTTCGCTTAAACTCTCATTCCCGGGGCAAACAGGTTAATGACAATAAAGGTCAGTTTCACCCATGCCATCCCACTGGCTGAGATGGCAGGGCCTGGCCTGGCTGGTGGGTGCTCCTTGTTCTCTGATTCACTAGAATGGGTCTGAAGTGTCGTCCATATTCACAGAGCTGGGAAGCTTGCCGGTGGCTGAAATTTCATGTACCCATTTTTTTTTTTTCTGGCAAAACACGGCCTTTTGACCAATGTGAACTTTTCCATGGAAAATTTCCATTCTTGCTGAAATTTTCTGGTTTATAGAAACTGAAAATTTTGGGTCAAGTTTTTGGAGTTTTGTAAAAAAAAATTCTTTTTTTTTTTTTTTTGGTTTCAGTTTTCCGTACATTTTGTTTGGTTGGTTTCGAAAACTGAACGTTTGTACCAAAATGTGGCTTTAGAAAAAGCAAACATTTCTGTGGTTTGGGTTGGTTTTTGTTTTGTTTTGTTTTTTTAAATTGAAAAGCCTCAAAATGTTCCATGGGAAAGTCTGAAAAAAAATCATAAAAAGAAAAGATTTCCTAGAGTGCGTTTCAGTCTCGGTGGTCGGAACTGAACTGGGGACCTCCGGAGCTTAGAGTATGAGCCGCTACCGCATGAGCTAAAAGACAACTGGCCATTAGCTAAGGCTGTAGAGCAAACTCATTCTATCTTTTTTTCTAAGTAGTCTCCATGCCACTAGATAGGCCAGAACACCACCGCCAGAAGGTGTGTGGGTTACATAAGCAAAGTAGAGCCTGTAGCAGAACAGACTGTCACCTTCTAGTGGCTGCTGATGTAACCAGTAAGCTGTGGGCAATGCATATAGACCACATATGGCCCATCCCTCTGACCTTGCATGGTCACTGGCCTGGCCTATGATCTGGGATGGTGGGTCTGTCTCTTACGGGTGCTGTCCTTGAGCATGCTTGATTCTTCCCCTCCTTAGCGCTGCCCTGATCGGTTGCTTTTGGGATGCAGGGTTGGAAGCTCGTCAGCTAATGCGTCCATCTCCCTCTTCTCTTCCAGGTGGGATGAGCACAAGATTCCCTGGCAAATTTGGCAGCTCGTAAGCGTTGGCGCTGCCCCCGGTTCCTCCCCCCTGGAAAGCTTGACTGAGAAAAATAAACCTGGGGATGGAAAATTGGTGTCCTGCTTCCTCCGGTGTCCTCTCAGATGGGCCTCTGATACATTAGTGCTGTGATACATGAAGGGGGGGAGGGGAGTAGCTCCCTTTGATGAACACCCAGCCAGCCAGTTAGCTGTGAAATCCCTCTTGGTCAGTTCTCTGCTTGCTTTACCTGTAAAGGGTTAACAAGCGCACAGGTAAAAGACAAGGAGTGGGCACCTGACCAGAAGAGCCAATGGGAAGGTAGAACTTTTTAAAATTGCCCTCTGTCTGTTGTTCTCTGGGCTGCAGGGACACGGGGCAGTGATGCTGTAAGCAGCTTTAAGCCGGGCTTGATTATAGATGATCAATTCATACCTCGAACCTACTTATCTGGAGCCTCAGATATGCACTAAATTTAGGGAATGTCTGAAATGATGCGATTTAGGGTTATTTCTTTTCTTTCTTATTGGCTTGTGGACTCCTCTGTGCTAACCCCAGATGCTTCTGTTTGCTTGTAACCTTTAAGCTGAACCCCCAAGCAAGCTATTTTGGGTGCTTGACTTCTGGAATTGCTCTTTTAAAATCTAGCAAAAGCCTAAGTCCCCGGTGTATTTTCTTTCTTTTTGTTTTTAATAAAATTTACCCTTTTTTAAGAACAGAATTGGATTTTTGGTGTCCTAAGAGGTTTGTGCACGTTTTTAATTAGCTGGTGGCAACAGCTGATTTCTTTCTCATCTCTTCCTGGGGGTGTGTGTGAAAGGGCTTGAGTAGGGTTACCATACGTCCCCTTTTTCCCGGACACGTCCGGCTTTTCGGCAGTCAAACCCCCGTCCGGGGGGGAATTGCCAAAAAGCCGAACATGTCCGGGAAAATGGCGGCTCTGCTCCTCCCCGACTCTTCGGCTCTGTTTAAGAGCCGGGCTGCCTGAGCGCTACTGGCTTCGGGCAGCCCCCGTACCTCCAGACCCTGCGCCCCCAGCCGGGCACTTCCCCGCCCGGGCTCCGGCGGCACGGGGGCTGCCCGAAGACGGTAGCGCTCGGGCAGCCCGGCTCTTAAACAGAGCCGAAGAGTCGGGGAGGAGCAGAGCCCCCGTGGCTGGAGGCTTTGCTCCTCTTTGGCTCTGTTTAAGAGCCGGGCTGCCCGAGCGCTACCGGCTTTGGGCAGCCCCCGTGCCTCCGGAGCCCGGGCGGGGAAGTGCCCGGCCGGGGGCGCAGGGTGCGGAGGCATAGGGGCTGCCCAAAGCCCGAGTGCTACCGGCTTCACGGTTTGCCGGGCAGCCTCCAGACCCTGCGCCCCCAGCTGGGCGCTTCCCCTCCCGGGCTCCAGCTGCCCTTGGGAATCGCTGGCTGGGGGCGCAGGGTCTGGGGGCTGCCCGGCGAACCCTGAAGCCGGTAGCACTGGGGCAGCCCTTTCCCCCTGGCTGGGAGTGAGAGGGAGGAGGGGGCGGAGTTAGGGCGGGGAAGGGGTGGGCTAGGGGTGGGGAAATGGGCGGGGCCAGGGCCCGTGGAGGGTCCTCTTTTTTTATTTATGAGATATGGTAACCCTAGGCTTGAGGGTACCCCACGGGGAGGAATTCCCAAGTGCGCCTTCCTGGGTCCAAAGGGTTTTTTTTTTTTTTTGCATTTGGGTGGTGGCAGCGTTTACGAAGCCAAGGTCAGAGAAAAGCTGTAACCTTGGGAGTGTAAAACAAGCCTGCAGTGGCAAGGCTTAATTTTTGGAATCCTTGTGGGCCCCCACTTATGGAATCATAGACTAGCAGGGTTGGAAGGGATCTCAGGAGGCCATCTAGTCCAACCCCCTGCTCAAAGGATAAACAATTGCCAGACAGATTTTTACCCCAGATCCCTAAATGGCCCCCTTAAGGATTGAACTCACAACCCTGGGTTTAGTAGGGGAGTGCTCAAACCACTGAGCTATCCCCCCCTTTCTGCACTTGGAGTGACAGAGTGGGAATTCAGCCTTGACAACTGCCTTAACAGATGGGCCTTTATTGATCAGCTAAGCCAGTAAGTCTCTGGGGGAGACTGAGACGGGGGCAGAAATCTGGGACCCCCCCACCTTGAATCTAGCAGCGTTTGCAAATTCTATTCATGATAGAGGAGTTGGGTGATGGGGTGAGCGTAAGCAACAGTGGGGTGAAGGGTTTGCCAGTGTCCCCTGACATCAGCCTTTGATCCCTATCAGTCTAAGCTTCTTTCCTTCTCAGGGTCTGCAGAGCAAAGCTCTGTTATCTTTTTCCTCTCTCTCCCCTGCCCTGAGAGAGTCTTAGTTCACCCAATAAACTTCTCACCTCCGATAACGACTCTGTTCTCGTTACAAGACAAGTGAACCTACTAGTGAGCGTCTGTTACAGGTCCCCGATCCACAGAGGTTGTTCCTCTACTGCCTATGCTAAAAAACCCAGCTATCAGGACCGGGGTGTGGGAGGTCAGGCCTAGTTGTCGGAGCAGTGGTGGTCAGGCCTAAGGGTCAGAGCTGGAGACAGAGGCCAGGCACAAGTCAGAGCCGTAGTCAGGAACCAGGAGACAGAGCCAAGGGTCAGAGCTTGAACCAGAAGTCAGAGCTGGAGTCAGGAATTGAGCAGAGAAGCTGGTCTGTGATTGTTTTGGGATCAACGACCCACTTGATGTTACTGAGCAGAGCTGGGTGAGTGGGGTGCATTGTGAATAGGGCTGGTCAGAAGATGGATTTGCTGGCCCATGAAAAATTTGGGGATTGTGGGGAAAAAAATTCATCCTGAATTGGGATAAAAAGCCAAAGCTTCAAAGTTTTTTGCATAACGAAATTCCGAGACAATGACCTTTTCAGGCCAATCGGAACAATCCCTTTCCACGTTGACCCTTTTTTATTCTTAATTTTTTTAAATATAAAGTAAAGAAAATTTGAAACCAAAAAAAAAAAAATCAAAACTGTTCTCCCCCCTGCCCCCGTTTTTTTCCCTAACGAAATTTCATAGAAATGGAAACGATTTCGCAAAAAAATTCAGATTTGGCAAAGTGGCGATGTATTCCAACCATCTCAAATTGGGCAGGGATGAGGGTCTGGGATGGACGTGGCAGAGGATTTGAGGGCAGGGGAAGGGCTTTTCTGAGCGAGGCATCATAGGAGCAGAGAAGAGTCAAGAATGGGGTCAGGAAGGGAGTAGCCGGATCTGGGGAAACTGGAAGGGAAGAGAGACATAACAAAGAAACCAGTGGAAGAGGAGGAGAAATAAGCACACAAGTGTCCACTTGCCATGAAGGTTTAAATTTCTCTCCCCTGCCAGCTGGGACGTGCAGAGCAGATCATAGAATATCAGGGTTGGAAGGGATCTCAGAAGATCATCTAGTCCAACCCCCTGCTCAAAGCAGGACCAATCCCCAGACAGATTTTTGCCCTGATCCCTAAATGGCCCCCTTAAGGATTGAACTCACAACCCTGGGTTTAGCAGGCCAATGCTCAAACCACTGAGCTCTCCCTCCTCTCTGAGCAGCTTTGGCAGTTTATATACTGGGGCACAGAAGCTGTGCTGAGTAAATGTTTACCCCCTCCCCCCATTCTCCAAATGGGTGAGAGATTCCCTGTCTTCCCTCGAAATACCCCCTCTCCTCCTGCTGTGCAAGGACGCTGGGTCTCACTCCAGAGCCTGTGCCGGCTCTTGTGGGTGGAGATGGTGCCCCTAGCTGGTTGCTCGAAGGCAGCTGGGCTCGTCTCACTTTTTGCACTTTGCACGGGGGAGTGAGTGTGAGCGAACGCGAGAAATGGCTCAAAATTCTGAGCCCAGCCACTGGCACAAAGAACAGCCCGTGCTATCCACCCAGCTCCGCCGTTGGGCAGAATCCAAAATGTTGGCGGAAAAAACTGTTTCAATTTTTAAAAAAAGTGCAAATAATTCAAGTAAAAACCCCGGTTGAAATGGAAACAGCTCGAACATTGCAAAGCTGCTGCAGCAAAGGTGGTGGCCCAGGCCAGCTCAAAGCTAGCTTGGGGATGTTACATGTGCTGCAATCACACCTTTGATTGCAGTGTAGACATATCTTCAAGTCAGGTCTGTCAGGAATCAAGGCCTGGTAGAGCCGTCTCTGGGCAACCTAACGAGCGCAGCTGGCCTGGAGTTGGCTGCCTGATTGGCTAGACAGCCTGATTGGTGGGAAGAATAAGCAGACCAGCTCTTAAGCACAGCAGCAGGTTAGCAATTGCTGAGAATATTTGTGGTTGTACCTGTTTGGCTCCAGCCTGGCCTTATTCCAGGTAACTTGGCTCTGACCCCTGATATCTGGTCTCTTATTCCTGCTGATTGACTCCTGCTCCCAACACTAGGTGTGGCCACCCATGTCCTGGCTGTTGATGAGATCAACCCCCCAGACATGTTTGCTGGTACAGTAATATTGCTAGGGGGTGTGATTTTTAAATTCTATTGTGGCAAAGCTCTATTGTAGACACACTTGTGTTGGCATAAAAGTGCCAGCATAGCTTAGCTCGTTTGGGGAGCTGGTGTGATGAAGTGGGGGTTTTATTCACCTTATGTTGCATGTGATCCTTACTGTCCTATACTAATACTGTGTATACCTTGGTTTCCCAGTGTACTGCACCAATACTTAGGTGGTGGGAATTGGGGGTGTGACTTTGCAGCCTCACCTGCCCTGAGGGCCTCAGCATCTATGTAACCTGAGACCCAGGAGGGGTGTGTGACCAGGTGACACCTTTGGCCCAGGAAGTGAGACAGAGAAGGTGGAGGGGGTCAGAGGTCAAGTGGCTGGAGGCTGGCAGTGGGGGGGACTGGAAGAGGGGGAATTCAGGGCGTCTGGCCCAGGATTCCCAAGATAGACTTGGCTGAAAGTCACTGATGTCTGTAATGGCAAGCTCTGTTCTACGCAGCGTTTCTGTCAACGAATAAACCTTCTGTTTTACGCTGGCTGAGAGTCCCGTCTGACTGCAGAGTTGGGGTGCGGGGCCCTCTGGCTTCCCCAGGAGCCCTGCCTGTGCGGACTTGCTGTGGGAAGCGCACGGTGTGGACGGGGATGCTGAATGCTCCCCGAGGTCAGACCCAGGAAGGTGGAAGCTGTATAAGCTTCTTGCCCTGGAGACAGTCTGCTCCGAGAGAGGAGGCGCCCCCAGTCCTGACTGGCTTTGTATGGAGTAGTTCCGTGACCGCTGGTATCCGCTATAAGCACTCTTGCTGCTGTAAGCTGTGTCTACACTAGGAGCTCTGCTGGCGAACTCTTTCTAGTATGGACTAACTGCCCCACTATGTGCTTAATGGGGCATGATCTCCAATGCTGAAGCATTTGGACCTGGTAGCGTTCTACACCAATATTGTATGTCTGCTTTAGACACTGATATGGCCCGTTACCATAGCACGGGAGCACCTCCCAATCCTTGAGTGTTTAGCCTCATAACCCTTCTGTGAAGCAGGGCTATTGCTCCCATTGTGCAAATGGGGAAACTGAGGCACAGAGCGGCTAAGTGCCTTGTTCCAGGTCAAAGGAGAAGCCTGTGGCTGAGTTGGGAATTGGCCCTCTGTCTCCTAAGGCCCAGGCTCATACCCTATCCTTAGGAACAGGTATAAATGACTAATGCAAGGTGCAAGGCAAATTGAGGGTTGAGTCCTGGGTGCTCCAAGCCATCCAGGTTTTCCTTGAGCAGCGAGCGCATCAACATTTCCTGTCAAGGGCGCTGCATGCAAGTTTCTCTGCTAGGTGGCACCGTGCCCCCTGCTGGGGCATGAGGGAATTGCTTCAAGGGGAAAACTGGCTGGATTCTCCTTGCTGCTCCTCTTTGGGGATAAGAAATGTCTTTGTTCCCCGGAGAGGGGCTGGAATGCGTCCAACAGACCTCCCGCTCCAGCTGCTCTGACCTGCCCTCTCTGCTAGGAACGCACAGCCGTGGGGGCCTTTAAAAACAAAACCTGGCTGAACCACGCCATGCATAATTCTTCCCCTGGGGAGAGAGCATGAGGCACGCGTGAGGGATGTTAGTCGTGTCCCTTAGTGCATGGCTGGAAGATGTTCAGATCCGACAGGGATGAGAACCTACAGAGGACAGATCAAGTGTCTGGTTCCTTCCTCGCTGCAGTGGGGGCAGGCTCCGGCACTGGGGGCTGGCTCAGGCTGCACGGGAAACATTTCTGGTTGAGGCTCCTTGGTTAGCATCTGTGACTTGGCACCAATTTCTGTCGCCAAATAGCTAACGGAAAGAAACTTCAGCCTCTGGGCAGCTCACAGACTTTCCACTTTGCCTAGTTACTACTGGTCATGTGTTGATTGGTTGCCCAAGTCACATGGGATGGCTCCTGTTCCTGGATTGGATGACTAGAACTCTTAAAATGGTGGCTGAAGGATAAAAAAATGAAGAGCAAGTGTGACATGCTGTATTATTGGGGGTCTACATAGAGGATAAGCGCCTACTACTGCTGGCAGCCAACGGAGTTACTACTTCTGCTCAAGTGGTAAAGGTCTACTCTGCATTTGAGCAGCCTGTGTTTTCAGCCTTGCTGGGGAGATGTGCTAGGTGCTGTGCATTATTTATTAGGTGCATTATGGTAGCACCTATGTGCCTGTCACGGATCAGGACCCCATTGTGCTAGGCACTGTCCAAGCAGAACCAAAAGACCATCCCTGCCCAAAGAACTTACCCAGCAGGTGTCAGAATAATCAGACTCCACAACTAATAGAGTGAATGCTCCTTGTTTGTTCATGAGGGCCTCAATCCTGGGCAGATCCTGTTGTCCATGCAGAGCCCCATCATCTTCAACGGGACTCTGCCTGTTTCTGTGTGGCTCAGCACGTGGGATCCGGCCACAGATGTTGTTCCAGGAGCTCAGTGGAATACTGGGAGCCCGTGGGGTGAGTGCAAACAACCTGCCTTAGGCTGCAGTGGGACCGGTTCGCTTGCCATCTGGTGCCTTTGTTTTTCCACATTACCGTGATGACTTGTAAATTATGGATGCCCCTTCTGGGGATGCTGCTGGGATCCACCCATTCCTCTTCTGTTGCATTTCATTTGTTAGAACATGGAAACCCCAGTCCGTGTCTGTCAGGTCAGAGCTGTGCTTCGCTCCTTGGGGGTAGCGGGGCTGAAAGGGCAACAGACATTTCTTCTCCTCTTCCTCCTTCTCTTTTCGCCTTGGTCTCCCTCCATGTGGCCCCTGTCACTGTTATAGTAGGATCTCAGCACCTCTGCAAAGGCAGGCAGTGCCTCCCAATGTATTCTGGGAGGTTATCTCCTTCCTCTGAAGCATCATCAGGCATGGCCACGGTTGGAGATGGGATAGGGGTGGGCCAGGGCTCTGAGGTGGCACTGAATAGTCTTTCAAGTGCTTGGCTGGCTGGTTCTTGCTCCCCTGGACAGGGTCCAGCTGATGGCCATGTGTGGGACCAGGAAGGAATTTCCCCTTCACAGATTGGCAGTGGCCTTGGGTTTTTTTGCCTTCCTCTGCAGCATGTGGATGTAGGTTCCTTGCTGGGGTTATGGGGGGTGTATCTCAATCCTTTCCTTGCCACTGGGCACTGGTGCAACTCCATCGCCCCTATTCTCTGCCTGTGGCACAGCAGTCTAAACCCAAGTATTTCAGCTCTCCAGAGACTAATCTTGAGTGTCAGGTTTAGTGTGCGGGAGCTGGGTGGTGTTGGTGGCCTGGGATATCCAGGAGGTCAGAGTAGATGATAGAGTCCCTGCTGGCCTTAAATTCTACAGCAATGTGGCCTGCTAGGTAGGGCACTGCCTTGGCTTCAGGACACCTGGGTTCCATTCCTGGCTCTGTTGCTGGGTGAACTTAGGTAAAGAGAGGGGTATGTGTGTGGTAAAGCACTTGGAGGTCTATGGCTGAAAAGCGCTCGGTATTCCTAGGAAGATTGGAAAAAGAACATGAAGCTGATGTCGATGACAGTCCAAGCCTTGAATCTAGCCCCCACCCCATTCCAGTGTCAGCAGTTCATGAATCCTACAGTCTTGCTTTTGAATCGGAACAAAGTTTGGCAGGTGCTGGCTTTGGTTCCAGATCAGCTGAGCTCGGGAGGTCTCTGTCAGTGAGGGGGTGGAAGACTGGCAAGTTATCTGCTACTTTCGGGACAAAACCTGGGTGGAGCAGCAGACCCAGCCTGAATCTTGATTCAGCCTCTAACCCAAACAGTAGCCTAAATCTGGACCAGGATACAAACATCATCTCCAGGAGAAATCAAACCAGCCCTTGACCTGTCTTGGTGCTGTGCTGAGAAGGGGTAGCTCAAGCAATTGTATTTCCTGATGCATAAGAGGCTGGTGATAAGGTAACACAGCTAAACCTTTGGGGAATCAACCCCTCTTGTGGGCAGACATTAGCACCTACAAGGTGGGTGAGATAATGTTTTTTATTGGGTCAGCCCCTCCGTTGGCGAAAGAGATCAGCTTTCTGCAATAAGATCAGGAACAAAAATATTGCATTAGGAGAGTGACAATGCTACCCTGGTCATCCTCAATGCAAGGGAGACCTCTGGTGGGCAAAACACTTTGACAAGCCTCAATACAATATTTTAAATACTTCCTGTGCTGACTAATTGTCTGCTTCTTGAGCAAGGTCGCCTGCTGCAGGAATTCTGCTGCAAAGACACCCCTGGCTGGGTCATCCACAGGGACTGAACCTTGCCTGGACCCAAAAGTATTGGCTTCCTTTGCCATAGCAATAAAACCAGGTTCATGAATAGGGCCCTACTAAATTCACAGCCATGAAAAATGTGTCCCGGACTGTGAAATCTGGTCTTTCGTGTGCTTTTACCCTACACTATACAGATTTCATGGGGAGACCAGCATTTCTCAAATTGGGGGTCCTGACCCAAAAGGGAATTACAGGGGGGTTGCAAGATTATTTGGGGGGGAGGGGGTTGTGGTATTGCCACCCTTACTTCTTAGCTGCTGTCAGACCTGAGTGACCGGACGGTGGTAGATGCTGGCCAAGGGCCCAGCTCTGCAGAGAGCAGTGCAGAGTGAGGGTGGCAATACCATCCCACGCCATCCTTACTTCTGCGCTGCTGCTGGCGACAGCTCTGCCTTCCGAACTGGGATCCTGGCCACCAGCCGCTACTTTCCAGCTGCCCAGCTCTGAAGGCAGCACCACCGCCAGCAGCAGCGCAGAAGTAAAGGTAACAGTACCACACTCCCCCTGCTACAATAACCTTGCAACCCTCCCAACTCCTTTTTGGGTCAGGACCCCCCAATTACAACAGTGTGTGGAATTTCAGATTTAAATAGTTGACATCATGAAATTTCTGATGTTAAAAATCTGATGACTGTGAAATTGACCAAAATGGACCATGAATTTAGTAGGGCCCTATCCATGAACTCAGATGCAGTAGCAGAGGCATACATGGGCTTGCCACCAGAGGGAGCCAGAGCCACACAGTGGGTTTTACTGGGAACAGCAGGAAATCCACCGCATTAATGCAACACTTTCCATAGGGAAGCCTCTGCCGACAAGGTCTGATGCTGGACCTCTATCTCCTTGCAGAGCCCTCTGGGATCAGAGTCTCCTGCACCCAGGGTGGGCTGAGTTCATTGGCAGGGCTGGGTGGGAGGCTCTGGACAGGTGGACAAATTTTGCCTGGATACATGGGAGTAGCGCCCACATTCACTGGAGGAGCTCACGGGAATCTTTGAACTGGCTGGATAATAGTGATGCTTTTTGGTCCAGGGTTCAATCCTGACAGACCCACCCACCCTGAGGGCTGCCACATGCCCACCTTCAGACCTCTGGGTTTCCCACAATCCAAGGGACTTCACCTTGTGGAGTATGGAGGCTTGTGTGTTGCAATGGCTGTGCTGGCAGGACCTTTAACTCCGGCTAGGAGCACCAAGGCCAAAGGGTAGGGACCAAAGAGCAGACCACAAGCCCTCCAGGCTGGGGCTGAGGGGAAGCTGAACAACAGAGCCTCAGAACTTTCTTTAAGTTACAGAAGTACAGCTAGGCAGCGGTGCCAGCCAACAGCACACCAGACAGGGCACACACCAGGCCCCACCATCCTCATGTGTCTGACAAACTCTCAAAGCTGGGATGCAATGTGTGTCAGTCACAAACTGAGGGGGACACACACGGTAGTCACCCTGGACACATATCTGGGGAGGTTCCTTCTCTGATGTGGGACTGTTCTTAATGTTTTCTTTGGATACTGGGTGGGGAGTGTTGACCTGGGACGGTTGCAAGGGAGTTTGGCTGGGATGGTCTGCATTGGGGATGGGAGACTTTCCTTGAGGGAGGATACCTCATGTTAGGTGCATGTAACATGAGAACCCAGGAGGGGGGGTTGGAGGCCAGGTGACACCTCTGCCTGGGAAACTGGACAAAGGATGGGTGCTGAGTGAAACAGCTGGAGGGAGTTTCAGTTTGGAGCTGGCTGGGATGGGGCTCTGGCCTCCCTGGTCCCCCCAAGAGGGACCTAACTGAATGGGGGGGGGGGATCCTGTTGTCTGTGCCTGTGCTCCTGTTTAAATAAACCTTCTGTTTTACTGGCTGGCTGAGAGTCATGGTGAATCACAGGAAGCCGGGGTGCAGGGTCTTGTCTTGTCCCCCCCCCCCCATGTCCGTGACTCCTCCTATGAAGAGGAAATCAGGTGTAAATTTTTAACAGTGAGAGGAGGGAACTGACCACTGGAATAACTTACCAGGGGCTGGGGTGGATTCTTCCTCAGTGGCAACTTTTAAATCTAGACTGTCTAAAAGGACCATAAACCACACGATTGATTGGCGGTCCCTCAATTTGAGGATGATCTCTACATGGATTTACATATAGGTTCTGAGTTCATTCAGGAGTTTGATCCTGGAACCGCAAATCCACCCGCAGTAAGTACAGACACTCTCCTAGCAGGCAGCTGGCCTGCCACAAAGTTTTCTTCTCTCTTTTCAGCTTCGAGGGCAAGGCGTTTCTCCTCGAAGCGGGCCACTGCCTAATGGAGGATATGGCGCCATTGAGGTTGGTTGGTGGCTTGCTCCTCCCAGCTGGTGATGTCCACATTGGTTTTCTGAAGATACGCTTTCAGTGTGTCTTTAGCATTTCCTCTGACCACCATGGGATCTCTGACCATGGGTGAGCTGAGAGTAGAGGACTTGTTTTGGGAGGTGAGAATCTGGCATCCGCACACAATGTCCAGCCCAGCAAAGTTGGTGCATGTGGATCATTGCTTCAGTGCTGGTGACAGTGCGGCAATCTTGCCTCTTGATGCGAAGGATCTTCCGGAGGCATTGTTGGTGGGACCTCTCTAGACTCTTGAGGTGCTGTCAATGGGTCACCCAGGATTCGCATCCATAGAGGACTGTAGGAACAACAGTTGTCTTCTAGACCTGAATCTTGGCATCCTGACTTAGGTTACGGTCCGTGAAAACGCACTGGAGCAATTTCCCAAAGGAAGACCTTGCGCACCGGATCCAGGGCTGGATCTCACGGTTGGGGTGTGTGTGTGTGTGTGTGTGTGTGTTTTTTGCATTTTGAGAAAATTGGCTACCAACGTAGCCAAAGTGCTCGACTCTCTCCAAAGTCTGACCCTCGATGGCGATTTGTAGTGGGTCACATGCAAAGCCTGCGGTAGGTTGATAGAGCACCTTAGTCTTCTCCATATTGAGTGAAGGTCCCTATAGGTTATATGCAACAGTCGGTGTCTTTCTAGCAGCCTGTCTTGGCACACTAGACAGCCTGCTGTCGCAGGCTGAGCTCAGGACATTATATAGGGCTCTGACTCTCTCTGTGGCCTTGTGCAGTTTTTCAGCTCCAGCCCACGGGGCAATGAGATCCAATTATCTAGGGCCTATAACAAGGGTGGTCAAACTTAGTTACTGACTTTCTGAGTCACATTTGATCTTCAGAAGTCGAGCGCTGCAAGACACGTACAGCCTGCCCTGTGGGGCCTGCTGGGGTACAGGGCTAAAGCCCAGAGATCTTTCCCTTCCGCCCCCCCCCCCACAGGGCAGAAGTCACGTGGTCCCACCGCATGGCAGAAACCCCAAGTGCCCCTCTGCCCAGTCCAGAATGGGGGAAATGGCGGGGGGGGGGAGGGGTGGCTCCATGAGCCGCACTTTAACTGCAAAAGAGCCTCCCGTATCTCATGAGCCATGGTTTGGCCATGCCAGGGTCTGAAAATTCTCTAGAGTCTATAGAGTGAATAACTAGGGGCTTGTGGATGAAATTAGCCAGGGAGCTTGTGGGTGAAATTAACTAGGGGCAATGGATTGAAATAAAGAGGGGTGGGGAGCTTAATTACCAGGCAGATCTCCCTGACCTGGGAATGTGAGACTGGGGAATTGGCCCCTGGTCAGGAAGCCCCCTACCAAAGCACAGGGGAATATGATGTAGGGAAGAATTCTGCCCTGTCCAAGGTGCTTGGATGGACTAGGGGACCGAATAGGCTTTGCCCACATGTCGGACTTGGATTCTTTTGATTCCTCTTGGTTCTGCCCCCAGCGGCTCAATGATGGGGATACACTGGGACAAGCAGCAGCTACAGAACTGGCAGCTCCCACTGGAGGGCAGCAAAGGAACAGAAATGAAGCAGGTGTTTTCCAGCCTGGAGTGGGATTTCTGTGGCTGGCAGGTTAATCTGCCACACTCCTGTGGGTATTTAACTGGTGTGGAGAAGACGCCACCTCCAGACCTGCTGGTGAGCTGGGCCTGGAAACTGTTATAAGGCCAGTTCCATCCCCAGGACCAAGGACTCTTGTCAACTTTTTTAAAGCCAGCAACAGGCTGGGAGCAGGACTCCTGGGTTCTATTTCTGTCTCTGGGAGCAGTGTGTGCTCTAGATGTTAAGAGCAGGGAAGTGCAAATTGGGGCTTTGGGGTTCTCCTCCCAGATCTGGGAAGTGATTAGAACAGGGGCAGAACCCAGGAGAGAAGGAATCGGAGGGCCTTCTATCCCCAGCTCTGACCCTGACTTTGTGGGAGTGTAGGTATGAGCTCTGTAAAATGGTGCTTAGTGCCTTGATGGATGGATGACAAGCAGCTTAATAATTTACTGGGCACTGCTAGTTTCCAGAGGAATCAAGTGCCATCTGTTCTCATGAACTTTCCCTGCTGTTGTCGGTGTTCAGTGACTCTGAAAATCAGAGTTAGCATCTCTTCCTTCAGCTGATCTTTAACCAGGGTGTGAGATCTTAAAAATCTGTGCACAATGTCACTGCATTTCAGTGCATCGTTCCAGCAGAGCATGAATGGGCCCCAGTTTTGGGCATTAACATGGCGCTTAGGACAACTGGGTTTATTTCCCTGCTCTGCTACAGGCTTCCTGTGTGATCTTGGGCAAGTCGCTTAGTTATACTATGACTCAGTTGCATCTGGCCAAGGGGGAGAATAGCAAACTTTCTGAGGCAGCTGCCTCTCACCGAGGTAGCTTTTGGCTGGTATAAGTGTGGGGATTTTGCTGGTACAGCTATGCCCACTAGTGGTGTCTTTCATAGATATGCTGGCAAATCTTTTCATGGTAGAGCAGACCTATCTGGCGTAGGATTCTGGAGCTGATGCATTAGGCTGGAATGATTCAGGAGAGGAAAAGTCCGAATGACACCATCTTAAGTTATTATGGGGCCTTGATCCCAAAGCAAATAGGCAGGGATCTGCCCTAAAAGGCGCTTTCTTTGGGTTGGAATGCTGCAGGCATTTCATGCTATTACTCACTGAAGTCTTTTCCCCAAGGACCTCCAAAGCCCTTAGCAAGCACTAAGTAGTTAAGTATACAAGACCCCTGTGACTCACCAAGGAAAAGCCTTGTTAGCGCATCCCAGGCAAACCTGTTCCTTCAGCCATGGGCATAAGATGTGGAGAAGTCTCTCGTTCCCCAGGTGCGGGAAGGTTAAATGACTCATGCAGGGCACACGGTGAGTCAGGAGCACAGCCAGAAATAGAACCCAGGCGTCCAGAGGCCCAGCCCTAACTGTGTAACCCCCCTCACCCCCCATTCCTGAAACTGTGGGCAGGGGTGAGTTGTGGGGTAGGTACAAAGGCTGATTGACACCCCCTGCAGCACAGCACCCCCTGTGCACTGGATCCCGCTCTTCCCTCCCCCCACTTCTTGTGGCTCAATTCCCCCTGGTTGTCTCCCTCCCAAGGGCTGATCTTTCAAGTCAGGAAGAGCTCCCAGCCCGAGGAAGGACCGCACGCAGCTGGGATGCTTCACACCGTTTGTGTCCTGCACTGGCATTACTTGCTGCTACCTGCATGGTGCTGCAGATATCAGGGGGAGGGAGGGAGCATCACTTCATTTGTCCTGTGGGCTGCCTCAGGCCTGAGCTCCTGCTAGCCATTGGCTCTGTCCCCTGCAGGATTTCTGCCTCTTGGGCCCAATCTGCCCCTGGTGCTTGCAGATCTTTGTTCCTTGCAGTGGTGCTGCTGCAAGGAGGTGGGGGGGGGGGGCAGGGGAAAAGATTTCCCTATACCTGACTTGCACTGATTTGCACGCTCTCCCTGGGGCTGTGGCAGGAGGGAGACTGGAGCCCTGTTCTCAGCTTCACCCGGTCTATGCAGCACCGCTTCCCCCTTCCCCAGCAGCCTGTCTGTCCCAGCTCAGGCCAGGGCCCTGCTGCACCTGGCTAGCTAACGCTGCCCCAGGGTTATGTTGGAGTCAGGGTGCCCTCGCCGGAAAAGCAAAGGGGAGGAGCTCTGCCAGGGAGCCCTGCTGGACCCTGCAGTTCTTGGCTCCGTTCTCCCAGCGGGTGCTGCACCCGCCACGGACTCATGGTGCCAAGCCAGCGCATGCCTTAAACTCCAGGCCGAGACCGCCCCTGCCTCGACAGTGTTCTCTTCGCTGATTGGCCTGGCCATCCCCGTGCAGGACTCCCAGCACCCCCTGGGCTTTCTGTGATCCCTTATGCTGCAAAAGTAGCAATAAAATGTATCTTTCCCCTGGCCACTCATTTTGAGGGGTGCTACTTGTGGGGCACCTCATTTTTGTACCCCACTGACTTAAGATGGGGTTGTGGGGGCTAGACCTGACCTGACAGTGGAACCTCTGAAAAGGTCTCAGGGAAACTGGCAGCCCCTTTTGACCTCCCTCCTTAATCCTCCCCACGCCTGGTTGGGCAGGATCACTGTGCCCCTCCCCTCCACTTTACCAATGGGGAAACTGAGGTACAGCACAGGGAAGCAGCTTGTCTGCAATCCTAGAGCACCCAGGCCCCCTAACACCTGCTGTAGCTGCTGGATGATGCGATCTCCCCCTTAAAACCCAGATGGGATTCTCTCATCTGTGCCTCAACTTTGTTTAAATGGGGGACTGATTGCTCCTGAGTTTAGGGTGGCAGCAAGGGGATTGGAGCAGGGAGACTAAATGGCCGGGGAACCTTTCTCTGCATCAGGGGCCAGGCACCCGTTTTCTGGCTAGCAGAGAAAATCCCCAAATGTTCTGTCCCTGCCCTAAGCACCCACGTTGTGCCAAAGCTTGTAATTTATTTTAATTAAAGGGATTAAATATCCTGGTGCCCTCCCATTAAATCCTGCAGCGAGGCAGAGGGGTGTATGTGTTGCTCCTAATTCATGCTGGGAGATAGGAGCTAGGCACTTCCCAAGGACATGCATGGTCAGACCCCTCCAACTCCTGGCTCTTCTAGAGAGCTGGGAGTGCTCCCTCTTGGAGCTGAGGAGTATAGAGAGAAGCACATGCCACTCCTACCCATTGCGTGTGTCCTCATTGAGTCTAGTGGCTGGAGCAGGGGGATCTCGGAGGCCAGACGCCCAGGTTCTCCAATTCTAGCACTGACACTGGACAAGTCCCTTCGCTCTCTCTCGGCCTCAGTTTCTCCAGGTGTGAGACGCTCTCGGCCCTCACCTAGCGCTTTTCATGAATAACTCTCAATATGCTGCCAGCCGATCAGTCAGTATCATTGCCCCCTCTTTTACACATGGGGGAAACTGAGGCACAAAGCAGGGTAGTAACACAGCAGCTCAAGGGCCAGGCTGGGAATGGAACCCAGGAGTTGTGGCTCCCAGGTCTAAGCCACTAGGCCGTGCCGCTGTATCTACCTAGGGTTCAGAGGGCTTGTGTGCTTTCATGAATGAGGCTCTGGAAACCACTTGGCGCTCTGCAGATGAAAGGGGGCATTTGATATAGCGAAGGGCCAGAGCTTGGGGGTGGCGGTTTGAATTGAGCTTGCAGCAACACATTGGCTGGGTTTGCATATTGCAAAAATCCAAAGCTGGGGTGGTTTGTCTTCTGATCCCCTGGGGGTGTGTGTGTGTGTGAGAGCTGAAAAAAGAAGGGGGGAGGAGGAAGAAGGAGCCTGTTTTGGCCCATCTCAAAGGCCTTATTCAGATCACTGATGACCCTTTGGATCAACGCCTTTTCCAAAGGGGCAATTTGAAAAGCCAGTTAACGGCAGGGGAGGGTCCAATTCTCCCCCCTCGCCCCCACTGCCTGCCCCCAATCTCCCTGCCCTGCTGGGGGGGGGGGGGACCTGGAGCCCACAGCAGTACAGCCTTCTCCCCCCCCCCCCCCCCCCCCCGCCTGGTTGCGCAGACGAAAACCTTGGGAGCTGCACTTTTTTGCTGAGCTTTCTAAACGCTCGGCTTGTGGTTCCTGGCAGGGCTCCAGGCAGCTGGGTTGCGGGTGGGGCGGCCCCGCCCGGACAGGCCCGGGCAGAGGGCTGGGAATGCACTGGCTGCATGAGGGCGATTATGGGTTTTGGAACAAGAACAGGGCTTTGTTGTCAGAGGCGTGGCGCTGGGAGCGTAGCGCGGAGGCCTCGCAAGAGATAAGAGGTTGATGTGCTGCTGCCCTGCAGGGCTGGTGAACCCCACTTCAGAGTAAGGGGCAGCAGGGCTGCAGAGAGGAAAGAGGAAAGCCAGGCCAGGAGCCCCCCTTAAGGGAACTGCAGTGAGGAGGCAGGTTCAGATCTGGCTTGCCCTGCACAGTAACGGTGCATTGGCTTCTGCTGCACAAACCTAGCATTGTTAGGGGTCTGCTCATGGGGGCCCTGCCAATCTCCCTCTCCTTCGCATCAGGGGGTTCCCCTTGTTCATACTGGCAATAGGGCAACCAGACAGCAAATGTGAGAAATCGGGACGGGGTGGGGGGTAATAGGAGCCAATATAAAATCGGGACATCTGGTCACCCTAACTGGCAGTCCCCGCTCTGCCCTGTCCAGGGTTCTCCCAAACACAAGGCCTCAATCGCCGCTTGCTCCTGCTAAACCTCTCATTGGTCTCCTGATTTGTAGTGTTCCCAACTCTGACTCCATCATGAGTCTTGTGCACTTTAGCGCTTTCCTTAAAGCCCCAGCTCTTGGAGTCAGGTGAGATGAGACTGTCAGTGTTGTTGTTTTTTAAGTTTCCACCCTCATGGTTGTGGATTAAAAACACAACCTATTCCAAAGAATAAGGAACCCCATTTAAAAACCCCTTGCTTTTTAAAGTGAATTTCAAGATTTGAGGGCTGACGCATGCTCTGGAAGGCTTGGGATTGGCAGTATTGAAAGAGATCAGCTCACTTAGGCAGCTAAATGAAGCAGTCAGGGCAACGACAAAACAGAAGACAAGAACCCTTCGAATCACCATGGCTGTGTTGAAACCCTAGTTCTTGGACTCACTGCTTAAGATCTCCCTCTTTTCCCCCCCCTCCCCCGGTCCCAGTGACCATTCAAGGGGCTGATCTTGCAAAGTGCTGACCACGCTACCTCTCGGAGCAGCAAAGCATTAAGAACAGGTGTTGGGGCACTGAAGGGCTGGCCGACATGCTGGATGCAAAGCACAGGCTAAAGTGTGTTGCTGAATCAGGGCCAGAGTACTCTGCGCTCTGCAGAATTCAGCCCTGGGTAGCTCGGTGAAGTGGCCAGATATCCAAAAAACGCTCAAGCCGGCAGCTCCTGTGGGGAACAATGGAGATCTCTTCTCTCCCTCCCCCACCAAGGCCCTGGCCACTTCCCATGGAGAACAACAGGAGCTGCTGGCTTGTGGATCTACATGAAAAATCTGTGGCCCAGAGAGGGGTATCTTGACCATTGCAGGGCTGCCCCCGGATACTTTTTTTTCACATGGGACGCACATGTACCCACGTGCACTGGGGAGATCCCAGGTGTCACCGCCAATCCCTGTGGAGCCATTACTGCTGGCCCATGGCCTGTCTCACTGGGGGTAGCTCTTGTTGTGCGGAGCTCTCTCTCTCTTTTCTCCTCCCCCCCACCCCCCGCTCAGGTTTGGCCCGTCCGCCCCTCCAGAACATCCCCAGGCAATGCTAGCTGGCGCGGGGTCCCTCTCAAACAGGGGGCCCAGAGCAAATGGCCCCTTTTGCCAGCAATGTGCACTACGGTAACTGAATTTCTCTCCCAAGCAGCGGTTGACCCAGCTGTGACTCTGAGAGCAAATCCCTCGGGATCATCCGTCCTTCTAGGTGTCTCCCACAGGCATTTGGGCTCATCTCTCTTTTGTACGGCTTTGCAAAGCGCATTCGCCCCCCACTGACACGGTACCAATGGAGCTGGTTTGTTCTGGCTGCACAGGGAGTGTGTGTTTGGGGCAGGGGGGGGGGGGAGCAGAGGGAGGCTCCCAGAGTCTGAGAGAAGCAACCAGAAGTTCCTGACTCAGCTTGTCCTGGTGCAGCTGGGCAAGCCAGGAGAGGAGGGTGGTGGCCGGCAGCCAGGTCTCCTGAGTCATCGAGGGATTCCGTACAATGCCCTCTGGGGCAGGGCGTGCTAGCAAAGGACCGCGCTGGGTGCTAATCCCCAGGGGAGTGGCTGAGTCCTTTGCTGCAGCCCAATCGGCTGGCGCCAGGTTGCTCCTCGGTTGGAGATGTTTCGCAGGCCGGGCCTATGCTGCGTCCTGGCTGACCTGTGTTTGCATTAGGCCTTGTGCTGTCACACCAGGGCTTCCCCCAGCAATGTATACACCCCCCCCCCCGCCGTGCCTGATGTGCTTCTGTCAGAGTCCCCAGGGAGGTGGGGAAGGGGTTTGCCATCCCCTGCCACAGATTGAGTTTTAGGGGGTTTGCTTGACTTCTGGTTGCCTTGTCTTGCAGAATGTAGGCAGTCAGGACTCCTGCGTTCCTCTTCTGGCTCTGGGAGGGAGTGGGGCCTAGTGGCTAGAGCAGGGGCCTAGGCCTTGCGGGGGCGCTGTGCATGCGGCGGGGTGAAATTCACCCCCACACAAGGTGTAAGGGGCAGCGATTGGGGTGGGGGGAGGAAGATTTCCTACAAAAGAAATGAAACCTGTTTTTGTGGGAAGGTGGAATTTTCATATGCAAAGTGGCCTGGCTGCCGTCCTCTGAGTGACTTTGTGACCTGGGTTCTCTTCCTGTCTACGGCCACAGCTGCTTAACCTTGGGCAAGGCACTTAATCTACCTGGTGCCTCAGTTTCTCCATCGGCAAGAAGGCAGTATTAGCCCACCCATATCTTTCAGGGATGCTGTGAGGCCGACTGGCTTGGGAGAACTGGGCGTTATTCCCAGCTTTGCCACTGGCCTGCTGGGTGACCATGGGCAGGTCCCCCTCCCGTGCCTCCATTTCCCCATCTGTAAAATGGCGATAATGATCCCAACCTCCACTGAGATCTACGGAAGAGCTGGTGTGCGGTGCTCAGACACTGCAGGGGTGAGGGCCGTGTCACTACTGCGATGGATGGTCTCACTTGCAGGCGAGTTTTGTTCCCAGCCCTGCACGCTAGCGATTCGCTTGGAATGTTTACAGGGGTTCCACTCACCCAGCAAAGAGGGGAAATACCCCCAAAGCCAAACCACCCTCCTGCACCTCAACCTGTCCCCCTCCCGCTCGGATTGCTTTCTTTTGATGGCAGTCAGCAGCCGTGCTAGGGAGCGGCGGGATCGGCTGCCAAGCGTCCTGCCCGGTTCTGAGAGCAGCGTCGGGGTGTGGTGAGAACTCAGCACTTCGCCTCCCACTCAGCCCAGGAGGAGACGCGCCCGGCCGTAAACAGAACCATGCGAAAGGAATCCAGGTCGCTTCCTGGGCACTGGGCTGTCTGCAGCGCCTGGGACCAGGGGGTTCCTTCTTTCACCCAGTCAACTTCTTTAGCCCTGGGGTAGTCTATTAAAAACTGCCCACTTCTTTTGTTAATGCAGCAGCAGAAAGCGTAAGCAGCCTAATGTAGTAGTAGCATCGCTGCGTGACCATCCTCGACCAAATCCAGGGCCCCCGTTGTGCGCTGTCACGAGACGCTGTTCCTGCCGCCCAATGAGCTAGAGGGAGGGGATGGGTAAATGGGGAAACTGAGGCAGAGAGGACAGGTAAATGGGGAAACTGAGGCAGAGCGACGAAGTGACTTGCCCAAACTGTAGAACATAGACTTCCTGATTCCCATGCCCGTGCGCTAACCATGAAGCTGCTTTATCTAGGCCAGCCAGTCCCTTTCCAGCACTAACCCAGCTCAAACACATCAGAGGGTTGGGTCCCTTCTTGCTCTTACCATTCGACTATCGGAAGCAACAGGCCCTTACACCCAGCTGTGCTCTCCTGGGGAGAGGACGGTGCTGCCCACAGATCAGGACTGTGACTACCGGATGTTTTCTCCCCCTTTCTGTCTCCTCCAGCAGGCTTGCCCCAAAGAGGATGAGATTGGAGGCTGTGTGGTTGTCTGGTTCAAGAGTCTTCCATGCAGACCTTTTAGCAATCTCCGTGGTGTGCAATAGGCCAGCTCCTCACCCTGGGTCTAGCCGCGGGCCCCATGCAACGTCTGTTTCCCCCTTCTTGTGCTCATGGGAGGCCGGCTTGCTGCCCCTCCCCACCAACTGTGCACCCTCCGCATTTTAGCCATTCACCGTTTAACAGCTGGCCAAATTCTTCTCTCAGTCATAGAAGCTTAGGGTTGGAAGAGACCTCAGGAGGTCATCTAGTCCAACCCCCTGCTCAAAGCAGGACCAACCCCACCTACATCATCCCAGCCAGAGCTTTGTCAAGCTGGGCCTTAAAAACCTCTAAGGAGTCCCGCCTGCGCACCCTCATTGATTTCACTGGGAGAGAATTAAGCCCAGTGTGTCTCTCTCTCTTCTCTTCCCCCCGCTCCAGACTGAATAATCTTGCAGGCAGTGGTCCAAAGGCTACTGAGCTCCATGGGACCCTCTCCATTGACTTTGGCCATTGGATCAGGCCCTGGTAGAGAGATCAGAAATCTGGGTCCAGTCTGGCTGGAGTTTCTTTGGAGCTCGTCAGTAATTGGAGCATAGCCCTGCAAGCCCTTTCCTTTGGCTTTTTACTGAGCATCTGTTGCTGTCTGTACTTGCTTTGTACTTTGCTCTCTGAAAGATTTCTTCCTGACTCTTCACCCTTGATCCACCTAGTGGACACCTCTCCACCAGAGAAATAGCTAAGAATTGTCTGTCTAGTTGATCCATCTATTTTTTTCCAAAATCAAAGGGAGTGGAGGGGGGTTAGGTTTTTATGTGGTCTGTGTATTATTACATTTGGATTATTATTTTTTCATGCATTTCAGGCTGTGTTCCTCCATGCGGTTTGTTGGCTGTCAGGTAAAGGGGTGTGGTTTGGCCGTCC
The DNA here is from genome assembly GCF_027887155.1 of Malaclemys terrapin pileata. NCBI lineage: Eukaryota > Metazoa > Chordata > Testudines > Emydidae > Malaclemys > Malaclemys terrapin. The sequence continues at coordinate 5,265,897 of NC_071527.1, read as the reverse complement.
CTTGAAAAGCAAGATTTGGCTTGCCTTGGAGTCTTTCCAATTGAAAATTATAGCTTATGCAGGCCCTACCCAAAGCTTGTCTCTTCACATTTTCACACACACACCCTTTGATTCCTTCCTGTCCTCAAACCCAGTGCAAAAAGGGGCTAGTTGTTGAAAACAATCAACAAGAACAAAAGCGGTCTGGACAGCTGGGGTTTTTTTATTTTTATTTTTTGCCTTTTGAAGCCAATACAAAGGTTTTGCTTTTAGGGTATATGTAGATTTCTATTCGTGCCCCCCCCCCCCCCCGCATCTCATGACGTCATCTAAAAAGGCAATAAAACTTCTGCTGATGTAGAGTATCTCAAAGGGGTCGTTGCCTTCTGGGATAATATTACCCAGGACGGGACGGGACGGTGTGGTATAGCGTCCGAAGAGAAGCTTTAAAATTCCTGGGTTCTAAAACCTGGAATGAAAATGAAATCAGAGAAAGCTTCATTTGTGGACTAGGATGACCAGATAGCAAGTGTGAAAAATCGGGACAGGGGATGGGGTAATAGGTATCTATATAGGAAAAAGCCCCCAGAATTAGGCCTGTCCCTATAAAATCGGGACATCTGGTCACCCTATTGTGGACTTAACTTTGCTTCATGGGAAGCACCATCCTGCAATAATGTCTGTGCCCTCTAGAGGGCACTCTTACCTACTTCTTTGAAGTCTTACCCAAGCGTGGCTCCAGTGCATAGGATGTTAAGACTAGATTGGACAGAGCATTGGAGGATGTGCTGCAAGGGACAATCAATCCTGCTCCAGGGCCGTCCAGAGGATTCAGGGGGCCTGGGGCAAAGCAATTTTGGGGACCATTTCCATAAAAAAAAAAGTTGCAATACTATATTCTTGTGGGGGCCCCTGTGGAGCCTGGGGCAAATTGCCCCACTTGCCCCCCCTCCCACTCCCCGGGCAGCCCTGTCCTGCTCTGGTTCTTGCGGTGGATGGAGAGGATGGCAGTTCCTATGTCATCTGATTCATGGGCCCACCGGGGGACAGCGAGCCTATAGTCCAGGGGTAGGCAACCTATGGCACATGTGCCAAAGGCAGTATGAGCTGATTTTTCCAGTGGCACTCACACTGCCCGGGTCCTGGCCACCGGTCCAGGGGGCTCTGCAATTTAATTTTTCAATGAAGCTTCTTAAACATTTTTAAAACCTTATTTACTTTATCTACAACAATAGTTTAGTTCTATATTATAGACTTAGAGAAAGAGACCTTCTAAAAACGTTAAAATGTATGACTGGCATGCGAAACCTTAAATTAGAGTGAATACATGAAGACTCGACGCACCACTTCTGAAAGGTTGCTGACCCCTGGTCTAGTCCATTCTATTCTCTCCAGCAGATTCTCGCTGCAGTTTGTTTTAATGTAGCTGTGGGCTCAAGATGCAAAATTGCAAGATTCTGAACAATCACATTTTTTGGGTGCTTAGGGAGTTGGTTGGGCCTGTTTATGTTTTGGGGGTATCTGCAATTTGGATCCAGATCAGGGTTTATATTCCCCCCCCCCTTTCCCCACCTTGCAATTCAGAGGTGTTCAGGGTTTGAGGCACATACCTATTTTAAAGGCTATTTTGGGTGGATTCCTTATTTAACTAATTTAAAAAGGGTGTAAGGTGATGGATTGATTCAGGAGCAGAACCCCAGGCCTGGTTCTGATCACGCTTCCTCCAGTGTACAGCTGTTGACTTTGAGGGAGTCGCTCCTGATCAACATCCGTGGAATCAAGATCCGGCCAGATTTATTCCTGAAAGTTAGAGGACAATATTTGGGGGGGGGGGGGGGGAGAGAGAGAGAACCAAAAAGCCTAATGGTGAGAAACCTAATGACTGCCCCCATCCCCAGTGGAAACTTCCTTTTCCAGAGGCAGTCTGTCTTCTCTGCTTCCAGGTAGCTATTCTTAATCTAGCCCATCCCCTGAGCCCCAGTGTAGGGGGAGGGAGAAGATGCACTGACCCCTTGTTCACTGGAGGCTGCTTCATGACTGTATGTTGGACACACACACTGCAATCCTTGCAGCACACTGATGTTTGAATGACTGAGGCCAGCAGTGTTTGTTAGCATGTGTGTGAAAGCAGAACCACAGACACGAAGCTGAAAAGGAAAAATCTGGTTGTAAGAGAAGCGGGGTTTGCTGGTAGAAACCTTTCAATTGAGTCTGGAGACTGTATTTGTGTTACAAGGCAGCAGGGTGAGCTTGTTCAGCCATCTCCTTTCCTCCCCTCTTGGAAAGAGAGGGGTGTCTTTCTTTCCTGTGTCTAAAATTGCCTGGGTAAACTCACAATCCCAGTGGATTTAGGTGGGAGCTGTCACTCTTTCCTCCAGAGGGCCTCCCGTATCTCCAGGGACCAAATATGAAACTGACAAAGGTAGAGGCATTGGAACAATTTCTATAGTGGGGTGCTGAAAGCCATTCAACAAAACTGGAAATCACTTCAAGCCAGGGGGTGCTGCCTAGTTCCAGCACTCCAGGGCAAAGATCATTTCTGTCCAGGTACGGAACATTTCCCATTCACTTTCTAGCCTGGATGTTCTGATCGGTTTTTTTCTGCCGCTGGGCTTGATCACAGCTCTTTCCTGACATGAATTGCCTGAATCCGAGCAGCTCCTTTGAAGAGGAAAGTCCCTTCCCCAGCTGATCCTAGGGGTGAATTCTGGGTGTGTGTGTGTGTGTGTGTGTGTGTGTGAGAGAGTGAGATCATGCAGTTACTGAGGAAGGCCTAAGTGTAAGAAGGAAAAGGAGACGGCCTTGGATTCTGTGTGTGTGTGTGAGAGAGAATATAAGAACAATAATCCAATTCCTTTCCATCTTGTGTATTGGTTGCTAAAGCCTAGAGGCTTTTAACTATAATGCATCTCATGACTGAAGATGTAGCAGCATCACTCTGGTCTAGTAGTTCCCATCCTAGTTCTCCCAGTAATTACTTTAGACAAGTCACTTCACCTCCCTTGCCTTGGTTTCGCCACCTATCGTAAGTTACCTGCTCGTAGGATGGCTGTGAGAATTGCTTTCTATAAAGCACTCCGAGGTAAGACGTTAGTGCAAAGTATAATTAGGAAGGTATTCAGAGTTCAGGGGTAAAGGACGTTATTTAGCTCATTGAACACGATGGAGCTACTCTAGATTCTATGGTGGTAACTGAAACCTAGACCCTGGTCTACACCGGGGGAGGAATCGATCTAAGTTAAGCAACTTCAGCTACGTGAATAACGTAGCTGAAGTCGACATACTTACATCGACTTACTGTGGTGTCTTCACCGTGGTGAATCGACTGTTGCTGCTCCCCTGTTGACTCCACCTGTGCCTCTCACGGCACTGGAGTACAGGAGTCGATGGGAGAGCACTCAGGGGTCGATCGCTGCCCGCCGATCCAGCGGGTAGTGTACCCATACCCTTAAAGTCATTGGAGCTATGTTGCTTTACACCAGTTTACTGTCAGACCTGCCGGTCAGGCTAGATTCCAACCTCACGCTGGCTTTGCACCATTTTCACCCCAGTGATGCCTGTGGAGTCACTAAATCAGAGATCAATTCTGATCTCCTTTATGCCAGTTTAAATCGGGAATCCCCCCCCTTAGGCTTCAGTTGAGTGACTCCACGTTAGCAGAGGTGTAAGTGAGATCAGAACTGGATCCAAACCCCGGAGTTTAACACTTGATTTAGTAAGGGGAGGGAATAACTTCAGGTTTTTTCCAATGCTTCCATATTTTGGTCGCCGCCCCCTTTTCCCCCCGATCCTCCAACCAACCTACCATATTTTTACACGTTTTATCTCCAGCTTTTCCAAAGAGCGCCGGTTCCATTTAGGCTTTTAAGTAGTGAAGCAGCCAGATTTTTCAAAAGCATTTAGCACCCAGCCTCTCCTCCTTGAGGAAATTCCCCTCTACCCCCCCCAATGGAGAATTGCTGGGGGCTGAGTGCTCTGACAAATCGGGCTTGTGAACTAAAATATCAGCACAGGCAGAAATAAGTCTGTCCTCCTTCGTGATGCTGGAGATGTGCTGTGACAGGACATCCCTCCCTGGCTAACGGCGGCAGAGCGTTGATTACGGACATCAGAGCAGCAGGACAAAATGCCTGTGGATGTTTAAAACCTGGTTTATCCAGATGTCTTCTGTTGGTTTAAGCCTGCAGATTTTTGACAGGGCCTTTCCAGGCCCAGGCTAGCTTGGCTGATCAAAGACCAGCCAAAACCCTGGGAGAAATACCGGAGCTGAGCATTACATGGAATTTGTTGCGTATCAAGAGATCCGTATGAGAAACGTGTTGGGTTTGTAAGTGTTGCTGCAATATCATTTTTTATTGCAGTGTTTCACATGATTTATTGTAGCAGCAAATCATGGACATTGTGAGCATCTGGCAATTAAAACCCTTTGAGCCAGGTCACTGATTCATTAGCCCCATTTTACAGACTTCCTCAGGGAAAAACTGAGGCACAGAGGAATTAAGCCCTTTGCCCAAGGCCACATAGTGAATCAGTGGAAAAGGCAGGGTTATGACTCCAGCGTTTCTGCTGTCACACACAAAGCCACATGCATTCCTAGGGTTTTTCAGCCTCCCTCCTCTGAAGCATTAGGACTGGCCACAGCTGGAGACAGGACACATGGTAGTCTGACTCAGTGCTCTGAGGTGGCACCAAACATTCTGTTTCTCAGGTGTGTGGCTGGCTGGTTCATGCTCAGGGTCTAACTGATGGCCATATGTGGGGTCAGGAGAGAATCTTCCCCAGGTCAGATTGGCAGTGACCTTAGTGGTTTATTCACCTTCTTCCGTAGCATGAAGTGCGGGTCACTTTCTGGGATTATCTGGGCATTTCTCACTTAATACACCTGAATTTTTGGTTTCTGCTTTCTGAAAACCAATGCTTTCAAAGAAAGCATGAAAAAAATTCAAAGAAAAGGGACATTTCCCCATTCAAATGTTCATTTTGCAGGAAAAAGTACTTTTTTGGGGAGGGGGTAACCCAGAAGAACAGCACAATGTTTAGACAGTAGAGCTGCCTGAAAACTGAGTCTCCCCCTGCCCCCCAGAACTTTGGGAAGGATTTGGTTCTGCTCGGAATCCAGACCCTAAATTGCTAGGTAGATGCCCTGCCTCTAGGGTCTAATCTGAAGGGGACATTTCATGAGGCTTCTCACCTTCGAGGTCCAAAAACCCAGGAGCTCTGGGATAGTCCCAGCAGCTCTGGGATAGTCCATAAAATTGGACAGCTGGCAGCGTGCATTGAGTGCCCCCAACGGATTTCCCAGCTACCTCAAAGAAGGGATGATCGCAGGAAAACCTGGTGGCCATGTTGTGGTGAATGCGTGCATATCTAGCCTAGCAATGTGGAAAGCACATTAGGGTGTCTAGATCTCCATGAGAATGACCGGGGAAAAATGTGGCTGTAGGTAACGATGTCTTGCTGCTGGGAACAAGTGAGGAAGCGTGTGCTGACAATCTGTGAGACCTTTGATCCACCATCTCCTCTCTACCAGAGGGCTCTTCGCTTGCAGTTGCCCCATATCTCTTGATCCTCCCTTTGACTGTTTTCCTGAAGTAGCTGTTGACTAGCGTTAGGGATCTAACAAGATGCGAACTCCAGGCCAAAACAGCATATGCATGTGTATCCTCCTCTGTGCCTGCTCCCCAGAGGAGGCGAGTCTCTTACTACGGCAGCAGCTAGGTAGCCTTGGGTCTTTGGCATGGCTTTGGAGGCCCCAGGCTCAAGCCCTGAGGCATCAGTGAAGATAGCAGCTGACCCGTTGGCATGGAATAGCTACTGCTCACAAGTCTACCATGTACCGAAGTGTGTTTCTGAAATGTCCAAGTAAAATTGCAGCAAGGCTCAGACACGTGTTTAGAACAAGCATTTCTTCTTCCACTCCCTTGCTTGTTGTCCAGTAGACTGTCTTCATAATAGATACCTTGCTATAACATATGCCTGTCCATTATGCCAAAGAACAGCTCTCTATAAACAAAGAGAAAAAGACTCTTAAATATGGTAGAGGGATAGCTCAGTGGTTTGAGCATTGGCCTGCTAAACCCAGGGTTGTGAGCTCAATCCTTGAGGGGGCCATTTAGGGCTCTGGAGTGCTAGCTCTGCTCCCTAAGCCATCCTTCCTCCTTGAGGCACTAGAGGAAAGTGAAACAAAATGTTCTTGGTGGTAATACCATCTGATTGTGGCAGCATTTAAAGAACTGTAGGATATGGTCTCATCTCCTTCATTTGGAGTCTCATGCTGCTGTTAGGACCCATCCTCTTGGCCAAGACGCTAGGGACTGAACCGGGCACCTCCAGAAGGACCAGGATAAGACAAGGGCGCCTTGTAACACCTAAAAAGCAACAGAGGGTCCTGTGGCACCTTTGAGACTAACAGAAGTACTGGGAGCATAAGCTTTCGTGGGTAAGAACCTCACTTCTTCAGATGCAAGACCTGCATCTTGCATCTGAAGAAGTGAGGTTCTTACCCACGAAAGCTTATGCTCCCAGTACTTCTGTTAGTCTCAAAGGTGCCACAGGACCCTCTGTTGCTTTTTACAGATTCAGACTAACACGGCTACCCCTCTGATACTTGTAACACCTACTTACCAGTGGCTTACACTACAATATATACAGTTGCAAATCCCTAGGATGAAGATCTGCATGCACATCCTAGCAGACTGTAGTAGCCTGTCTGGCCAATACAGCGGAAAGTCCCAGTTCGGAGGGGTTTAAAAAAATAAATCAAGATTTATTTTGAAAAAGAGGGAAAAACAGCCACAAGGAATAACCTCCATAAGTCTCACAGGCCCAAGCTCATCCTAATAGACCTCTTGTCCTGCAACTCTTGATTCCCGTCTGGAAGCCACTGTCTTTTATAGAGAGCTTCTCCACCCAGAACCCTTTGTGGGGAGGGGAAGTCCCACCCCAGTCTCTCTCTCTCTGATTGGCTGGATGGGCTATCAATCAGCTTTTTCTCCCTCACTCCTGGTTCTACAAGCGCTTTTCTCCATCCCCTGTGTTGCCGATCGAATGAAGCTTCTCACTATATTGCCTGTACTTTTGTAGCCCCACCAGCATAAGCCACAGCTGCCTCATTGTCTGGGGGGGGAACGGATAGCTCAGTGGTTTGAGCATTAGCCTGCTAAACCCAGGGTTGTGAGTTCAATCCTTGAGGGGGCCATTTAGGGATCTGGGGCAAAAATCACTACTTGGTCCTGCTAGTGAAGGCAGGGGGCTGGACTCTATGACCCTTCGGGGTCCCTTCCAGTTCTATGAGATAGGATAGGTATATCTTCCATGGTCACATGGCCAACACTGGAGCACTGTTGTGATCTGGGTTGGGGAGGGCAGTGTTTATTTAAAGCTCCAGGTAGCTGTTGGGTACTCTGCAAATGGAAAATCCATGCCTCAGAGTGTGAATTTTGTGTAACCCATCTTTATTCTTCCAGAAACCAATTTTCATTTATGAGGGAGCTGTCTAACTGCCAAGGAGATTACACGTTGCTCAAAATGACTCGATAATTATGGAGCCATTGGGACGCGTGCTCAAAGAAATGAAATGCACCCCAGGAACAAGGAAAACTCAGTGAATTCTCAGTGGTGGCATTTGTGTGGATTCATGATGGAAAAACCTTCAAACTCGAAGGCTAGTTATGGATTGGAATAGGCTACCAAGGGAGGTTGTGAAGTCCCCATCACTGAAGGATCTTAAAAATGTGTTAGACGTACACCTGTCAGGGATGGTCTGGTTTACGAGGTCCTGCCTCAGCATGGGACTATGGACTAGATGTCTTCTCGAGGTCCTTTTCAGCCCTACTTTTCTATGCAGCTTTGTTACTGTGGTAGCAGTGGGGGCCAGGTGGCAAATTTTAAAGAGGTTCCTGCAGGGGGGCACGCTGGAAATACAGATCCAGATGTTTGCAACAGAGAACAGGGATCATGTCCTCTACTTTCTTCTTGGGTTTCGAGATTGATGATAAACTAGCAATTAAGTGGCACAGATGTTTTCAGCCGAGGAGTCAGCAACCTAAGGGGACGTTGCAGCAGGTTTTAGGGGAATTCATGATGACTTTACAGCTGGGGAGAGGAGGAGAGAACGGACGTGAGAGATGTTGGTCACGTGGCTTAATGCATAACTGGAAGGTGCTCAGATACTATGGTGATGAGTGTGGTTAGGAGCCTATAGAGCAGTGGTTTCCAAACTGGGGGGTGCAGAGGAATGTTTGGGAGGCCTGGGGGGGCCCAGGCCAGCCCCCATAATGGGTGGAGAGGGAGCACCGCCCGGCTGTGGCTACAGCCCTGCTCCTAGCTGCATTCCGGCCCTGATCCTGGCTCCGGGCTCCCATCCCTGGGCCTGGGTTGCAGCTATGGCTCCGCCCCCAGCTCCTGACCCTGGCTCTGGCCCCGCTCCCAGCCCCGGCCCCAGCTCCTGACTGTAGCAAGTGGGGGGCAGGGCGCAGACAGGTTCCATTATGAGTAATGGGGGAGGGGGAGGTGCCACAGAAAGTTTTGGGACCGCTGCTCTAGAGAAGAGAATATTCCGGTCTAAAGTTAGCATTTGGAACTTGCTCTGAGCAAGAGAACAACATGCTATTTGCAAATAGGATTCTGGTTTTGATCCAGCTCCATTAAAGTGAATGGGAATCTGTCCATTGCCGGTAATGGGGTACGGCAAAGTCGTATGTGACTATAATACAGAAGACTTTGCGGTGACAGGACAGCATTGCTGTGTGCCTGTTTTACAGATGGGGAAACTGAAGCACCAGGTTGCGTCCTGATCTGCCCGGCCCACCCAAGCCCACTAGAAAAATCCTTAATAGAGCCAAGATGAGAACCCAGGAGTTCTGGGCTTCCCGCCTTATGCTCTAGTTTCTAGATTAGGACTGGTTGAGTGGGAAAGGGAAGCGGAATTTATTTTGAAATTTCCCTCCCTTCTTCCCTCTCCCATTAAAAATTTCAGATAGTTTTGACACTTCTGAAACTCTCTGACATTTCAGAAGAATTGTGACCAGCTCAATACAAGTGCTTTTGCTTGGGGAACCAGTATAAATTGTACCGGCGGCAGCAGCACTCGCCTCCCCCCAGTATAAGCTGTGTATACTGGGATAGCTATATTGGCAAACCTTTTCTAGCATAGACCCAGCCTACATCTTAGATCACTAAGGATGAGTATACAAAGAAGGCGAACTGTAGGGCTAATGTAGTTGCGTCACTGCCCCATGCCTCAGTTTTCCCATCTATAAAATGGGGATAATGAAGCGGTTTGAGACTTACTGATGAAAGGCGCTAGCTTTGAGCTAGGTGGTGGTAATAATAATTAACGATTTTTTATTATTATTTTATTAATGACTTTGGCCCAATTCTACAAACACGTTAAGCTGAGAACACGGCTTTGTACCCTGAGTCACCTCATTGGCTGACTCCAGTAGAACTAAGGAGGTTAATGAGGACTATGCCTGGTAGTAAGTGTTTACATTATCCGGATTCTGCTCTTGTTCGCATCCAGGAGTAACTCCCTTGGAGCTGGGATTCGGCTCGGACTTTGCTCCACGTGCCAAATAGTACAGACTGCAGCTAGGAAATAATAATAATTAATGGAGATATCCCATCTCCTAGAACTGGAAGGGACCTTGAAAGGTCATCAAGTCCAGCCCCCTGCCTTCACTAGCAGGACCAAGTACTGATTTTGCCCCAGATCCCCACCTCAAGGATTGAACTCACAACGCTGGGTTTAGCAGGCCAATGCTCAAACCACTGAGCTATTGCTCCCCCCGAAGTAGGCCAATGCCAGGTGCCAGACACTCCAATGCTGAGCAAAGTGTCTTGGGAAAGCTTTTGGAACAAGCTCAGTGCAAACATTCGAGGGCCTGATTTTCCTCTCTTCCCTCCCCCCCCCCCCCCCACTGTAAATCAGGCTGAATTCCACCACGGTCCTTGCCCTACGCTCCCGCCGTGCACCTGGGCAAAAGATCTCCCAAATGGCCATGTGGGTGAATTGAGAGGACTCCCCATGTTCCCCTGAGTCTACCTACATCACGAGACCGGGAGCAACTGAGGTTGGGATACTGCTCCCCTTCCCATACAGGGGGTGGGTGGGTGTGTGTGTGTGTGTGTGTGTGTGTGTGTGGTACACAGACCCTTGTCTGGCCAGGCTGGGCCAACATGGTGCAGATTCCTTCCCCTTTGGAGCAAGAGGGAAGCAAGAATGGAATGTGTGACTTGGTCTGTATCCTGCTTTCCTTCGTGCTGCCCCTTGCTTGGGCTGGCCGGCCTGGTGCCAATCCAGCCCTTGATTAAAACACCTGGGGCAAAATTCTGCTCTCTCACGCCCCCTGCCGCAGGTCCCACTGGCTTGCATCAGCCCCAGCGCGAGTCTGACCAAAGGGTGCTGCCCCGGCCAGTAGTGTTTTCCTGCAAAGTTCTCTGGTGAGGAACAGCTGCAGCAGGAGTCGGAGGAACAGGTCGAGTTCTTGGCCTTGGGCAAGCCATTTGACCTGCATAGCAGCAGCAAGGAGCCCAGATTAGCTTGGCTATTAGTGCTCCGAGCAGGAGCTTAAAGAAAAGGAGTGTGTGTCAGCGTAAAATGCACCGCACCACAGCAAGGGAATGAGCACTGGGGATTGCAGGGATCCAGGCCTGAATGCAGCCTCGCAGGGCAGCGGGTGAACTGGCTACTTTAGGGTTACCATATTTCAGCAAGAAAAAAAGAGGATGGGAGGAGCCCCGCCCCTGCCCCTCCCACTTCCCGCCCCCCCAGAACCCCCAACCCTCCCCCCGTTCCTTGTCCCCTGACTGCCCCCTCCTGGGACCCCTGCCCCTAACTGCCCCCCAGGACTCCACTCCCTATCTAAGCCTCCCTGCCTCTTGTCCCCTGACTGCCCCAACCCTTATCCACACCCCCACCCCCAGACAGACCCCTGGGACTCCCACGCCCCATCCAACCACTCCCCACCCCCTGACAGCCCCCCCCAGAACTCCCAACCCATCTAAACCCCTCTGCTCCCTGTCCCCTGACTGCTCCGATCCCTCTCCCCACTCCTGCCCCCTGACAGCCCCCCCCAGAACTCCCAACCCATCTAAACCCCTCTGCTCCCTGTCCCCTGACTGCTCCGATCCATCTCCCCACCCCTGCCACCTGACAGCCCCCCCCAGAACTCCCAAACACTCCCCCCCTGTTCCTTGTCCCCTAACTGCCCCCTCCTAAGACCCCCCCCCAACTGCCCCCCAGGACCCTACCTCCTACCTGTACCCTGACTGCCCAAAACTTTCTCCACTCCCCCCAAAAAGCCCCCCCCCGTTTCTTGACTGCCACCTCCAGAACCTTCCTGCCCCCGGTCCCCCTTACCCTGCTGCTCAGAACAGGGTGTTGGGCTCTGTGCAGCCGAGCCGGACACGTGGCTGAGCTCCCCTGCACAACAAAACCCGGTCCCTGGCCTTGCACAACAAAACCCGGTCTGGCCCTGCACAACAAAACCCGGTCCCTGGCCCTGCACAACAAAACCCGGTCTGGCCCTGCACAGTGCTGCCGGACTGGGCTGCAAGGGAGCTGCTGGCTCAGAATGCAGGGCGGATCCGGCTCCTCTACAGCTGCTCCTGAGTCCAGCCCGGGACTTCCCTGCAGCCCTCCCAGCCGCTCGCTCTGCTCTGCCGGGGGGAAATCCCGGACATTGTGAGTGCTTTACAAATTCCCCCCGGACGCTATTTTTAGCACACAAAAGGAGGACATGTCCGGGTAAATCCGGACGAATGGTAACCCTAGGCTACTTCCCTCTCCTGTCTCTCTCTGGCAGGGGTGGAAATCAGCTCCTGCTGTCACCAGCTCTGCGCAGTACCTTTCTCCGCTGACATGGAATCATAAGACTGGAAGGGACCTCGCGACATCATCTAGTCCAGTCCCCTGCACTCACGGCAGGACTAAATATTATAGACCATCCCTGGTCAGTTTTGTCTCACCTGCTCTTAAAAATCCCCAATGATGGAGATTCCACAACCTCCCGAGGCAATTTATTCCAGTGCTTAACCACCCTGACAGGAAGTTTTTTCTAATGTCCAACTTAAACCGCCCTTTCTGCAATTTAAGCCCATTGTGTCTTGTCCTATCGCCAGAAGTTAAGATGAACAATTTTTCTCCCTCCTACTTGTGATAGCCTTTTTATGTACTTGAAAACTGTTATCATGTCCCCTCTCAGTCCTCTCTTCTCCAGATTGAAAAAATTGGGTTTGTTTAATCTTCCTTCATAGGTCATGTTTTCTAGACCTTGAATCATTTTTGTTTCTTTTCTCTGGACTTTCTCCAATTTGTCCATGTCTTTCCTGAAATGTGTCAAACAGAACTGGACACAATACTCCAGCTGAGGCCTAATCAGTGTGGAGTAGAGCGGAAGAATTACTTTTCATGTCTGTATTACAGCATTCATACACCCCAGAATGATGTTTGCGTTTTTTTTTTTTTTTTTTTTTTTTGCAACAGTGTTACACTGATTCATATTTAGCTTGTGATCCACTATGACCCCCGGATCCCTTTCTGCAGTACTCCTTCCTAGGGAGTAATTTCCTATTTTGTGTATGTGCAACTGATTGTTCCTTCCTAAGTGGAGTACTTTGCATTTGTCCTTATTAAATTTCATCCTATTTACTTCAGACCATTTTTCCAGTTTGTCCAGATCCTTTTGAATTTTAATCCTCTCCTCCAGAGCAATTGCAACCCCTCCCATTTTTGTATCATCTGCAAACTTTATAAGTGCACTCTCTATGCCATTATCTAAATCATTGATGAAGATGTTGAATAGAATTGGACTCCGAACTGATCCCTGCGGGACCCCATTCGATCTGTCCTTTCAGCTTGACTGTGTACCACTGATAACTGGTTGGAAAACCATTTCCAGAGAGTAGTTATGCATCCACCTTATAGTGGCTCCATCTAGGTTGTAATCCCCTAGTTTTGTTAGTAAGGCTTTTGATACTGTCATAGAATATCAGGGTTGGAAGGGACCTCCGGAGGTCATCTAGTCCAACACCCTGCTCAAAGCAGGACCAATCCCAACTAAATCATCCCAGCCAGGGTTTTGTCAAGCCTGACCTTTAAAACCTCTAAGGAAGGAGATTCCACCACCTCCCTAGGGAACCCATTCCAGTGCTTCACCACCATCCTAGTGAAAAAGTTTTTCCTAATATCCAACCTAAACCTCCCCCACTGCAACTTGAAACCATTATTCAAGTTCTTGCATGACCTTCTCATAAAGTTAAGATATACCATATCTACCACTTCCCCCCCCCCCCCATCCACAAAGCTTGTTACCCTGTCAAAGAAAGCTAGTAGGTTGGTTTGGCACGATAACTTCTTGACAAATCCATGCTGACTGTTACTTATCACCTTATTATCTTCTAGGTGTCTGCAAATTGCTTAATTATTTTGCTCCATTATTGTTCCATGTACAGGGACATCCGTGTTCCACTGGGTGCTCCACTCTTTCTGTACCCGTGGGCTCTGGCCGCGGTCCAACAGGAGCGATTTAAAACCCCATTCCATGCCAAATGAATGCCATGGTATACCTTCCTACATCCTCCCCAGGAGAGCCGCTGAGGTCCATGGGACTGTCAGTATGGGGAGTGGCTACTCCTACGGAAAAGGGTGGCAGGTTCAGGTCCCCAGAATTGGGTCTGAAAGTACCACAAAGAGGACAAGTGAGAGGGCGGGATGCAGGTACGGGGCTGGGAGGCAGGTGATGGTGGCACGGGCAGAGTGGGAGGAGGAATGTTGCACCCAGTCTGGATTTGTGCCACCTGTAACGCCCATCATGTTTCAGTTTTACTGAAACTTCTTACGCCTTCCCAGGTCTTGGTCATATAATGTTAAAGAGGAAGAAACACACGTGGAGTCAATATACAGTGGAAGTAGCACTAAGGACCATCATGTCCAGCAGACAAGTCTCCTGTCTTAAGTGTCCACTCTACGGTCTCTCTAAGCTTTTCCGTTGTCTGTCTGACAAGCCTGGGCCTTGGAGACAAGCTGGCCTGCGTCTCTCCGCAGAACAGAAGCGAGATGAACACAGCTGAAGCTGGAACCATTCAGTCCCTTGACAAGCTGATCTCTCTAAAGGCATGTCTGACATAGCAAAGGAACCCACGATGGTGCCAGGGACCTCCAGGATCCCGTAAAGAGAGTGGGGGCGGGAGGAAGGGAGCCCCCTGAAATCTGGGTCCCAAAACACATTTTTCCAGTGAGGAGATGACACAGCTTCCTTGAGGCTTCTCTGCTGGTTCCTCTCTGCTGTCCCATCCCTGGATGGAATTATGCCTGATGATGGGTCTCATTCACCCATGCAGAGCACTCCATGCCACCGAAGCCCCACGGGGACCCCTCTGGCAGTGTGCCCCCTGCTGATTCTGCAGGGGTCTTGGGCAGCTCTGCTGGGGGGACAGAGGGTGGCAGTTCTCACCCTGGGGTGAATCCTCCTCTGAGGAACAGAGACACAATCCTTTGTGGACAGTGAATCAATCTACTTCTGGAGGGTGGGGCGGGGCAGATCCGTAGCTGGCGTCAGTTGTCACAGCTCTAGTAAAGCTGATGGAGCTCGGACAATTCACTGCCACTGCGGATCTTGATTATAAGTAGCTAGAGTGTGGCTAAAGAGCATCCCTTCTTTTTCCCACTAGGAAATGAAGAGCAGGCTTCTGGCCTAGGCTTCTGGCCTGGGCCCCTGGGATGCTTACTCAGGGAAAACCTCTAATCTCCAGGCTGCATCAGCGGTTCCCAGCCAGCCGCCTGCTTGGCTGTGGCCGGCCCAGCAGGAAGACCGCAGCAGCCTGTAGGTGGCATTGCTGGCAAATGAGGAGCTCTCTTCAAGCTGGAACATGTCAAGAAGCAGCTTCTTGCTTTGTAACCAGCCCCCTCTCCCCCCTTCCATTCTGTCTTCTCCTCCCGTCCGGATGGAGCACAAATGCAGCTAGGCCTGGGGCCGGGTTCGAGACTCCAGGGTGAAAACCAGACCCCGTGAGGTTACTCTGGATTGACACTGGTGGAGGTATGATAGGGATTTGGCTCTAACTTTTGTCTGAGGCGTGGTACCAGCAACAGGCATGTGTGGCCTTTACCGTCAACTCCAGGTGTTCAAAAATCATAAATCAGTCCTCCCCCCAAATCATGAGTGGCTTAAAATCATGAGACTTTGAAAATTAAATAAATAAATATACTTTGTGTTCTCTTTCTTTGAGGTTTTTTTGAACACAAATGAAAACAGTCTCACCTAGTCATGTGACTCCAGGTGCTGGGGCTTTAAGGCAAACATGGAATATTATGAAGCTGGGGACAGTCCTACTGAATGTGCATGTCATGCTTATCTGGCTTTTGGCCTGGAAAGAACGCAAGATTGGACAATTTTGGAAGTTCTCCAGCGTTTCCTAGTTTGGCCATTCCAGAAACATATTCCCTTGTGCCTTTTAGTGCTGTGGCATCTCCAGCGCGAGGTGGAAATAGCATGTGCAGAGAGAGACCAATTGAATAGCAACCAAAAAAAAAAGTGAAACCAACCTTTTGGCCCTGGTGTAACTTCTCAGGTTTGCTGCAGTTCCAGATATTCCCACATTGACTTCTTGGTAGAAATTTGAGACAGGCCTAAGTTCAATCACAAATCTGAGCCACCCAGATTTTCAGAAGGGAGGTGGAGATTCAAAATCTGGAGTTGGAAACGCATGTGAATTTTGGATGAAATTCACCCAAGGTCCTTCACATGGGGTTGAAGCAAGGCCTGAATGGTCTGGAGCCCACTGGTACTGCAATGAGTTTAATCTTTCGCAATGGGGCACCTGGTTTAGGTTGGATATTAGGAAAAACTTTCTCACTAGGCGGGTGGGGAAGCACTGGAATGGGTTACCTAGGGAGGTGGTGGAATCTCCTTCCGTAGAGGTTTTTAAGGTCAGGCTTGACAAAGCCCTGGCTGGGATGATTTAGTTGGGGTTGGTCCTGCTTTGAGCAGGGGGTTGGACTAGATGACCTCATGAGGTCTCTTCCAACCCTGATATTCTATGAACTGCTGCTCAGTTACGCCAATGTAAATATGGAGGCGTGCCAATGATTTCAGTGGAGCTCTTCTGGATTTACACAAGCTATCAGAGCAGAATTTGGCCCTGGCTCTAGAATGTGTTGAACCAGGACCCAAATTTATACAGCCACCATCTCTTTAACGTTGAGTATCAGAGGGGTAGCCGTGTTAGTCTGAATCTGTAAAAAGCAACAGAGGGTCCTGTGGCACCTTTGAGACTAACAGAAGTACTGGGAGCATAAGCTTTCGTGGGTAAGAACCTCACTTCTTCAGATGCTAGTGGTATCTTGCATCTGAAGAAGTGAGGTTCTTACCCACGAAAGCTTATGCTCCAAGAACCTCACTTCTTCAGATGCTAGTGGTATCTTGCATCTGAAGAAGTGAGGTTCTTACCCACGAAAGCTTATGCTCCCAATACTTCTGTTAGTCTCAAAGGTGCCACAGGACCCTCTGTTGCTCTTTAACGTTGGTTACTGGAGTTTGAAATCCTGACCTAAACTTAGATCCGTATTTTTGCCGCTTAGGCCCCTTTCTAGGTTAATGGCTTGATCCCACCATTACCTCACATCTTCAGTTGTCACTGATGCTTCTGCAAAGATTGCAGAGCTGGTTAGAGTTCTTTTCATCTAAAAGATTTTTTTGGCAAAAAATGCCACTTTCCTAAAAATCAAAATGTTTTGAATATCAGTCAATTAAGATGAACTTGCATTGGGGGAGGAACCCAAAAGAAACATTTTGCTAATGGCAAAGTGTCCTGTTTCGACGCTTTAGGAACAGAACTTTTTTTATTTCGCAGTGGCACGGCAGAATAAAACTTGTTGATGTAGTTTGATGATCTACCTTAAAAAGTTTTGCAAAAGGTTAAAAATCAGAACAAAATGTTTTGATTTGCTTGAAACGAGATGTTTTTTGATCGAGCCGAAGTGAATTTTGGTTCGCAGGCTATTTCAAAACTCTTTACGTTTTGTTCTATTTCACAGTGACATTTTTTTAAATGGTGACATTTTCCCATGAAATGGAAAATCCGGTTCCTGCCCAGCTGTGAAAGACTGTAAAATGCTGCCATTCTGATTGGACAGAGCGGTATGACGTTTGGCTGTGCAGAAGATCAGAGAAAGGGCTTGTCTATATGGAGCAGTAATGCACGTTACCAGGGGCGTGATTTCTAAAGGGCACCTACGTGTTGTGCATTAACTGGTTCCTGTAGACCTTCCTGGTATGCACAAAAAGTTCCCTAATACACTTCAATGTAGTACAGTTTCAAACAGCATAGGCTGCAGGAGGGTCTACATGGACCAATCAATGCGCAGCACATTAGTTTTAGACATCACACCCCCATCGCATGCATTACTGCTCTTCGTAGACTTCTGGCTTTCAAAGCTATGAATAAACGATGCTGCAAAATGCAAAGCGGAAGAGATACAGGCCTTAAATCTTCTAGAGGAATAGAGATGCTGATTTCTTGTAGTAGGAAAATACTAGACACGTAGGGAGGTTAATGCTAATGCACAATCAGGCAAAGGTGTATAATCTTTTATTATTATTATTTTATTTAAGTATTTATAGAGGGCCACATGAGTGACACCAGTTCCCATGGGGAAGGTGTTGCCTGTAAGCTACATGTTAACGAAATAGTTTAGTGCATTAAGAAAAACCTTCCTTACAAGCCCAGGGGTTCCTTTGTTCTCTGGAAGCTGTAACAATGACTGGCCTAGGTGTGCCTGCAATTTTCTTTAATAGTTGTCTTTCATCACTGCTTAGGCTCCACCTTCCTATTTCTGCCTCATGGTTATTAACTCTTGTCCCAACCCTGCAATTTGCCATCTTAGTAAATTGCAGCTTCGTGGCGCCTGCCTTGATGGGACAGTGTTCTACTTTTCTTCGAAAATAGCTTCTTGGTTTCTCCTCTTTGTGACTATAGCCTGGCAGTATTTTCAGTAGTGAACTGGGCAGCCCAGGCATGCTCTGACCCATTTTATTTTAGTGGTATTACACTAGTCTCTGAGGACCCCCGAAATGTTCATAAATTAGGCACGGCTTTTCAAAGGTACCTAACTACGTTAACTCTGGGATTCAGGTGCCTACATTCTTTGAAAAGCCCAGTGCTAATTGTCATGACGATGCTTCCTGCTTGCCGAGAGGCTTAGATTTGTTGGCCTTTGGAGCAAGGAACTGAGGCACTAAGTGGTGATGGGACTTGCCCAAAATCTCACAGGGGATGGTAGACAAAACTCAGATCTCTCCGAACATAAGAACGGCCATATTGGGTCAGGTCAAAGGTCCGTCTAGCCCAGTATCCTGTCTTTTGACAGTGGCCAATGCCAAGTGCTTCAGAGGGAATGAACAGAACAGTAAATCATCAAGTGATCCATCCCCTGTCGCCCATTCCCAGCTTCTGGCAAACAGAGGCTCGGGACAACATCCCTGCCCATCCTGGCTAATAGCCACTGATAGACCTACCCTCCATGAATTTATCTAGTTCCTGTTATAGTCTTCTGGCCTTCACAACATCCTCTGGCAAGGAGTTCCACAGGTTGACTGTGGGTTATGTGAAGCAATACTTCCTTTTATTTGTTTTAAACCAGCTGCCTATTAATTTCATTTCTTGACCCTTAGTTCTTATATTATGAGAAGGAGTAAATAACACTTCGCTGTTCACTTTCTCCACACCAGTCATGATTTTATAGACCTCTATAATATCCCTCCTTAATTGTCTCTTTTCCAAGCTGAAAAGACCAGATCTTTAATCTCTCTCCATATGGAAGCTGGTCCATGCCCCTAATAATTTTTGTTGCCCTTTTTCTGAACCTTTTCCAATTCTAGTAAATCTTTTCTGAGATGGGGCGACCACATCTGCATGCAGTATTCAAGATGTGGGCGTACCATGGATTTATATAGAGGCAATATGATATTTTCTGTCTTACCTATCCCTTTCTTAATGATTCCCAACATTCTGTTCGCTTTTTTGACTGCCGCTGCACATTGAGTGGATGTTTTCAGAGAACTATCCACAATGACTCCAAGATCTTTCTTGAGTGGTAACAGCTAATTTAGATCCCATCATTTTATATGTATAGTTGGGATTATGTTTTCCAATGTGCATTACTTTACATTGATCAACACTGAATTTCATCTGTCATTTTGTTGCCCAGTCACCCAGGTTTGTGAGATTTCTTTGTAACTCTTTGCAGTTTGCTTTGGACTTAACTATCTTGAGTAGTTTTGTATCATCTGCAAATTTTGCCACCTCGCTGTTTACCCTTTTCTCCAGATCATTTGAGTACGTGGAACAGCACTGGTGCCAGTACAGACCCCTGTGGGACACCACTATTTACTTCTCTCCATTCTGAAAACTGACTATTTATTCCTACTCTGTTTCCTATCTTTTAACCCAGTGGTGGGCAACCTGGGAGCGGGGGGGAGGGGCGTGCCTGCAGACAATCAACGTCAGCAAAATGACTTGCGGCCCGCAATCGGATTACCCTGATGGGCCACAGGTCACCCACCACTGTTTTAACCAGTTACTGATCCATGAGAGGACCTTCCCTCTTATGCCATGACAGCTTACTTCGTTTAAGAGCCTTTGGTGAGGGAACTTGTCAAAGGCTTTCTGAAAATCTAAGTACACTATATCCCCTGGATCACCACCCTTGTCCACATGCTTGTTGACCCCTTAAAGGATTCTAATAGAGTGGTGAGGCATGATTTCCCTTTACAAAAATCTTGACTCACAAGTCTGAGCCTTCACCACAGCCGTTTCCTTCCTGTGCTTAAAAGACTCAGTGTTGGGAGTTAAAACATGCTAGCTATTAAAATATGCTTTTGTGTATTGAAAGGTGTTTTTAAAATTGTAAACTGTCACTTTAAATTTTAGGG
The DNA here is from genome assembly GCF_027887155.1 of Malaclemys terrapin pileata. Lineage (NCBI taxonomy): Eukaryota > Metazoa > Chordata > Testudines > Emydidae > Malaclemys > Malaclemys terrapin. The sequence continues at coordinate 5,245,984 of NC_071527.1, read as the reverse complement.
ATTTTTTCCTGGTCCTGCTTGCAGGCCAGGGGACTCTATAGGGAAATGTGTGATCTGGGCTTACCAGCGGTCAGTCTGCAGCTAGCCAATCTAGAGTAAGGTGTGGTGAGTTGTACCCCTCTGCTTTTGGGAGCAGCCTGCTTTGTCTCTCCCTGTTTCTGGGTTCTTGCGGTGGTGGCCTGAATTCTAAGTAATAAAGGAGTGTTATGTTGCAACCTTCCAGCAAGAGTATTTGTTTGTACCTAACTTCTCTGGGAGTATGCTTTGAAACATAATGACTTTCTAAAGCTCTTGTCTTAAATTCTGTCCCAAATTTAGAATGCACCCTTTTCAAATGGGTTCTAAATTCGGCCCAAGTGGGTTCTCCGTCCGTCTCTTTCTAGGTTTTTAGATCGTGCCTATCACCACGGTATTCGAGGGATTTCTGGATTCTCCTGCCCGTGGAGGAAGAATAATTACTATCGGGCTAATTTACAGTCCGGGGTTGAAACAGGCATATTATGTAGCTACCAAGGGGATATTGAGGAGCATTACTGAAGAGTTCAGTCCCCGTAGAAGTCTGACTGGTGTCTCTAACTCCTGCAGAGCGTCACCTTGAGATGGAGGGCTAGATCCACAAAGAGGACTTCGGTGCTGCAGCATCGCAGCGCTTAATGGAGTTTGCAACCCTGAGTTAGAGGCCGGGGCTCCCTATGGGATGCGTGGGGAGAGTTAGGTGCCCAAGAATAGGATTCACAAAGGGGGATGGGGTGGAGAGGGCTGCCTGAGCAAGCCAATAGGAAACGTTGAGGGAAGAGGTGGGGGCTAAATGCCAAAGGGAGTTAGGTGCCTAAATCTGGGTTGGAGGGAGATGCCCATCTCCCCTTGGGATTCTCAGCTGTGAATCCTGTCATGAAATTAGATATCTAAGCCCTTTCTCTCCTCCCCCCCCCTTCCCCAAATGAGGGCCCCCCCCTTCCTCAATTTCTAGCCTAGAGGTTAGGGCACTCAGACAAGATGGGGGGGTGACTTAGGTTTGCATCTGCCTGTTGTGGACCAGAGATTAGACTCCACATCTCAGGAGAGTGGCCTAACCTCCGTATGATGGGATGTTGTGGCCTGTGTGTGTCTGTCTCCCGCTGAAGCTGTTCCCCTTTATCAATAGTCTTTGGGCCACAGAACAAGTGAGACCGACTCTATGCCCCAGCGCTTCGGGCACTCACCTGGCCTTTAGGAGATCTTGCTTCAAGACCCTGCTCCACTTGAGAGAGGCCTGGACAGGAGCGCCGTCAGCTTTTCTGCCGCCCTAGGCGGCGGAGGGTCCTGCCCCGAAATGCTGCCCCCGACAGAGGCGGCGGAGGGTCCCGCCCCCGAAATACTGCCGCGGTCGCCGCCCCCCAAATTGTAGCGCCCTAGGTGACCACCTAGGTCGCCTAATGGGTTGCGCCGGCCCTGGGCAAGGTTAAATGGGCAAGGTTCCATTGAAACCAGCGGAGGTGTGCTGATTTCACACCAAGGATCTGTCCGAAAGGGCTTAATTCTCCGCTCCCTTGGGCGGTCATTTACACAGCGCCGCATGTTCTCGCTTCAACCGCGAAGTGTTTTACACCTACGCTACACTGGTGTAAAGGCCAACACAAGTCGCAGGGCAGTGGCGATTCAGGCTTGAGGGGTTGAATCCGGCAGCCCCGTACTCCTGAGTAATCTATGCGCTGGTGTGTAAATTCCATTGCACCCAGTGATGCGTTTGGCGGTGTTAAGCCCTCTATATGCACAGAAGGGGTGCAGGAGACATGACGCAAAGGTTTTGTTTTTTCCCCATTGGAAATTGCAAAGAAATTGAAATGTATTTTTTTTCCATTTAAATTTTCCACAGAGGGAAAACCTCCCATTTCTGGGACTAGCTCCATCTCTTTTGCCAGAAGCTGGGAATGAGTGACAGGGGATGGATCACTTGATCGTTACCTGTTCTATTCATTACCTCTGGGGCACCTGGCATTGGCCACTGTCGGTAGACAGGACACTGGGCTAGATGGACCTTTGGTCTGACCCAGTCTGGCCGTTTTTGTGTGTGTGTTTTCCCCGGCCCTACATGCTCGAGAACTGCTATGTCCCTGACTACACAGCTGATGACAACCCATCAACTAAATCTCTGCAGGGCTGAGCCAGGCGGAGCCCGCTGAGTCAGCCGAGTGCTCTGTTGTCTTTCACTGATGTAGTGTGAGAACCTTGCTGCCTATGGTACTTGCCAACAGGCGTGCAGTGGGTGTGGAATGCGAATGAGCAAGAGGCGAGGGTGCTGAATCAATCTACCACAAAGGGAAGATGAAACAGAGTCCCAGGCTAGTGGTCAGGTCCTTAGATGTTACAGGAAGGATGGGATGGAGGAGGGCAGCTCTTTCTACATCCTCAAGCATACCACTAGGGCATGCGGGGTGAGAAGTATTCTGATTCTGGGTGGGAAGTATTCCGATTCTGATCTCTTACCCTAGTTTTCCTGTGGTGTCAGACCATTGGTTTAACTGGTGTCACTGCGGATTTACACCCATGTGTGTCAGATCAGAATCAGGCCCCAGAAGTCCAGCTGAGTCACCTTGGTCGCCTCTGCTGTCAGGAGGCTTTGAGGGGTAACTCTTCAAAGCTACTCTGCTGTCATAGGACCTGGCTGCACTGTACCTGCTACCAACGCATCTTCCTGGTGGAACATGTATGGAGCCAAGACACAGGTGTGCATGGGACAGTCAAGATGTGGCTCACTGAAATAAAGCCAGAGGTGGAGTCTAAAGGAGAGGGGTCTTGGTTATGTTCCAAGCTCCTTTGCTCCCAGAATATGGCAAGGAGCTAGAGACTGGCCGTCCTCTTCGCTCTTATTTTAGGACCTGATTCCCCTCTCATTTACATCCGTTTTACACTGGCTTGACTGCATGGGGTTACTCCTGATTCAACCGAGTAGAATTCTACCCACTTTGTGGAGTTACACCTGATCTACACACCTGCACCTGAATGGAGAATCAGGTCTCTGCGCTGTGGTATCTTCCAAGTGCACTGAGCCAGATTTATCTGTTCAGTAATCTCCTTTCCAATTGCAACGGCAGAACAGCGGCTTGGGAGAGGTTTTGGGTGTAACAGGTGATGACAGGCCCGGTGTTCTGGTACAATCGGAGAGATGCCCAACAGCAAGGCACAAGCCTATTGGAATGGGAACTGTGCAACACGTGTTCAGGTAGGGCAGGTATGTTAATAATCACTTTGCTCTCATGAGATTACCTGCAACAGCTGGGAGTCCTTGCACTGCAGGTCTGCATGAAGCATAGCGTGACCCAAGCCAGCAGAAGCCCCTGGGTCTGTAATGCCCCAGTGGGAAAGGAGAAGTCAGGAACGTTTGCTGTTCGCATTAGGAATTGCTTGCACGTGTCAGGAATTTTTTGACCTGTCAAAACGTTCCCAACCAGCTCTACCCACACCTCCCCTGGAAACCCTGGCCTGAGTAGAAAACTGAGTGAGGTCCTCAGCATATTTGGCCCTTTGACTTCATTGGGAGCTGAAGGCACTCAGGACTGAGGTGCCCAGGCTCTTCTGAAAAGCCCACTAGTCATCTAGCGGCACCTCGAGGTGCCTAAATCCTTTTAACAATCTAGCCTTTGCCACCTCGGGGGATTGGATCCAGATTGAAACAGGAGTGGCACCAAATGTTACCATTCCAAGGAGCCGAGAGGCGACCACCTCTGCTGGAATAGTTTGACTTGTAAGGGCCTGATCTAAAGCCCCAAGCAAGTCTCCTAGAAACGAATTAAAAGTAACGCTGCCCTGCAGAGCACAGAAGTCGTGTCGGCTACAAAGAGCTGCATTTAAAAACAATTTGTATTCAATCAGCTATTTCTCTCTTTCTGGGAGTGTCTGATTTTTTTTCCACTTCACTTAACGCATTTAGGCCCTGCTCTAGCAAAGCGCTTCAGTGTGTGCTTAATATCAAGCATGTCGTTACTCACATGCTTTAAATTAAACTTGCGTGTAAGTGCTTTGCTGGAAATTCACGCCTGTGCAGCATAAGCCCCATAAACCACCGAAATCCCAATTACTCCCTAAAGGGCAGAACCTCAGGTGGCATAAATTGTCACAGCTCCGTCTCCTTACAGCAGCTAAGGATCTGCTTCTAAAGCCTTAAATGGGACTTAAGTCTTGCGTGGGTCATGGGTTGGCTTTTGGTAGGGGAAGGAATTCCCTCCTGCCGCTGTGGGATCTTCAAGCCAGGGACTCAATGCGTCACTCGGTGCTTGCCAAGTGCCTGGCACCTTCTGGGTGCTGCTGCAATTTTAATATAACAATAATTACTGATAATAATAGAGAGGAGGGGCTGTAACTTGAACCCTCACTCCAGCCTGCAATGAGATAGGCACGAGAGATTAGGGGAACGAGTTTGCAGGCAATTCACACCGGGGCCATGTTGGTCCATCAGGTTTTTCGACGCTACGCCCCGTTGATTTCAAAGGGCAGCTCTGCTCAGCTAGTGGCGGCGTGTTTCCCACCCCCTGAATCCTTGGCACGAGATCTCTTTTGCGACTGGCGTGACAATCTCGCCAGAGGTTTTGGGGCCTGTTGATTGTGGTGCCCCTGGTCTCCTTTGGGGAGGGGTGGTCTTTTCCTCCCGCGTCTGGTTGGTGATGTTGCCTAACATTGAGTGACAGAAGGTGGCAGAGAGAGAGAGAGAGAGAGAAATATGGAGGGCAAAAAGGTCTCAAGATGTTGCTCCAAACAAGGTAATCTGGTACGGGTTGCTACGTGCATCTAGCCAAGAAGACGAAGGCTCTGTCTACACGGCAATCCGAGGTGTAGATACACCCTAGCTAGCTCCAATAACACTAGCAGTGAGTCCCCAGCAGCACGGATTTCAGCACGGGAGAGCCAGCTGAGTACGTACCCAGGGTCCCATGCGGGCGTGTGCAGCCCACACGGCTATGGATATCTGAGGTAGCTAGATCAAAACTAGCTCTGGGATGTTCCGCGTCCTGTTTTGAAAACACCTCTGACGACAGTGTATACGTGCCCAAGTGTGCCACTGATTTATTTAATTTTAAAACGAGAGAGAGAGAGAGGCCTAGCCCCAGGCTCTCGGCACCTTAACATAATTAATTATATAATGGGTACGATGTAAATTAAACATTAAAATCAGCAGTTCCACAGGAACTCAGCCAGCCATCCACCTACCTCCTTCATCTAGGGAGCATACCCCAGCCTTTTCCATAAACAGGTGTCTCTTTGTAGCGTGCCTGGGAAGTAATCAAATCTGGGCTACTTCGGCCAAGGTTGCGGGGTCTTGGAGCTCTGCCAGTAGCATTCTCCTTTTTATCATCATGATGGCGTCTTTTTCCAGTCAGGGAATATGATCTACGGTATATTCAGAGATTGGGCTTAACAAAGCGGCTGGGAAACTAATGGAACATCCAAGAGGGAAAAATATGGAGATGTCAAAAAAGAGGCTGGGGGGCAGGGAAGGCAATGGGAGGAAGGAGAAAATAAAAACAGAGGAGGAAAATCAAGGGGACAGGTAGGGAACATCCACCTGTGATTGACCAGTCACCTTATATCCAGAAAACATCTACAAAAACAAATGCTCCCCCCACCTTTCCTATCGTATTTCTTTTCCTCCTGGTGTTGGTCTGTTTAGCCAAAGGCTGGGTCAGAATTCAACCACAAAACTAGCCCTTTCATCCCCATTAGAAAGGATTGCTTGTCAGATCAAGAAGCCCTAGTCAAATATCCTCTCTCTCTGAGAAATGGGGCTTGAATATGTTTTCATTAAGATGGTTTTCCAGAGCCACTCCATTTCCCTTTGAAAAGGCTTTAGATTTCATGTTGGATTCGTTTTCTTCCGTGTATCCTCCTCAATGCATTTCCAAACATTGGCGTGGATTTCCTAGTGTGTTTGCCATGGCACTAAGGAGCCTGCGGTCTCTGTACTTGAAATCCCAAGCCTTGTGCAGTGGCAGGAGTATGTTTACTTTGTTGGTTCCACGGGCCCCTTATTCCATTGACATTAACGCAACATTGCAAAGAGTGGGAGACGCCAAAGAAGCATTTCCAGGGATCGGCTTTACATCTGTTGCCAACTGTCCTTGAATTATGACCGCTTGCCTCCTAGAACGTCTTTGCACCTACCCGTCATTATTACGGCACATGGCGCTATCCCCTTTTATATGTCTTAACAGCATGACTCTGCACCCCATAGACGTCAATGGCAAAATTCCCTTTGTTTTAAATGGATCCTTAACCAAGAAGTCCTGGCCTATATTCTCAAAAGCGACTAACAATAATTTTTTGGGGTGTCCGGCCTGGGACACCTTAAAGGGATCTGAAAGCTCTGAGCACAGCCCCCCTGAAAAGCAGGCCCTCTATATGGGTTGGACGCTGCAAATTGCTAGCAAAATTTAGGCTCCTGATCTTGTCAGGATCTCTAGTCTTCTCCTTGACCTTCTCCTTCTGCTCTGTTCTTGTGAGATGGGCGGCCAGAGAGCCCCACATGTGGGCAGCCCATCGACTTCTATAACATGACGCCACACCTCACGATCACAAGCGGGTAGGCCCACTATAGTACCCCGGGGACTCGGGGCACGCTGGCTATTGTCACGCCCAGAAGATGAGAATGGGATGCCCCACTGTAAAAGTGTAGGACATAAGGTAAAGTAGCTACTCTGGAAACTCCCGGTAGCAACTCTCCCTGTAATGGCCAACAAGACTCAAACAGGTTAATTCAGTTTTCTAGCAGACTTGTCAACCGCGCAAGACGGGAGAGAGACAGACTCCGCCTCACTCCCATCAGTGAAGAGCTGAGTTCAGTCCCTTACCTATTCATTTCATTGCACGCCCTGGGGAAGTATGCGGAGAAGCCATGAAAGAAGCTGTTCGCGCCTAGAGACCTGGGGTATCCAGGCGTTCTGGCATGGAAAAGGTTTCCTGGGGCTGGACAGAGGGTTATATATAGTAGGTGACATTCAGCCCTGTGTAGAGCCAGGAAAAGGCCTATGCACCGTTTAAACTTTCAAACTAATCGTGCAAGTTCTATTCTATTCTGCACAGTGTGAATTTTCACCTGCTGGGCAAATTCATTGGCCAGTCCCCTCAGGTAGAAGATGTTGTGGCCTTAAGGCTGAATTTGCAATGCAGGGAATATCTTTCCTCCAAATCTATGGCCTCCTGGGGGGGTTTCCCCCATCCCCAGAAGTCCCCTTCGTGAGTTGATTTACTAGACTCCATGTATGGTCTAGTTAGATGCAGAAAGAACTGGGGCAAAACAAGTGGGATTTGAAGAATTGGTTCACTAAAAGATTACCCACAAGCCTTACGAGAAATGAGACTGTGACAGAGTGCACAGCACAAAATCTGGCTTCCTTGTCTCGGTTCAGGAACAGCCTGGGGTTGGGGCAAGGTGTGGGTTTTGTTCCAGGGGCATAGATGAGGATCTTGCATTTGTGTGACTAAGGACACCAGTGCTAATTACAATATAAATTAAGAGCTGAATGAAGCAATTAGATTTTTATTGCTTTGTTTGTTTTTCCTCTCCTTTGCAGCGAAAGAGTCTGTAGATGACTAGTGCAGAAGCAGCAGAATCTCACGAGGGCGGAGGGAAAAAACCAAGGCATCGTTCCAAAAATGTCTTGCAAAATGTCAAGGAGAGCAGCTGGTTGGGAAATGGGGTTTTGTTTCCCCCATGGAAAATTTTGCCCTTTTCATTGAAAAACTGAAATTTTCAGGCTAAAACTTTTTTTTTTCTTTTTTTGGGATGAAAAGTCAAAATTTTCTACCCAAAGCCAACACTGTCCGTGAAAAGAGTCTGTGCATTGAAATGCCAGTTTTCTATTGGAAGAATGGTGTAGACATAATTTTTCCCCCACCAGCCCTATCAGGGATAATGTTACCTACCTTCTAAAGCTGTAGATCTGAAAAGCACTTCACAGCAGGTTGCCATTTTACAGCTAGGGAAACTGAGGTACAGAGTAAAGAAGCAACTTGCCCAGGGGTTTCACACCAAGTCAGCGGCAGATGTGGGAGCAGCACCCATGTCTCTTAATCCTAGGCCCCATTCATGGGACTTTGCTACTTGTACCACAGAGCTGTCTTGCTAGCTGTACCTTGTACCGAGAGTCGGTCGAGAGTTTCAGGGTGAGGTTAGCTACTGCGATTGCCGTCTATCGGAGATGGATGGTGAGCACAGGAAACAGGCAAAATCTTTTAGAGCCAGCAGCTTGATCCTCCGATCACCCAATTTTACACTAGTGGAGCTGGTGTGATTTAACAGAGTTACGCCTGCGGAGGGCTGGCTGGAAAGCCAGAACTCCGGTTTGTGAAAAATGGCTTATTGTTAAAGGCGGCCTCGTCAGCAAGCTGTAAATTGGCCATTCAGCCGTCTCAGCTTGACCAAGGCAGGAGGGGAGGGGGAGTTTTGGGGTGCCACAGAACGGGCAGCTGGACCCCGCGTCCTTCCTGATAAGAATTGTGTTGAAGTTGCTGACACATGTATTTTAAAAGAGCAGGATGTGCCCCAGGAATGTCCATTGGGGTCTCCAGGCTGCAAACTCTGGAAAAACCCACCCCTGGTTAATCAATAATCAGAAGGAGCCTCTTGCTTGCCCATTGGAACTGCTTGCTTAACAAGTTTTCTTTAAGGGACATGTCATTGTATTACTAATGTATAAATAAGGGGAAAAAGCTTGAGATAGTTGGACTCGTTTGGGGACTCTTTTTGGACTCTCCCTCTTGCGATCCCCACTGGCAGACAGAAGATTTGGCCACCGGAAGCCTGCCGCTGTTTCACTCGAGCGCCACACTCTGCTTTGGTAATTATCAAGGGTTGGGGGTGTTTTACTAATCTGTTGCGGACATGTGTAAGTGCTTGAGACTAAAGTGTAGCTTTAAGTGAAGCACTCTTGTGTTGTCCTGTTTGTGCCAGCCATCTATCGGTCGGACAGCCGTGTCTCCCCTGATTTATTTCCTGACACCACCTCGCACAGAGTAAAAGTTACCAAGAGCTTTGGGTTGAAAGAACCCCGGGTAACAGGAGATGCAGGTGCAAATCTGTGCTGTGCTTGATTTTAACTAGGCGAGTGCCCTAACCACTGAGCTCTCGGCTACTCTATCCTCTGCTTCCCCACCCCTGAGAAATTCTAGCCTGGACCTGAGAAAATTTCATTGAAGCCAAGATGCTTCTGGGAAAAGTTTCCATTTTGAAGAATCAGCATTTGCTAAAAGAAAAACATTGTTCAAAAATCCCCCTCTAGCTCAACTCCTGTGGTTGCTAGGTCTCCCTTGCCTGACACGTGATGGAGATGGACCCGAATCTAGAGCAGTAGATATTACCATCTCCGGTAGAACTGTACGTCACTCGAATAGGCCCAACGCAGAACACCAAATCTGAGCCACCCTCCCTGTTCAGGAATCCGAGCTGGCCGCTGGAGTTGAAGTCTGCTGTGGGGGGTCCGCCCTTGCCCATAAACTGTTTGGGTGAAGTACCGTGAAGTCTTATGGAAAAGCCTTGTAGAATCTCATAACAGCACCACCAAGAAGATTCTGTAGAAATTAAAGGGCATTCACTAGGAACTCCTTATAAAGTTTGCTAGAGAATTTTATCCTTGCTGTAGAATTTGGCAGGTTGGTCGACAGGAAGTCTGTAGAAAGGTGATCATCTCCATTAAATTCTATTGGACTCTTCTATATCTATATTTATCTATTCTGTATAATTCTATACAGGCAGGAGCTACCCAAAAGACGTGTGTAGGAGCATACTGAAATTCCAATATAACAGATGCAAAGAACCCTGTATAAATATATGCACAGTGATTCCTGTTTTAAGTGGCCAACGTGAAACCAGTTTACATGAGTGGCCAGTGGTCTAGTGGGTCGTGTATTGGACGGAGACTCAGCAGACCTGGCTTCTAGTCTTAGTCAGGTCATTGGCCTTCTGGGTGACCTAGAGCAAATCATATGACCTGTTTTGGCTTAGTCTTCCCATGTGTAAAATGGGGATAATCATACTAGCCTGTAAAGAATGTTGAGATCTACTGATGCAAAGTACTAGGTGCTGTTATTTACATTTCTATTACCGTCGGCCTGCACCCAAGGGCTTGTTTACATGAGTTACTACATGGCGCCCTGTAGATTCACACCCAGGCTTGCTGTGCAGTAACTTGATGTGCAGACAAGCTCTAAGATCAGGGCTCCATTGTGCTAGGTGCTTTGCAAATACAGAGTTAGAGACGGTCCCTGCTCTGAAGATCAAAATAGGCAAAACACAGGAGGGGAAAAAGTGGCATGTTTTACTTAAGGTCGTGCAGTGGATCTGTGGTAGAGTGTGCCCCAGTCACTAGATCACGCTGGGCTTCTAAGAAAAGGAGGGTCCGCATTCATCTCACTCCAGACGTGTATGGGATATTTTGGGTGGGATCTTAAGACACGAGGTGTGTCACAAAGTAGTCTTACGTTCAGGTTCCAGTGTGTTTAGTGAAACACAACAAAGGCATGTAACACTAGCCGATGTGACCATCGCAACGCTGGTATGCTCGTTTGCCCACAACCGCTTTCTTGCCAAAGTCAAATGGCCTGGGATCAGTTCACCCAAATGTTCCTGATTTCACGTCAAAAGGCCACCTGTCCTGTTGAAACCCCATGAGACAGACCAACAACCTATTGATGGGCTGTGATGTACAGGGCAACGCTGGGATCTTTCCTCTCCTCACCAGCCCAGAAGGAATGGCATTTCTAACCTGCAAGACTCCAGCATGGTAGGTTCCCCAGATACCTCAGTGGGTGGAGATCACTAGAACTATTCTGATGTAGTTTGGCCCCGTGAGTGATTCGTACTAAAAGCAGAATACCCCTCGCCATGAGCACACACATCATCATTAACTGAATGTAATGTCCTGAAAAAAATATCTGAGGGCCAGTTCCCTGCGCAACCCACTAATGGGTCCATGTTGGAGATGGGGCACTGGATGGGATGGATCAATGCTCCAAGGTGGGCCAGAGAATCCTCTTCCTAGCTGCCTGGCTGGTGGGTTTGGCTCACATGCTCAGGGGCATATTGATACACACAATTGGGGTTGGGAAGGCATTTTCCCCCAGGCCAACCTGACCTGGGATGTTGGAGAGTTTTGACCTTCCTCTGCAGCATGGGGCGTGGATTGATTGCTAGGCTCATCAAAGCATATCTCACCTAATCAATTCCCTGCCATTGCAGGGGTCTTGGGCAGTGGGGTCACCTTGGTCTCTCTTGTTCTCTGCTTGCCATATAGTGAATGACCTTGTCTTTTCTAGCTTGCATGCTGAGGCTGAAATGGGGAAGCTAGATTGCAGACACTAAACATTTGATTAGAACGGTTGGTAATGAAACGCCTCACATCTCTGCAAACCTATGTATGTTCTCCAGCTAGCATGCATCAGTCCTCTTAAATAGGACCGAGAAATGAACACGGAGATTAATGTTTTAATGTTTTAACTAAGTAAACCCACAACCTCTTTTCATTGCTATAGTTCAGACAGCTTCCCTCTCTTCCCCCTGGATTAAGAAACTGATTTTGGAGAATGCAAATCAACATTTTTTCCAAGCAGAAAGTTGATTTATGGGGCAATCCTGGGGTGTGTTGTTTTTTGTTTTGTTTTGTTTTCTGAATTGTGAAAGGCAGGGTATTTCTTCTAAATTCACTAAACCAACACTTGCCAACAGGCTTTAAAAAGTCAGTGATCTGGATATAGGAAGGGTCTTGCCCTAGGGCAAAATATGTCAAGGAATTTAGAATGCCGTGCCATCGAAGAAAGACTCTGGATAATCTATTCTGGGTTGGTACAAGGAAAACGCAAGTAATTTGAGGCAAACGAGTTCCCAAAGACAACAGTACTGCTGCAGGTTTTTTAGCTCTTTGGGGTGTGTTTCAGGGAAAGTCCTTTTTTTTGGCAAAGGGAAGAGGTGATGGCTTATCTAAGCCCAAAGAACACACAAAATGACACCTTTCTCCACTTCCCTGTTACCTAGCCAACTCCCTGAACAGATAAAAAGGAAGAGATTTGCACTGTCTTTAGAGGGACTCAACGGCTTTTGCCCTGGGACTTTCCTCTGGTAGCTGCCCCGTCAAGGTCTCCTTCTCTTTTCTCTTCTGCTGCAGAGAAGCTGCCGCTATGTCTCACCAGTTTTCTGGCCAAAGCCTGGGAAGCAGCATTAGGGGTTTCAGCTCCAGCTCTGCCTGTTTTGGTGGTGGGAACAAAGTCAGCTTCAGCACGGTGTCACGTGGAGGATGTGCAGGCTCAGCCTGTAGTCCCAGAGGCTTTGGCAGTAGGAGCCTGCATAACTTGGGAGGAAATAAAAGGATTTCCATTGGTGGATTTGGTGGCACTTGTGGAGGGTTTGGGTCTGGCGGCCAAGCGGGTGGAGGGTTTGGCGGTGGTGCTGGGTCTGGGGGACAGTTCAGTGGTGGGCTCGGTGGTTGCTTTGGTGGTGGGGCTGGAGGAGGATTCGGTGGTGGATGGGATGGCCCTGGATTTCCTGTTTGCCCACCTGGTGGCATTCAAGAAGTGACCATCAACCAGAACCTCCTGACTCCTCTCAACTTGAAGATCGACCCAGAGATCCAGAAAGTGCGGAAAGAGGAAAGGGAGCAGATGAAGACCCTGAACAACAAATTTGCCTCCTTCATCGACAAGGTGAGATGAGTGGGGGAAGGGACATTCTACTGCCCCTAGAGACCCCATGCAAGATCAGCCCCTCCTCAACTGCCTGTGACTGTGCAAACACTTTGCAAAAGAGAGCCCCTTCCCCCAAAGACCTTACATTGTAAATAGACGAGACAAAGAGTGGGAGGGGAAGTGACTTGCTCAAGGTCACAGAGAAGGTTATTGGTAGACTAGGGAATTGAACCCTGGGTTTCTGCTCTACCTACTGGACCATTAGCATTGGTTACCAAGGCAACAAATTGTACGATGTATTCCCTGCTAAATGTCATCTCCCATCTGGTCAACACCATCCATTTACGTAGTTAGCCCTATTGGCGTGGATTCTTCTAATCCATTGGTGTCTCTGTGATGAGAAAGCTCAAGTTTCTTTTGCCTATGACTGAGAATTTTGTCTGGAAAAAAATCCCTGCACAAATATTTGATTCTGCTGTTCGAGGAGCATTTTTTCCTGTTTTTATTCAAGAGGATTCTGGAGCAGGGTTACTGAGTCATTGCTCTCAGGATAGGTGTATAGGGCAAAAGGTTAAACTCACTAGACCTGGTCAACAACAATAAGAAAACAAACAAAAAAGAAGGATGAAAATTTTAACTAATCTTTTTTTTCCCCCCCAACCACTCTTGGCTTTCAGGTCCGATTTCTAGAACAGCAGAATAAAGTTCTGGAGACGAAATGGAAACTCTTGCAGGAACAGGGCCAAGGCCCCATTAAAAAGAGCCTTGACCAGCTCTTTGAGGCTTATAGCAATGGCTTGAGAAAGCAGCTAGATGGCCTGTTAAATGAGAGGAGACAGCTGGATACCGAGCGGAAGAACTTCCAAGATCTGGTGGAGGATTTCAAGCACAAGTAAGGAAATAATAATGAAGTATAATCATTGCAGTCTGACTCCAGTCAGAAAGCTGGGAAGCCAACTGGAAATTTGCCAAAGTTCAGATTATTGGGTTCTGGGGTTTGGCCTGGTATGGTATTGTCACCCTTACTTCTGTGCTTCTGCCTGCAGAGCTGGGCCCTCAGTCAGCAGCTGCCACTCTCCGGCCATCCAGCTCTGAAGGCAGCGTGGAAGTAAGTGTGGCACGGTACGGTATTGCTACCCTTACTTCTGCGCTGCTGCTGGCAGGGCGCTACCTTCAGATCTGGGTGCCCGGCTAACGACTGCCACTCTCCAGCCACCCAGCTCTGAAGGCAGTGCTGAAGTAAGGGTGGCAAGACCCCCCTAAAAATAACCTTGTGACCCCCCCGCAATTCCCTTTTGAGTCAGGACCCCCAATTTGAGAAATGCTGGTCTCCCCTGTGAAATCTTTATAGTATACGGTAAAAGCACACAGGGGTAGACCAGATTTCACAGTCCGTGATGCGTTTTTCATGGCTGTGAATTTGGTAGAGAGAGAACAGCAGAGAACTATCAGTTTGACTGGATGGGCTCCACGATTCTTATTCCAGAGCTATGAGAAATCCACAAACATTCCTAGGGTATAAACTCATGGGCTCACAGAAGTCAACAAAATCCTTTGATCCTTCACTGAACCTGTTCTCTCAGCTTACACGCATCCCTCACGCAAGCACATGGACAGTGAGAAGAGTTTTCACCTCTACGATCCCGCCATATTGGAGGTTTCTAAGTACAGGTTAGACAAACATCTGTCAGAGATGATTTAGATATACTTAATCCTACCTCAGCATGGGGAGATGGACTAGTCTAGATGACCACTGGAGAGGTCCCTTCTAGCCCTATATTTCTATGATATTGTTACATCCCCCTTGAATATAGACAGTCCTTTAAAACAAAGCTGCACAAAACACTAGAAAGTGTACAATTTGCTAAGCCATTTTAGGGGTGGCCCAGATGACCTGATAGGTGTTTGCACTGCTAAGTCCCTGAGAGATCATGATTCAATACTTGAGTGCAGTTATATCATAATAAGTTGGGTTATCAGACGTAGTATGGAAGAACCACTTTGTGTGTCTAATTTTGCAAACACTTGCTATCGGGTGCAAAGTTTGCTACCATGAGTGGCCCCACTGAAGTGAATGAAGCTCCTCATGGAGGTCACATGCTGCTCTTGGTAGTAAGTATTTGCATCATTGGACTCTTTGTTGGGTTGGGAGTTTTAGAAAGATGGCAGCAATCAGTGGTTCGTTTGGGAAGGCAAAATGTTGCTGTTTGTCCATAAATCCTCAAACATGGTGGTAGATTTTTGCCAAAGGGGTCCGACCCATTTCTATTAGCCTCTTTGTCTTGTTGCCAATGACTTAAGCAAGAATAAAAATAAGTAACCGGACCCTGTTTTCTCTCTTTACACTCAACAGGTATGAAGAGGAAATAAACAAAAGGACAGTTGTGGAGAATGACTTTGTGGTCCTGAAAAGGGTGAGCCAACCAGCCGGGTAGAATCCACCGGAAGCTTTAAGCGATGAACAGAAAATGGTTGGGATTATTAGGAACTCTTTGTTTAAAATTGCCCCCCAAAAGAACAAAGGGAGAGTTGATAATTCATAATTTGCTGATCATCACCAACCAATGAATTGATAAGCAATGACTGCTATAATTTTAAACTGTGATTATATGTTTAGGGAGAGTGGTTTTCTCGAGTCGGGATTAGTTCAATAACAACCCCCCAGTAAGTCAGCTTTGATTGGATTTATTGAAGTAACAGTTAGTAAAAACAGCACATACACAGAGAGGCAAACAGTTACTGCTGAAGACCTCCCCGGAGTTTGCAGATTGCCTGCATCCAGTCTGCAGAGGGTCTTACTTCTCTATGATTTAGGAGCCACTATACCCTTGTTACCCATATTGTGTATCTTCTGGTTCTTATCCATTTCCTTTTTTTGGTACGCACTTCTTATCTGAGGCTAGTTTCAAAGTTCTTTGTTCCACTGCATATCCTGTGGCTAGTACACTGCTAAGATAGCTCTTAAAATAGTCGTCAGAATATGCTAAGAGTTGCTGCTCAGTAAAATTCCACTCTTTAAAGTCTGTTTCATCTTAACGGAGCTCCCCAACACACCTTAAGATCTTGTGGTGAAGCACTGGAACGTGTTACCTAGGGAGGTGGTGGAATCTCCTTCCTTAGAGTTTTTTAAGGTCAGGCTTGACAAAGCCCTGGCTGGGATGATTTAGTTGGGAATTGTCCTGCTTTGAGCAGGGGGTTGGACTAGATACCTCCTGAGGTCCCTTCCAACCCTGATATTCTATGATTCTAAGGTCTTGGCCTATCTTGAGTTTGGACCAACTTCTGTTGGTAAGAGAAACAACACAAAACTCTTCTTCAGGTCTGAGTCTCAGAAAAGAGTTCCGGTCAGGCTGATATAATAGCAAAATAGATCAGGAAAAAGGTTGTTAGGTACCAGTGTTTCTACTGCTGAAGGCCAAGTACACAAACTGTGTAGACAAATACACAATTTACACAGATGCATGTCTCTTTTTTGTACATGATTAGCCTTAATTCTATAGGTGTTTTACTCCATTATTATTTTTTATTTATATTGCAATAGAACCTAGGAACTCTAGTCCTGGCCCAGAACCTCATTGTGCAAGGTGCTGTACAAACCCAGGACAAAAAATGGTCCCTGCCTCAAAGAGCGTATAATCAAAGTATAGTAAGACAAAAGGGTAGAGGCAGAGAGACAGAGAGCACAAGAAAAGAACGAGACAATATTGTATGCGTATGCATAGAAATACCCTTCCTCAATACACAATTCAGCTTGTCCCAGCTTCAGGTTTACTGTAGGCAGACTAACATTAGAGACCATTTTTTGGAAGCATCACTAATAAAAATGATTAGAAGTTTTTTTTTTTTTGTCCCAACTTTTTTTCCCCCCAAAATGCAGTTTTCGTCAAAACTGAAAAGTTTAGAAAAATGTGTCAATGTTGAGGAAATTTTCATTTGAGCAAAAAAAATGAAAGGAAGTGTTTTGATGTCCAAATGTCCCAGTTTGATATTTGTGGAAAGGAGCATTTCACTTTTTTTCATTTTAAATTTTTTTTTAAAAGTTAAAAAAAGATCAAAATCGGAAGAAAATGTTTCACTTTTATTGAAAAAACACCAACAAAAAACAGTTCAATTGTCCCCAAATTATTATTCCCTCGCCCAAACTGAGCCGTGCAGGAAATTCCAAAATTTTCTGGTTTTGTTTCATTTCAGAACAGGAAAAAATATCTTAATCATGGATTTTCCTGCAAAATGGAAAATCTGGTTTCTGTCCAGCTCTAATTAGAAGCCTGATTTTATTAGCCTCAGGAGATAAAGATTCACTCTATTACCGATCTTTCCTTTAGGACCTGGATGTTGCCTATATGAGCAAGGTGGAGCTGCAAGTGAAACTAGACTCCCTGACTGATGAGATCGACTTCCTGAGATGTCTGTATGAGGCGGTAAGAAGGCTTGCCTTTCTCTTGGTCAGCTGCGGAATACACCCCCTGGAGAGCTAATTCTAAACAGCTGGATGGTGCCATTAGATAGCTGGGGGTTGGGATTTTTGGCTTTCTGAGGATGAATATTCCTCTTTAAAATACATCCATGTCGACTGTGTAGGATCAGGTTTGTGTCTTAGCAGCCTCTCTCCAATTTAAACTGAAGCAGCACCAGGGTCTAAATAGATTCTTAGTGTTTAAGGCCAGAAGGGACCATTGTGATCATCTAGTCTGGCCTCCTGTATAATACGGCCAAGAAATTTCTGTATCAACCCCATAACTTCTTTGTAAGCAAGAGCATCTCATAGAGAAAGATGTCCAGTCTTGATTGAAAGACTTCATGTGATAGAGACTCCATCCCTAGGCAAGTTGTTCCAGTTGGTTAAATCATCCTCACTGCAATTAAAAATGTGCACCCTATCTCTAGTCTGAATGTGTCTAGTTTCACCTTCCAACCACTAGATCCCGTTGTGCCTTTTGCTGTTACATTAAAGAACTGTCTACTATCAGAAATCTCTTCCCTGTGAAGATACTTGGAGACGGAGATCAAGTCATCTCTTAAACCTCTCTTGGATAAATTCTACTGGCTTGGGAGGACCTAACTTGTGATATATTTAAAGGGGGCTGATTTTCAGGAAGTGCTTCTGAAATCAGGCCTCTTGAAGGCGTCTTATGCTGGGCACTCCAAATCACTAGGCGCTTCAGAAAATTCAGACCAACTTCTCTAGTCAGGGAGGATCTGAAATGGAGAAGGGCTGAGAAAGAGAGGAACATATACAATGAAAAACATGGTGGGGCTAAAGCCCACGTTTATGGGACTTTCAGGAACTGTCTCAGATGCAGCAGACAGCTTCTGACACCTCCGTGGTCCTGTCTATGGACAACAACCGAAACCTAGACCTGGACAGCATCATCCGGGAGGTCAAAGCCCAGTACGAGGAGATTGCTCAGAGGAGCCGAGCGGAGGCAGAGTCTTGCTACCAGTGCAAGGTGAGTCCTCCAGCGTCTAGGGTCCTGATCATGCCTCACATGGGAGCTTTGCCATTGGCTTCAGTGGATGCAGGGAGTTTGGATGCAAAATGCCTCGTGCCACTGGGCAAATATAAGCCCAATGCTATCCTGTACAACTGAGTAGCGACTGCCATCCACAGGTAGGATGCTCTGTCTTTTCACATGCAGCTTTGGCCAAAGCAAAGAGGCTGTCACCTCCTTGGTGCTGCAGACCAAGATGATTGAGGAGGTCTAAGCTATGATGGGGGTGGTGTGTGTGTAGGGATGGGGCTCCATAAGATTATTTGCTCTCCGTCCTTTACTCATCTAAACACTTTGTCTCTGCTCTATAACACTTGCTCACAACTTGGCTAAGCTGTGCACATAAGACACAAGCCACCCCAGTTGGTGCTGCAGATGGTTAGAACCCAAAGTGCCCCTTCGCCCAGGAATGTGAAGTAACGCCCCACTATTGCTGGCGGCCACAGGTGTGAGAATCCCAAGTGCATTTCCAAAATGCAGGCTTCCTCAGTAGTAGCAATTCCCCCAAGTGAGTGGCAAAAGGAGAGGGCATGGAAAAACTGCCGGTCCCATGAGTTACGAACCTCTGCTACAAATGCAACTCACTGGTGAGTGTATCCCACTGGGCTGATGCACAAAGGGGATGAATTGCCAACTTCTGCAGCTTTAGCTCAAGCAGCAGCTCATATTTTTTAGCTTTGGGGGTCCCCGGATTAATCCCTGGTATGTCGACCAAGAGGGTGGCCGTCTCCCCACTTGGAATACTCTACTGGATTCTTCTGAACAGTGTCCTCTTTGGAAGATAACTCACTAGGTGATGATGGTTTGCTGCAAAGAGTATACGCACTAGCTTTTGTCTGACACCACCCGGTTATGTTGTTTCCGAACACCAGTTCGAAGAGCTGCAGGTGACAGCTGGGAAACACGGAGACAGTTTACGAGACAGCAAGAGCGAGATCTCAGAGCTTAACCGGATGATCCAGAGGCTACGGGCTGAAATAGAAAATGTGAAGAAGCAGGTATGGCTTTTTTTCATGCACGTGAGTGTGAACCTGGGATGATTTCCTTTAGGGTTTCACTGTAGGCAATTCAAATCGGGTAGATGTAGAGCTCACGAGGAACTTTCCATTGCAATGATTTTTCTATTCGAAAACGCCCTTTTCACAAAATTTCAATTTTCTTTTGAGAACATCAAAATGGCAGCTCCCAAGGTCCCTGCTGGGAAAGCTCTTGTTAATTTCACTTCCTTCCTGGAGAAAACAAATTTGACTAGAGCCTTCTCCTAAAATGGAATTTTTCTGCAAATCCCTTCTCATGAAAAATTTCACATATTTGGCTTTTTGCCCCAATTTGGGATTTTTTTTAAATAAAAAGGCACATTTCCATTTTCCAGCCAGCTCTGTTCATGTCAGGAAGCTCTCTGGCTAAAGGAAAGCATTGAGGTCTATCTGTCTCCCTATAGACTCCACAACAGCTAAGTGCTGATGAGTATTTAACATAATTTCTACCACAATACCCCTTGTTCTTCTAGTTTTGTCTAGTCTAGTTGCCTTTCTTGAGTGGTGACTACAATGTTGTCAATTCTTGTGATTTTTAATCATACATTGCATGCTACTTGGTGTTTTTTTTCTTTTTAAAAGCCCCAGCTCCTGGAATCAGGTGATGACATGAGATTTTTCAGCTTTCATTTAAGAAAGGGCCTCATGATTGCAGAGATGAAGTTTGAACACTACAGCTTCCAAAACCAGAAGGTTGATAAAAAGAAGCCCCAACTTATTTAGTATGATCTCATGAATTTTGATCTCATGATTTTTTGGTGCCATGATTTCTGAACACCTGGGCAATACTGAGACTGGTGCTTTTATCAGATTGTGCCATGTGTTTCTGAAGTGTTTCATTTGTGGCCGGTCTTGGGATTTGGACCATGGTGGCAAATGAAAACCATTCTGGTGATCTCACTATTGTTGCAAAATCTGGGGTAATGTAAAACTCCGGCAGCCTGATTCTCCCTCGTTCAGTCATTTATACCAGTGCACATGGAATGTAATCCACTATCATACCAAAATGGCAGTGGTTTACGCTCACTTTGCACCATTGTTAATGACCTACACTACAGGGCAAAGGAGGATCAGGCCTGGGTTTCTGTGCTACCCTCAGCAGAATCCGTCAGATGTCTGTCTTGCCTTGCAGTGTGAAAGGCTGCAGACCTCCATTGCCGATGCCGAGCAGCAAGGCGAGCTGGTCCTCAAAGACGCCAAGGGCAAACTGGCTGAGCTAGAGGGTGCCCTGCAGAAGGCCAAGGCAGACTTGGCGCGTCAGCTGCGGGAGTACCAGGAGCTGATGAACGTCAAGCTGGCACTGGATATCGAGATCGCCACCTACAGGAAGCTGTTGGAAGGAGAAGAATGCAGGTTAGGGCAATATAACGAGGACCAGATCTTTTGAAGTCAATGGGGAAACTTGGCGCATGTCACACTCATCCTTTTAAAACAATGCCCCAAACTATCTGGCAACTAATATTGCCCAAATAATATTGATGTATTAGCATTTAGGACATGCTGCTGCTTTAAGAGCAAGAGGTGGTCTGGTCTAGTGGATAGGGCTCTGAGTAGGCACTCAGGCGACATGGGTTCTAGTCTGCTACTGATCATCTGGGTGACCTTAAGCAAGACTGTGTGCCTTTGGCCTTGTCTACCCATATGCTGTAAGTCAGTCTAAGTTATGAGAGTTAAGTGATGTAACTTGCATTGAAAATGCAGTTTTGTAGGAATTGAAATGTTTTGTGGAAGTGTTTGGTTTTGAGAATTTTTCAACAGGAAAAAGTTGGAATGTTCCCTTTTGATAGCATCATTCGGACTAATTTCATTTTGACTTTTTTAGATGATAGGAGAATATTAATTTTAACATTATATTACATTTAGTAGCATATGTACATAATACATATATTAATATTTTACTACAATACAAAAGTCAAAATGACACTGTTACGAATAAGTTTGAAATGTTTCTTTCATGGCAAATTTCAAAATTTCAGCTTTTTCATTCTGAACCGGAATAATTTCTTACCCCCAAAATGTTGGACTATCCTGCAGAATGGAAATTCCAGTTCTCGACTAGAAATTGACCCTGGCCTTCAGCAGATGAAATATCACTGATTGCAGGGTTCCTAGCAGTATAACGGCTCTGTTGGATGTGTAACACATACCACTTTCTTTCCCTTGCAGGATGTCTGGAGAGTGCCAAAGTGCTGTGAGCATCTGTAAGTAGCTTGCACGTTCTTCTTGTTCTGTTAGAGGTGGTGTCAGGTTGTGGGTTGTGCGCTAGGACTCCTGGGCTTGCTTCTGGAATAACCAACTGCCTTTGTTTTCCTCTGCAGCCATGGCGGGTGGCAGCTCAACCTCTGGAGGTGGACTTGGAGGTGGGATTTACCTTGGAGGAGGAGGAGGCAGTGGTGGTAGAATCGGTTTCAGTTCCGGAAGTGGAAGAGGTGGATATGCCTTAGGTGGAGGATCCGTCTCTGGTGGAGGATACAGTGCAGGCAAGGGAGGGTATGGATCTGGAGGCGGGTCCAGTACCATTGCAAAAACAACCGTCACCTCCACGTCGGTGAAATCGACAAGCAGGAGAGTCTAGAAGATGGTGCCTTCTCTTATCATCTAATGGCTGCAGCTCAGCCCCTCCACCCAACCCTGACGTCCAAAAGAGAAATGAACGGTGTCCCTTACAGCTCAATAACCTGCTATGTATTGCCTCAAAGAGACCAACGGTCATGGTGACAATTGTCCCCCAACCAGTTGTCATGGTAGTGACACCTACTCTCCCTCTAAGTTTAAGCCAGGTACCATAATCTACTTAAAACCACACCATGAAATAAACTATGGCGGATAATGGCCAAGATTTTCAAAAGTGGCTATCGATATGGGGTACCTCCAGTTCTGAATGACCAGCTTGATATACCATAAAGGGGCTGATTCTGAGAAAGAAGGGAGGACCCACCCTCTGGAAATCAGGCCCCTTTAAGGTGACTCCAGTGAAGCATCAAAAACTACAGCACACAAAATCTCTCATCACTTTTGAAAATCTTGGCCAATCAGACAAAACATACATGCCTAGCTTAACTCCATAGACTTCAGAAGGATCATACCAGAAACAGATTTGAGCCCAAAAGAGTGATATTCCATCAGCAACCTGGAGGGAAAACATTCCTATGCAGTAATATTCAGAAAATTAAACACGTGTGCATATGTCAAGAAAATGACTTTATCCCATAAAATAAATAAAATGGATTTACTATGTTAAAAATTTGGGCTGGATCCTGGTATAAATTGGTACAGCTTCACTTAAGTCAGTGATTTACATTAACTAAGGATTTGGCCCCTTTTTGAGTAAGGGCTTGTCTATACTTGTGGCTAAATTGGCGCTGCTGTGATCGATGCAGCGGTGTCGATTTAGCAGGTCTGGTGAAGACAAGTTAAGTCGATGGCAGAGTGCTCTCCCGTCGACTTCTGTACTCCACCTCCCTGAGAAGCAGAAGGTAAGTCAGCAGGAGAGCATTGTAGACACTGCTGTAAGTGGACCTAAGTTACATCGACATCAGTTATGTAACTTACGTAACTGAAGTAGCATACGTTAGGTTAGATCAGCCCTGAGACAAGTATTCCCAGCAGCTGAGAAGTTCTACCCCATCTGATATTTTTCTCCAATGAGCTGATAAGCTTCACCAGCCTATAGTTGTTAAAACAAAAAAATGTGTATCTACAGTTAATTCTAGGTGTGCTTTTATGTAATGGTCATGAAGCAACTTTTGCTTGTCTTTTTTCAGTTCCTTTTCTTGCTGGGTGATGCACTGTATCTCATTAAACTTGACAGTAAGAAATACAATGGGTTAGTTTGGTTTTTGCCCAAGGAATTTATTATTGTTATTTATTACTTTGTAATAATTATAAACCCATTGAAAGATCTGAAAGCATTTGATCAACTCTGGTAGATGTAGGCAGGAAATATTCATGGTTTTCCCTGGACAAAATTTTTAAATTAAAACAAAAAGATAATTTTATTTAAAAAAAAATTTCTACAAAGCTTTTCGAATTTTCGTAACAAAACCAAACAAAAACCACAACAAAAACCACAAAAACAAACACAGAACCTCCCCTGCACCAAAAACATAAAAAAAACCATGTCACCAATGGAAAATTGAAAACTTTCACCAGGTTGGACAACATTTTTTGGTTTTACAGAAAACTTTTGCCAGATTTAACAATATTTTTCAGTTTTTGGTTATATTTCAATTTGGTGGGTTTTTTTTTTGAGGACCTACCTCTGAGCCTGTTTTCTTTGTCGGCTTGGGGCTCCAGAACCCTGACTTGTTGAGTCAGATACGCTCGCCTGCTGCACCACAGACCCAGGGTCTGAACCATGCCCCCAAAGCTGCAGACTAAACTGAAAACAGCTCAGCAAGTACTCCTTTCTCCAGCACCCAGACACCCAGCTGTCAAGGGGATCCAAACCCCAAATAAATCCATTTGACTCTGTATAAAGCTTATACAGGGTAAACTCATAAATTGTTCACCCTCTATAACACTGATAGAGAGATATACACAGCTGTTTGCTCCCCCAAGTATTAATCACTTACTCTGGGTTAATTCATAAACAAAGGTGATTTTATTAAGTATAAAAAGTAGGATTTAAGTGGTTTCAAGTAATAACAGACCGAACAAAATAAGTTACCAAGCAAAATAAAACAAAACATGCAAGTCTAAGCCTAATACATTAAGAAACTGAATACAGGTAAATCTCACCCTCAGGGATGTTCCAATAAGCTTCTTTCACAGACTAAACTCCTTCCTAGTTTGGGCCCAATCCTTTCCCCTGGTACAGTCCTTGTTCATTCCAGCTCAGGTGGTAATGAGGGGATTTCTCATGACTGGCAGCCCCTTTTGTTCTGTTCCACCCCCTTTTGTAGCTTTGGCACAAGGCGGGAATCTTTTGTCTCTCTGCGTCCCCACCCCTCTTTCTAAATGGAAAAGCACCAGGTTTAAGATGGATTCCAGTACCAGGTGACATGGTCACATGTCCTGTGATACCCCAAGCCTCCATTCTTCCCGGCCTGACTCACACGAACACAGGAAGGCTTGCAAGTAAACAGAGCCATTTACAACCAACTGTCCTAGTCAATGGGAGCCATCAAGATTCTAAACCACCATTAATGGCCCACACTTTGCATAATTACAACAGGACTTCAGTTATACTTCATATTTCTAGCATTAGACACAAGAATGATACATACATACAAATAGGATGAACACACTCAGTAGATTATAAGCTTTGTAATGATACCTTACAAGACACCTTTTGCATGAAGCATATTCCAGTTACATTATATTCACACTTATTAGCATATTTCCATAAAACATATTGAGTGCAATGTCACACCTCCCTCCCAGATTTAATCAAAAATGGACATTTCCTGTGGAAAGAAACATTTTGGATGAAAATGCCATTTTTTGTTGTTGAAAACATTGTTTCGAATGAAATATGTCAACCAGCTCAAACATTAAAGGATCACTTTGTCCATCGCAGAAATGCATTGACCTCAGGGGTCAAAGGCCTTTTATCAGTGCTCCCCAATACTTGATCGCAATTCAGGGTGGAGAGAGAAGGATCCAGCATTCAATAGAAATAACTGGGGAACTGAATTTAGGCAGAATGGAATATGGAGATGTACCTATGTCATAGAGCTGGAAGGGATCTTGAAAGGTCATCAAGTCCAGCCCCCTGCCTTCACTAGCAGGACCAAGTACTGATTTGCCCTCAATCCCTAAGTGGCCCCTTCAAGGACTGAACTCACAACCCTGGGTTTAGCAGACCAATGCGCAAACCACTGAGCTATCCTTCCATCCCTCCCATGGGAATTTGTGGCAGGACACTGGCAATAACTTCCATACTTTTGTGGGGAAAGATAAAACCCTTGAGTGTTCTTGGTGCTTCTAGACTGCAGGTGGTCAGGACTTTGGGATAACCTCTCACCTGATGGTGACACCTTGATGTTCAGTGACCATGGTGATGAGCATGGTACAAATACAATAGGCAGATAAACCCCTATCCCAAGAGAGAGATTGAGATACCCAGAGAGATGGTTTTCATTCATATCTATCTAGTTTTGGCCTAGCTGATGAAAATAAAATCCGTGCTGTGGGGTCTCATGACATGTCTGAAATCATGTCAAAATACTGTGCGTAGGGTGGGCTGCAAGGAGTTTGCAGGTAAGAAGGGGCGTGATCCGCATCCCCTTGCATGATGACCACTCAGCAGCATTGAGGGGTGTTTGAGGTCTGGAAAGGGAAGAGGCAGGAGCATTATCAGTGAGAGGAAAACCATTGGCCCAAGACATTCCCATTTGGGGGCAGGCAAGGCTGCCTGATGGCTTCCAATAACGCAACCAACTTGTTCTGCAAGCACAGTAGGGTCAGCTCCATTCCCATAAGGAGCACGCTTGGAGCCAGGATTGTTCCTTGGGAGATTACACACCTGAGAGCAGTCGGAATGTATAATGATCCCTTCTGGCCTTAAAATCTATGGGGCAGATCCACCACTGATGTAAACTGAAGCCAGAGGAGCTATGGCCATTCAGCTCAGCTAATGCCCGAGCCCCTGTGAACCTATGGCTCTATCGCTCAAGAGAAGATTAAGTGAATTCAGGGCCTGTGGAAGGTGCTGCATGACACTTTCTCTGGCTATTCTCGAAACAGATGGCAGCAGCACAAGCATCCCCACTGTGCCGCTTTCCTGACTCAGAGAAACCACACTGGTTGGGTGGAGTGGGGTGAGACAATGACTCTATTTTCCCCATCAGTCCGATGCTCAGCCTCTCTGCTGAGATGGCTAAATGTGTGGATAATTGGTGCTGCTTTCCTAGTGGAAGTTTATGATAGCAATGAAATAATTCACTCCAGGAACTACTCCCACTCAGCTGGGTTTTCCAAGCAAACACATCATTTCTGTCAATTCGTCAGCTCACTTACTCTGCTCTGTTTGATCACATTATGCAAGACGATGGATGCAGCAAAAATGTGACCCTCCCTTGGTGACATTTTTCAATGCAGAACAGTCAGCTGCACATCTGGACTTTCACTTTAAAAGACCAATTGTGGATTAAAGCAAAACAACCTTCCCTTCACCCCATTTAAAAGGAGGAGGAAGAGGACAGTGTGTGTGTCTCCTTCAAAACAGTCTTAGGTTATAGATTCCAAGGCCAGAAGGGACCATGGTGATCATGTAATGTGATCTCCTGTATAACACAGGCCGTAGAGTTTCCCTGAATTTATTCCTGTTTGAAATAGAGCAGTTCAGTGGTTTGAGCATTGGCTTGCTAAGCCCAGGGTCGTGAGTTCAATCCCTGAGGGGCCATTTAGGGATCTGGGGCAAAAATCTGTCTGGGGAATGGTCCTGCTTTGAGCAGGGGGTTGGACTAGGTGACCTCCTGAGATCCCTCCCAACTCTGATATTCTATGATCTCTTTCTGAAAAACATCCATCTTTGATTTAGAAATTTCCAAAGATGAATGATCCACCGTAACCTTTGGTAAGTTGTTCCAATGGTTAATTACCCTCACTGATAAAAATTTGCACCTTAGTTCCTAGTCTGAATTTGTCTAGCTTCAACTTCCGGCCATTGGATCTTTTTATATTTTTTGTCTTCTAGTTCGAAAAACCCCCTATCGTCAAATTTCTGTTCCCCATGTAGGTGCTTACAGACTGTGATTGACTCACCCCTTAACCTCCTCTTTGATAAACTAAATAGATTGAACTCCTTGAGGTTTTTCACTGTAAGGCATGCTTCCCAATCCCTTAATCATTCTTGTGGCTCTTCTCTGACCCATCTCCAATTTTTTAACATTCTTCTTGAATTGTAGACACCAGTACTGGACATAGTATTCCTTTAGAAGTCACACTAGTGCCAAGTACAGAGGTCAAATAACCTTTACTCCTACTTGAGATTCACTTGTTTATATACCTGAGGCTCACATTACCTCTTTTGGCAACAGCATTGCACTCGGAACTCATGTTCAGCTGATTATCCACCGAGACGTCCAAGTCTTTTTCATAGTCACTGCTTCCAGGATAAGTCCTCTCTCCCATAGATATAACTTGCATTCTTGGTTCCTAGATGCATGATTTTACACTTGGCGGTATTGAAATACATGTTTGCTTGAGGCCAGTTTCCCAAGCGATCCAGGTTGCTATGTATCAG
This sequence comes from Malaclemys terrapin pileata, assembly GCF_027887155.1. NCBI lineage: Eukaryota > Metazoa > Chordata > Testudines > Emydidae > Malaclemys > Malaclemys terrapin. The sequence continues at coordinate 5,218,619 of NC_071527.1, read as the reverse complement.
TTGTCCTCTTCAACATTTACAACTCCCCAATCTTTGTGCCATCTGCAAACCGGATCAATAATGATTTTATGTTTTCTTCCATGTCATTAATAAAAATCATTTGCAGTATTGTTGCTCATGTTTAGGGTGACCAGATGTCCTGATTTTATAGGGACAGTCCCGATATTTGGGGCTTTTTCTTATATATGCTCCTATTACCCTCCCCACCCTCTGTCATGATTTTTCACACTTGCTATCTGGTCACCCTTATGTTGGTCCCGGGATATAAGAGACAAGGTGGGCAAGGTAATATCTTTTATTGGACTAACTTCTGTTGGTGAAAGAGACAAGCTTTTAAGGTACAGAGACCTGAAGAAGACCTCTATGTAGCTCGAAAGCGTGCCTCTTTCACCAACAGAACTTGGAACAATAAAAGATATTGCCTCACCCACCTTGTGTCTCTCATTGATAAAAATGTTCTGTAGTGTAGGGCCCAAAACCAAACCCTGTATGATCCTACTAGAAATGCACACATTTCATGATGATTCCCCATTGCCAGCTACATTTTGAGACCTACCGCTAGCCAGTTTTTAATCCATTTAACATGTGCCTTGTTAATTTTGTATTGTTCAAGTGTCTTCATCAAAATGTTGTGCGGGACCATCTAAGTATATTACATCGACACTATTCTCGTTATCACCGAACTTATGATCTCGTGAAAAAAGAAGTAACTTACTTCACTTGAACTGGACCCAAAATGGCAGCTGCCTCCACCTGTACATTTAAAAGTGCAGTACATAGCAACAAAACTGCAAGTGGTATGTTGCTACCTATGTTGAGAACTCCAGAGGTGTACTGGGGCACTTTTAGAAGAGTGTGTAGCCAGGGAATAATTCACCTCTATTATTAGTATTGTTGGTGGTGGTTGTTGCAGTAAGTGCCTTACAAACACGGAGCAAACTGATTGGTCCCTGCCCCGAACAGCTTCCATTAAGTCTCTTGGGGATGCAAGATAATCCTCAGTGGGTTCTCCTGTCTTATTTTCAAGAGACAGGCCATGAAAAGGACATGGCCTGTTACTCTCTGAAACTGTAGTAGCTGCAGAATTCAGGATGGAAGGTCTCAAAGCAGCCAGAAGTTGCTTCGGTGAATTTGACCGAGATAGGGACCATGATAAAGTAGATGAGCTGTTCAGTGGATTAAATTTAATAACCCTACCGGCACTGATCTCCTCGCCAGCACTGGCTGCTTCAGCTTTCTTGGTTGTTTGCGTTGTATCTGCCTAAGCAAACTGTAAGTCTTCCAGGGTAGGGGAGCCTGACCCTGCTTCCTGTTAAATCAGTGGCAGTTTTGGCTCTGGGTTCATGGAAGCAAGAGCAGGTAGGTTGTAGAGCACCAGGGTAATATATCTAAAATTGGTGGCAGTGAGTGCACTGGGATTGTCTGAAATTAACAGTGGAACTCTGGTTGGCAATGAAAATTCTCCGTTCTGCAAAAGGCCTTTGAATATCTTCCAGTTAATGAGCAACAAATAATTGAATCCAAAGCATTTTGAATGATGCCAAGCCATGGAATGATCTTCAGAAGTTCCCTCTGTTTTTGCACTTGCGAATGCATGTCAGTGACACTTCGCTGTGTAAGGAAATGCACGTCCTCACAAATGAGATGATGCTGGATTCGCAGTTACGTTAAGGCCCATTTCTACCGCTTTGGCCATGCAAAGATAAGTTGTCTGTCTAGTGATAGGCAGAAAAATGAGAAGCCGGTTAAAGCCAGCTGAGGCTGGTCCTAAATGTTTGAGATTAGAGCTGTGAGACATGGAATTTTTGGTGTGCTGGCAATGCCAAAAAATTGGGGAACATTTTTTTTGTGTTGACCCAGAACAAACTTTTTCTGAAATGTTTGGTTAGTAGCAAAAAAAACCAAAAAAACACCAAAAAAAAACACTGGCTTGGGGGTTGAACGTAACCTTTTGTTTTACCTGACAGGAAATGTTTCCTTTTGATTTTGAGCATTTTAAAATCTTTTTAATTTTTAAAAATCACAGTAGAAGGAAATTTCCAAGCCGAAAGTCATTTCAAATCACAAGATCAAAATGTCTTGTTTGGAAAAGGTTGAAATGTTTTTATTTTTTCTGGTTTTTTCCCCCCCAGCTAAAACAATTTGGTGAATTTGGCACAAAGAGGTGAAATGTTTCAGTGTCGAGGAATCTGCATTTTTTTTTTTTTTTTTTTTTTGCCAGTGAGGATAATATTTCGTTACTTTCCAGGAGGGTTGTGAGGATTAAACCCATTCATGCTTGTGCGATGCTCGGTTGATTTGGTGGTCAGGGCTATGTAACTACTTAGATCAGGGGTGGCCAACCTGTGGCTCCGGAACTCTTCAGAGGTTAATATGCGGCTCCTTGTATAGGCACCGACTCTGGGGCTGGAGCTACAGGTGCCAACTTTCCAATGTGCCGGGGGTGGGGGGGCTCACTGCTCAACCCCTGGCTCTGCCACAGGCCCTGCCCCCACTCCTCCCCTTCCCACCCCCTCCCCTGAGCCTGCCCTTGCTCTTCCCTGCTCCCCCCCAAAGCCTCCTGCACGCCACGAAACAGCTGATCGGGAAGTGTGGGGAGGGAGGAGGAGGCGTTGATCAGCGGGGCTGCCGGTGGGTGGGAGGCGCTGAGAGCAGGGGGAGCTGAAGGGGGGGCTGCTGACGTATTACTGTGGCTCTTTGGAAATGTACATTGGTAAATTCTGGCTCCTTCTCAGGCTCAGGTTGGCCACCCCTGACTTAGATGGCTATGTAGTCCAATCAGCTGTGTTGCACAGCAAATGTGGGAATAAGTGAAACTCAGGGTATCTGATTGAGACAGTGCTACTTACACACTAGGAGACAATATAAGTTTTCCCTCACAGGTAACTCAAACAAACCTTGGTTACATCCATGCAGATTTGTCTTTGTTTTGCCTCTTTATCATAAAAGACAGATGAAGAAGAAGCAAGTGGCTTTCCCTGCACTTCTGCCTGGGCATTTCTCCATACTCAGCGCAGCTGATACAATGATGTTGTTTTGGTTTGTGAAGTTGGAGCTTAGACTGTCTATCAAGTTTGAACTGGATGAGGATGATTGATGATAAAATCATGCTTTAATTGCCTGACTTTGGCTGGAGACAGTGCTGTGACTCAATACATGTGTTACCTGAGTGACTGAAATTAGGACAGCGGCGTTCAGCTGACTTAACAACTCCCCTCCTGTCGTGGGCCGTGAGATTTTATGATAGTGTATTTGGCAATCGTCAGAGAAGCCAGAGAAAAAGCATCCTGGTTGTTGTATCTGCAAGAGCACAGCACCTCCATGAACCCTGCACTACTGTGCACTACAGTGGAGTGAATTAGACTGATCAATAAAACGGGAGTGCTTTAGTCTGTGTATGGTATGCAGAGTGCATTGGTTGTGGCTTGTTGTGTGTTCGCTGCACCTTTAAAGGGGGAGCAGGCCCACTCCCCACTGCAGGGACGGCAGTGTTTTGTGTTTAGATGCAGCCTGTTACAAAGGAGTGAGACACACCCTGTACTCTCTTTCTCTAGTGGAGACCTGGGCTAAAATTTTCAAAAGGGTCACATTTTCCAAAACTTGACCCAGGAGTCCCATTTTCCGAAGGACTTAGGCCTTTAGGAGCCTAGTTCACACCCTGTGAAAGTCGGTGAGAGGCTCCTGAGTGCGTCAGCAACTTTTGAAAATGGGACTTAAGGCCAGATTTTCAAAGGTATTTAGGTGCCTAAGGATAAATGCCTAGTGGGGATTTTCAAAAGCGCCCACGTGCCTGACTCCAATAGTGGTTTAAAAAAATTCTGCCCCATGACTTGTATTATTTGTTAGTGCAGGCTGACTCTCAGAAAGAAATTCAAATTGCTGAATAAAAATGGGCAAAACTAGTCAACAGGTGTATTTGATAAATAGTATTCAGCCAGTTAAAATGACGATTGTATGACACTTTTATATATATTTATAAGTCTCTCTCTTTCTCTCATGAGCTACCCAGCTGTTTTACAATACTCAACAGCTGTATTGTTTATTATCTAAACAGCACCATAGTCATGCATGGCACTTTTTAAACAAGGCCTCCACTAGCTAGCTATCATTTGTTACTTATTTATCTATTTCTTTGTCTCACTGTCTAGTTCTCTATCTAGTTGTATGTCCACACTCATCACCCTAGCATCTGAATACGTCTACACAGCAATTAAACACTTGCGGCTGGCCCCGGTCAGCAGACGCGGGCTTGCGGAGCTTGGGCTGAGGGGCTGCAAAATTGCTGTATAGTCACAAGGCGGGGGAAGGTGCCAGAGCCTGGGCTCCTGCCCAAGTGTCTACACAGCAATTTTTAGCCCTGCAGCCCATGAGTCCAAGTCAGCTGATCTGGGCCAGCTGCAGCCATGCTTTGGGGCTTTTATTTCAGTGTAGCTGTATCCTGAGTGTCCGTTGATGCTTCTCAGGGTTGCTTATTTGCTTTTAGTCTTCAGAATAACACAGAGGACAGGGGGATTTGCACGCTCTGTTGATCATTGCATTTCTCATCCAGGTTGCTGCCCAAGTTACTCACGATACCAGATAATCGGGAGATTCTAGGACTACAGATTCTAGGATTCACCTCTGCAGGAATTAAGGTCACTGGTAACAGAAGCTCCCATTACAAGAGATTTTTAGGAAGCTTCAGGGGTGAAAAGCCCAAATTCACCTCTCTGGTAAAAGTCTTATTTTAATGAGACCGTGTAGAGCCTCCTCCAATTGCAATATGCTCAGCTCCCGCTTTGGATTGGGCAACCTGTTCTCAGAAGCCAAAGGCAATTTTCCATGGAGAAAGCAGATTTAGGGTGTAATCATAGGTGTGTGTGTGTGGGGAATTGTGAAAGCTGTGCTATTATTTGGCATCCCCTAAAACGTTTGCCTGCCATGGGGCTTTACGAGGCAAGTTCCAGATAAAGATACAGATAAACGGTACCCATCCAGAATAAGGGGGAAATGAATGATTCACAGCATCATTTTAAAGAGAGATCATTTCAGACACCCTAAAAAAGTGCAAGGCATCTTAGTCAGAGAGAGTTACCGGGAGGCGTATGTGACATTGTTCTTGTTTTGCTTTTTTCCCTTCTGCGCTGCAGGGGCGTGTGACTGGGCAGGGTCATTGGCCAATTGAAGATCAAAATCTGTCAAGCACACCAAGCTCAAGAACACAATAAGATCATATCCTCAGTCACGCCCATGCAAGCCCAGCCCATCTCCCGAAGCAGCTAAAAGGGAGCATCTCGAGCACTGGATTCAGAGGGACTCACTTCCCTTCACTCTGCACCCATCTCCTTGCACCACAGAAACGGTGATTCTTCTCCTCTTCGTCTCCCACTCTGTTTAGAAGGAGCAGCCATGTATCTCCAGCCGTGCACGCCGTCCACTGGAGGCAGCAGAAGGAGCTACAGCTCATGCTCTGCCATTGGTGCTGGTGGAGGAGGGGGGGGCAGAGTCAGGAGTAGCTACAGCTCCTATTCCTCCAGGGGCTATGGAGGTGGCGGACGCTGTGCAGGGTTTGGCAGCAGGAGTCTGCATGGTGTAGGCGGAGGTGCGAGGATTTCTTACGGTGGAGGATTTGGGTGCAGAGGTGGTGGCTTTGGTGGTGGCTATGGAGGTGGAGCGGGCGGCTATGGAGGTGGAGCGGGCGGCTTTGGAGGAGGACCGTGTGGCTTTGGAGGAGGAGCGGGCGGCTTTGGAGGAGGAGCGGGCGGCTTTGGAGGAGGAGCAGGCGGCTTTGGAGGCGGACTGGGCTTTGGTGGACCTGGCTTTGGACCTGGCTTTGGACCTGGCTTTGGACCTGGCAGACCTGGGCAGCCTGGAGGCATCCAGCCCGTTCACGTTGACCCAAGCCTCCTGCAGCCGGTCAATGTGGAGATTGACCCCCATATCCAGCAAGTGAAAACTCAGGAGAAGGAGCAGATCAAGGTCCTCAACAACCAGTTTGCAGTATTCATCGACAAGGTGAGAAGTCAGGGCAGTAGGGGGGCACTTGGAACGGCTTTGTGTACTGCAGAAAGGGTGGTTTCCGTATTTCCATCTCAGTTTTGGTAAGAAAGGACAATTGAGCAGTGATCAAAAATAGGCTAGAATTTCTCATCCAGAGACAGAGAGAGATCAAAAGCTTCTCCTGCATGGGCCTTGCCATGGATTCAGCTACCCCAAGCTACTCTTGGGCTTTGAGCTGTAGGATGCTCCAGAAAGTCACGTTCAAGTCATCACAACATCTTTAGCATTCGCTAGCTGGTCGTACTACTGTGAATTTCTCTTTCCACATGGCCTCCTGTCAAATGCTACCTAATTTGATTATCAAATGACCCCTTTACAGTGGAAAACTAGGATTTCTAATTTGGCAGATCCTCAGCTTCAATGCAACTAGGACAGTTTACACTAGCTCAAGATCTGCCCCAGAATGTTTTCAGTGATGGAGCTCACTATTTCAGATTCTGTTTGGTTGCCATTCTGAGTTTTGACGGAATAGTCCTAAGTTATATTGCAAAGTGCTGGTTGGAGGGCAGTGAGCGGAAAGGTTTTTGCAAAAATCGGTTCTCCTAAAATTTTCCAAAAGTTGAAACATTTCAATGTGCTCAAAGATTTTGCAGGGTGAAAATGCAACTGAAATGTTCTGCAATTTGGTTTCAAATCCCCAAATGCCATCCATATCTTGAAATTTCATCAACCTTTCAAACTTTGATGACTTTGACCACCTTTGATATTACCATTCAACTGAGAAAGAACTCTCCTGTTTGCACAATGCAGCAGGATCTTTGAGTAGTGCCGCTCTTCCAAGTATTATAGGGAATACTTAATCCATCTGCTTTTTGGGTTTCAGGTCCGGTTCTTGGAACAACAAAATAAAGTTCTGGTCACCAAGTGGGAACTCTTACAACAGCAAGGCGGAACAATTATTAAGAAGGACTTAGCGCCCTTGTTTGAGAATTTTATCCAAACCTTGAGGAGGAGGCTAGATGGACTCCAAAATCAGAAGGGACAATTGCAGTCAGAACTGGAGAACATGCAGCAGTATGTCGAGGAGTACAAGCGCAAGTAAGTGCATTAAAAGAGTAAGAAACAAAATATTAAATTAAATTAAAACATATTACAGCTATAGCAAACTCGATCAATCAATTTACTGTGCCTTCAGTGGTAAAGGGCAGGGGCTAGTTTTCACCATGCATAAATTCTTTGATACCAATTACGGCTGAAAATCCCAACATGGCCTAATTTCAAAGGCACAAATGGCAGAGAGGCACCTGACCCTGGGTAGTCAATGGGAATTGGACCGCTAATTCCCATCTGTGGTTTGAAAATCACAAGAAGGCTAAAGCCCAAGAACAGAGAAACATTTTTATTCACTACTTAAGAAAAAAACCCACCCCATTCTGTTTATAGGTATATAATAAGCCCTGAGTTCTAATGTTCTTTCTTATCAGTTGCGTTACAGCAGTTCTTTTCTTAAGAGGGTGGCTGATGGGCTGTGGACCTCGAGGAAGAAGTGTGTTTTGAGGAGGGATCTGAAGGTGGAAAGGATGTAGGAGTGATGAATTGGATCCCATCTGGATGCTAGCAAGAAAGAGTTAGTGGTAATACAACATGAAGGGTCATTTAAATGCTCATCTTTGGTGTAGTAAAATGGGGAAGAGAAGGAGATGAGAACAGAGAGTTAGACAGGTTCTCTGATTTAAATATCTAGATTATTTGACATTAGACTTGATTTGAACCTTAGTTGAGTCTAGCCTTTCTTTACTGGTAACTGAAGCAGCAAAACTCAAATAAACCCAGCTTGTCTCTTTACTTGAAACAGGTACGAAGACGAAATCAACAAGCGCACAGCTGCTGAGAATGAGTTTGTGGTGCTCAAGAAGGTAAGCAGCAATGCTAACTAAAGAATGCGGTGGGAAGCTTTAAACGGGGTCAGCGGGATTCTGTCTTCAATGAAAATATAACCAATGACAATCATAATTAGAAGCAAAAAAAAAAAAATGCCAGTTAGACATAGTCCTGCACCAAAATACCCGAATTGCTACCACCTGTGTGTTACAACCCAATATCCACTTGTGATTGGGTAACTGAATTTGTCAGATGCCCAGAAAAATATATGTCTGCCTATGCAGGTATTTCTATGGTGCCCATCACAGTGCTATCTGAGTACCTGACAAAAATTAACACATTTTTGTGCCTTACAAGTCAGGTTTTCAGCTTCTCCACTTAATGTCCACAAAATCTTCCAAAGATGCTACATCACCTTGGTCTTATTGTAATGGGTAATAAAATAACTAATCCCGAAGGTCCTGTTTTCCCCACACCTTTCTGAGTGCTACATTGGAAGCCCCAACAGCAGAACAGCTGTTTCTTGACAGGGAACACAGAATGCTATTTCTGCCATGTTCAACCATACCCAATGGGAGATTAAACAATTCACGGTATCTCTGATCTTTCCTTCAGGATGTGGATAATGCCTACATGGTTAAAGTAGAATTGGAAACAAGGGTACAAGGTCTGACTGATGAAATCAACTTCTTGAGATTTATATTTGAGGAGGTAAGGAGTCTTCCGTTTCCCTTGAGCAGCTGGTAATTGGGTGATGTAGATCCCTTCCAAAGAGGCTTGACTTTGATTAGCTACCAGGGTTGGGTTTCTCTTGGGTGATGGCTAGAGCTGTTGGAAACTGACAATGATTTTTTTTTCCTTCTGCAAACATTTGTGCCAGAAAGTCTGACTCCATACAGGTAGAGACTGACTCATTTCTAACCTGGAACCAAATGCCAGGCACCTGAAATCACCTTTAGGATGCCAGATTTTCAGAGCCGCTCAGCACCCACTTCTGCTGAAGTCAATAGGGGCTCCTTGTTTTTGAAAATCAGCCCATTTATTCGGAGCGTAAATATGGATCTAGAGGCCTAACTTTAAGCAAACATGTTTGATCATTGTAGCCGCAGACAAATGGACTGAACTCAAGGCTGAGGACCAGTTCTAGTCTCTGCTTTGTCACTGAAGGGCCTCAAGAATTCTTGGCACTTATTGTATAGCACTTCACAGACATTGGGTTAAACCGCGGCCCTAATGAATCAATGGGACTTTTGCCATTGAGTTTAATTATCCCAAGTTTTCACCCTTTGGCTTCAATTTCCTGAAATAAGTAGCCCAGTACTCCTGTAGTTCAGAAATGCTGACATGCTGTCTAATTACCAGGGCTGGTGGAGAAACCGGGAAATATTTGTTAACAAATTTCCAAAATGCTTCTGTTTGGGAGTTCTTGAAAAAGGGCTGATTTCTCATATTTACATCTATTTTTGTAGAATATGCCACATTCTCCCCACCCCTTCCTTTCTATTTTTGTATAATGGGGGGCGGGGAAAGGCAAATGTTTTCATTTTCCAGTTTCAGCTGAAGAATGAAACTTAGCCACAAAAAGTTTTCTTTTTGAGACAAGGCTGTTTATTTTCCTTTAAGAATTTTGATCAGCTCTCATAATTGCTGTGATTTTGGAAACAAGCCAAGGACCTCTTTGTACCACCCTCATTTCTGAAAGATCTCCTCCTCCTCAGCTGTGTTTATTCTATGACAGGCTATGTCTGTTCTAAATGGAAGTAAACAGATCTCTATAGGCAGTCTTTAGACTGGAGAATAGGAAAAGGGGCAGAGATGGGAAATAACATGAATGAACGATACAGGAGAGAGATGACTAATGTTTTGGTGCTTTGCAGGAATTATCTCAGTTGCAGACGATAAGTCGTGACTTGTCAGTGGTTGTATCCATGGATAACAACAGACATCTAGATCTGGATGGCATCATTCAGGAAGTCCGAAATCAATATGAGATCATCGCTCAGAGAAGTAGAGCTGAGGCAGAGGCCTGGTACCAGTCCAGGGTAAGTAATCAAGCGGCTAAAGATACGTGGATGGTAAATATCGCTCACAGCTGATTCATAAATACAGCTCAGTTGCAGTGGAAGAACTACACATAGTAAGCAAATATTTACACCTATAGACTTCCAGGCAGGAGCTCCCTTCTTACACACAATCCAAGAGGATCCATGGTTCATGTTTGTGCACGAATTCTGAATAGAACCAAAGATGTGGAATGGGGTCATGGGGGCTTCACACTGCAGAGAACCATATTATATTTCCCAAAGATCTCTGCATCTATGTGGGCGCCTAATGGAGATACTATAGGCCAGTATGATGGGCAGCAGACATGGCACAGCAGCTGCCTAACAATTACCAAGTGTTCTGTAGGTATCAGCAATATGTGGTTCAGTGGTTGTTTTATTTCTGCCCATCAGTATGAAGAGCTGCAGAGCACAGCTGGAAGACACGGGGACAACTTGCGCAACACCAAGACAGAGATCCAAGAGCTAACGAGGAGCATCCAGAGAATGCGGGCGGAAATTGAAAGTGTGAAGAAGCAGGTATGGCTCGGGAACTTTTTATATGTATCAGTGCGGGGCTGGATCAGGGATAATATTCCCTTGGCATTCCAGGAGCAGCAGTAGAGTTCTGGAAGCCCTTTCGCAGCCTGCAGGCGTGGCATCTGCTGATTAAAAACACCGATGCTGGTTGAAGTCGGTGAAACTTGCAGATCTTTGCTTGGAACGCATCTGCCTCCTTGGCAGGCTCCATCTCTCAGCACTTTGTAATATGGGGTGGTGTGGGGAATGGAGAGCCAAGCTCTCCTGGGGGCTGTTGAGTCACACTAGGCAGCTAATGCATACACAACGTGGAGACAGCCACTTTTTTTTTTGCGGGGGCGGGGAATGAAAAATTGAAATTTTCGGCAATGCCCCAGGTCGTTTTCCAGCCACACGTAGCCTTGGTGAATCCGATCATGAAGTAGGTCTAGAGTGGAATTTAGACATTGCCTTTCCTCTTTTGCAGATTGCAAATCTGCAGTCTGCCATCGCCGAGGCAGAGGAGAAGGGCGAGTTGGCTCTCAAGGATGCTAGGGCAAAACTGGATGATCTTGAACATGCCCTGCAGAAAGACAAGGCGGATCTGGCTAACTTATTGAAAGAGTACCAGGATCTGCTGAATGTCAAACTTGCCCTGGATATTGAGATCGCCATGTACAGGAAACTGCTGGAAGGAGAGGAGTCCAGGTAGGTGCATTGCCTGTTGGGATTTGTGTTTCAAATGGTTTCAAGTTCCCAGATTTGCTGGTAGGAGCTATTATAAGTGGGAAATAAAGAAATACTTAGCAACATCCTTTGCACTAAGGATGGGAAGTTCTCAAATGAGCAGGGCTCTTTGGAAGCATGACCTGCTTTCCTGGATGAATGACCTATGTCCCTTTCCCTACACAGGATAGCCGGAGGTGGCCATGTGAATGTCTGTAAGTAGCTTGTGGTCTTCACGTTGATATATGTTGTTTGTATTTCCCTGTGGTTTGTGGGCTACCCTTACACTGACGGGGTGACCCTGTGCTTTTCTTGCAGCTGTCATTGGTGGAGGTGGAAGTGGAGGAGTCATCGGGGGTGGATTTGGCGGCGGAAGCGGAGGCGGCATCTGTGGTGGTGGATTCGGCGGTGGAAACATAGGATTCGGCGGCGGAAGCGGAGGAGGGATCTGTGGCGGTGGATTCGGTGGAGGTGGAGGATTCAGTGGCGGAAGCGGAGTCGTCGTCTGTGGTGGTGGATACGGCGGCAGAACCGTTGGAGGTGGTGGCTTCTCTTCTGGAAGTGGAAGAGGCTATGGAGGTGGCGGCAGCGGCATCTGCTCCAGCGGCGGTTCCTCGGTCACACGGCGATGCACCACGTCTTTCTCCACCAAATCCGGTTCAGGAGGGTACTGAGCACTGGAGCCAGGCCCCAGAAAGAAAGAAGCATCTTTTTATCTTCAAATGGCAGCAGCACAGCCCACCTAACCCAACTCTGGTATCCAGAAAAGAAATGAACTGTATCCCTTACAGCCCACATCCTCGAAACACCACCTGATCCCGACCGCATCTTCCCCGAAGGGAGGGCGGGAGCGATGCGCCATCCTGGCAGCAACGCCTGCCGGGTTTAAACCAAACGTCCGTATCAATTGAAATGCACCCACCGATTAAATGTTATAAGACCCTGTAAAGTAATGCATCACTTGAGGATATCAATAAGCAGCGAGCTGATTTAGAGGAGGGAGAGCTCTGCCCCTCTGGGTGTGCTGTAGATTTTTGGCTGTTGTGGCTGTCAAGGGGTAATGTGTATAAAACTCAACTTTCCTTCTCTTTTCCTAGCGCTTCTTCCAAAATGGCTATGTTTTCTTGGGTGCTATTGTATTTCCTGTGCCTTGCATCTCCTATTTGCGTGCTTTACAAATAGGTCTGAGTTGCGGTAAATGTGGGGGGAAATTATAATCCACCTTCAGCTGAGTCGAGGAATTAGAAATGTTTGTGTGGCTATCTAGACACGATAGGCTTCCCCTTAAGGAATGATTAGGCAGGTTTGTTATTTTGGGTATCCAAAGACAGGCTCTAACCAACATTCGCCATAAACCAATTCCACTCATCCCCCATCCTCCTTTAGTTGCACCTGATTCCACCGGATGTATTTGTGCCTTTATTGTAAAGATAACAGAGCAAACTATTCACTGCAAAGCATTCTGTGATGTAGAATATACTGTACTGTCACCATTTACCTACCTTTCCTACTCATGGGGCATCCCATTTTCTTGGGGTGTGACCATTTTCAATAAACTGCAGACAACTCAGATCATGTCTATGTGTCATTATTATTATACAAGACTGAATAGGTCTGTGGTCAGGATCCTGAATGAAAAGCCAGAGCTGTTCTGCTGGTTAAAAAATAGACATAAAACGATACACTGGGCAAAATTCTCAGCTAATGCAAATCAGTGAAGGTCTGTTGAAGTCCATGGACCTAGGCCAGCTTACAGTCTGGCCCCATATGTTCTGAAATGTTGTTAAGATTATTGACATAGGGTTCATTTCCTAGAGGCAGGGCAGTTTGAATTTTTTTTTGAGGTCACCGTGCAGCTGAAAAGAAATAATAACAACTGGGCCTGGTTTTCCATTATGCTAGTATTATGCAAGTGTGTCTCTACTGAAATCAAGGGAGTCACACTTCATGTTATGGAGTGGTGAATAAAACCTAGGTCTCTACATTACTGTGGTCACAGCAGACAAGACCCACATGCTACTGAATCTGAGACACGTCCTTTGAGCAGAGAAAGAGAAGTGTCAGTGGAACAATTCTCACCAGCACGTTGTGCAAGGTGGGAGCTTGGTGCTCATTATGTCTAGCAAAGACATAACAACATTTAATCCCTGGAAACGAAGCTAGATGCACGGGAACTCAGGTGCATGTTTTTAACAGAGAAGGTAATTAACCATTGAAACAGCCTGGGAAGAGGTGGATGCTCCATCACATGGACACCAAGACTTGATGTCTTTCTAAAATGTACCCTTTAGCTCAGCCAGAAGTTATGGGAATGATGCAGGAATCACAGGGTGAAATCCTACAGCCCGTGTCATGCAGGAGATTAGAAGAGATCCCTTCTGGTCTTAAACTTCTCTGGGCTCCGAAGGGCAATAAATAGGCAAATTTCCGAAGAAACCCCAGCTTAGTTGTAACTTGAACTGATTGAACACTGGAATTTTCATCCAGTGGGAAATTCTGATATTTCAAAATTTATTTTAGTCCTGAATTGGTGCCAAAAGCTGAAAAATCAATTTTTTTCTGGCAGAATGGGAAATTCCAAAAATTTTGGATTCATAACGTTTTGTTTTGACGTTCCCAAATTGAGATGGTTTATTTTGCCTCGGTTTGACATTATTGTGTGTCCCACTTGAGCTGCTGTAGAGCCTGGTGGCAGTTGTCATATGAGTGCCTCATGTGTCCAGTCTCCTCGATGGGCTGGGTGCCCATGAAGCACTGTGGTAATGTGACTTCCATGATGCACCGCGTTGGTTGAGCCTGAGGACTCATCCAGTGCTCTGAGGGCATGAGGCTGCGGAGGATCACTCAGTGCATCCGACAGCCTACCTCTCAGCAGGATGGGGATGTTGGTAAATGTCACCGGTGAAGGGATATAATGAATGGAAGTTTTGAGTACAGAATCACCTCAATGGTAGAGTGCATCATGGGAGATGTAGTCCAGTCAGTAAGTCTGGCTCTGAGAGAGAGATGGGGGCATGAAGCATCCGAACTGCAGCTCCCATGAGGCACAGTTAATGTCAAACTGACTTGAAACACAAAAAAATTTTTTTTTCAGTTTGACAAAGTGAAACATTTTGATGAGGCCCAAACCGACCTGCAAGGAAGTGTTTCCGTTCGATTTTTTGTCATGGAAAATTGAAATATTTTGGCAAAAATACAAATTGTTTCTGTGGAAAATTTCAATGCTGAAGAACCTGCATTAGCTGCCAAAAAATAATAATAAGATGGGCTAGCCATTCGAGGGTGTACACAGGGGCTCAGCCAGGATTGTACGCAGGCAATTAACCTGAGTGGGCACGGCCAGACTGCCATTTTTAGGTGCTGACGCAGGCAAAGGTAGTGGGGGTACATCTACCCAAGCTGGGAATCGCACCTCCCAGCTCTTGTGTGGACGTAGCCTAACAGTGCAAATCCACCACCAGGCTGGCATAAACAGGTAGTAAAGGAGTTCTCCTGCCGAGGGGAGTCCTCAGGTGGCATAGAGCTGCTGAAGAGCCTCTACACCCCAACCTCCCTGTAGTGGGGGTGGTTACCCCGCTCCTGCCCTGAAGGGCTTAAAACAGCCCTGGGAGAGGGCTGTGGCAGGGAAAGCTGGGCTGATTGGGGAAACCACCTCAGCTGTGGCCACGCCCCAAACAGACCCAGCTGGCCCTATAAAGGCCAGGGAAGCCAGGAGCAGAGCAGTCTCTTTCTAGTAGTAGAGAGAGAAGGGTCTGGCTGCCTGGAAGCTGAGAGGGTACCTAAAGTAGAGCAGGGCTCGGGGAAGGCTAGAAGGAGCTGGGGAGCTCTGGCCTGGAAACCCCCGAGGCTGCAGGCCTTGTTAAAGGCCAGAAAAAGGTACTGTGGAGCAGGGCTGGGGAAAGGCCAAGGGAGCCGGGGAGCTCCGGGCTAGGAAAGCCCCAAGCTGCAGGCCTGATAAGGCCTATTAAGTACGGGTTTGCAGGGGGCAGCCCATGGGTAGGCAGAGGCAGCAGGTCCGAACCCCTTGCCTGTGATGAGTGGCTGATACTGCAGTCTGCCCCAGTGAACAGGGGCTAGATGGGGACTGGGCAGTAGCCAAGACTGAGGCAAAGTGGGGGTAGTGGGTGGAATTCCCCTGGGAGGGGGAGACCCAGCCTGTGAGGGTACTGCCAGGGGGCACCACCAGTTAAAGGGGCACCGGGGTCCTGGGAGGGACACGGGGGCCAAGCGGTAGCGGGAGACCGGCCTGCAGAGGGCGCTCCAATGGCTGGAGAGCTAATTCCTCAAGACAACCAGCAGGAGGCGCAGCAGGGGTGAGTCTGCACGTTTACACTCCCTTGTTCCTGGCATTATGGATGTGGCAAAGGTGTCTCTACTCCTCAGTAACCCGCAACTGCTGGATCAGTCCTTTGAGGCCTTAGGCAGCCAGATGCAAAATAGAGAAGCCCTCGGGCTGCTCTAACTTGCACTGATTTGGTCTCTGACAAGCCACCGGATTAGTGTTTGGGATTCATAGATTGATAGCTTATAAGGCCAGAAGGAACCTCTGTGTGATTATCTGCTCTGACTTCCTCTATAATACAGGCCATAGAACTTCCCTGAATTAATTCCTCTTTGAACTACAGCGCAAATTTTAGAAAAACACATCCAATCTGGCTTTAATATTTGCCAGTGGCTGGTGACTCCACCACAACCCAAGTTGAGAGGGAGCACAAAGATGCTTTAAAGCGATCTTTGCTCGTATTGCTTTTGTTTAGGAAGAAATAATGGGGAAAAAATAAAACATTCTGAAAATGTCAAAATGCCCCGTTGTGACATTCTCAGACCAAAGACTTACAATTTTTCATGTCAAAACAATTTTTTGTTTCAAAATGTACTTTATGTCAGCGGGGGAATGGTCCTGCTATTGTGGGGAACTTTCCTGGCTTATACACAACCCCGGTGAGATGGGCTAGTGAGAGAATCTGAGTCCTCGCTCCCACTCCCTTTACCCAGAAGCCTGCCTGACCTCGAGGGCTCCCCTTCCACTCTCCTGTCTGGCTGAGTCCTCGTAACCGCGACAAGGCTGGGCCCAGGATTCCTGGGGGGCTCCACCCCCAACCTTGTCGTGCTCACTAAGGGCAGGGGCTAGGGTGTCCCCACTCTGGGGGGCTCTCTCTGCTCTGGACGCTTCACTGACCCACTGATCATCACACACCGTTCAAAGTAGATACAATTTATTAAACAACAACCATTTAAAAAAAATAAGGAAAAAATGGGAAAGGTGAAAGGAAAACCCGTCACCCCGCTCTGTGGCACGGGGACATCACAAGCAGCGTCTCTGGGATGTCAGGGCAGTTCAGTCTGTTCCTCACACGTCCCAGGCCCCTGCCCAGGCCCTGGCTGTGTTGCAGGGACGCTGCGGGCCGGATACCTGCTCTGGCGGTGGTCACACGCCCTCAGGCTCTAGGTGGCAGGACCCTTCTTCCCAGCGTCGCCCCCGCCCCGTCGGGGTTACGATCCCCCTCCAAGTCTGGCCTGCCAGGCCTCTTGGCTGGGGGCATCTCCCAGCGCTGGGCCCGCTGCCCAGGGTCCCTCCTCGCTCCCCCCAGCTGCTCACCGCACCTGGCTCCGGATGGCCCCAGCCCCAGCTCCAGCTCCCCTCTGCCTCAGCACGGCTGCTGCTCTAGCCCCTCGGGCTGGCCCGGCTCTGCTCCCCAGCTCAGCTCGGGCCCCTGCTCTCTCCTTAGCTCTGCCCCACGCTGACTGACCCAGGCAATTCCGTCTCACATGGAGGATGGGATCCCCCTGGCCTCCTGACTCCCTGATTAGCCTGCCTGCCCTGTCAATCAGGCTGACCTGGAGCATAGTCCTCTCCCCATTGTTCCTGAAGACTATCAGTCTCAGGGTCCTGATTTCCCATCGACCCTCCCCCTTTCTTTGGGGACTGGGAGCTAGCCAACCAACCCCCCCCCCCCCCGAGTTTTAGTAAGGGGACATTTAGTTTATATTCAAATTTCAAAGGACAATATCGAAACCAAACATTTTGAATTTGTTGAAACAAAACACTTCGCTTGACCTGAAACAAATCTTTTTTCATAAGTTGGTTTCACAAAACTTTTTCAAAATGTTGTCTGTTCACCCCAATTTAAGATGATTTTTTTTTAATTCAGTTTTTTGCAGGACTAAAATCCGATTTTCTAACCGGTTCTGGTAGCACCATATCCATATCTAGATAGGCTTTTAAACTGGCATCCAGGACTAGTATCCTAGCAATGCAAAGACATCAGATGATAGTCTTGGATATTTACCAGGAAATTCTCCTAGGAAAGATATACAATATTACATACACAGTCAGGAATGTACTGGTATAACTCCAGTCAGTTTGGCCCGGGGACTCATAGTTATGTCACTGAGGGGAATCCCATTGCGTCAAAACTAATTTGACTGCAATGACACATAGCTGGGAGGATTCTTCATAACGGTTGGAATTAGAGATACTATTAATTATCATCACCATCACTGTGAGTTACATTGTATGCATTGCGCCTCAAAGCCAGGTGCTTTATAGACGTAAAACAAGACAGACCTGTGTTTCAAAGATCTGACCATCTAAATGCGGACAAAAGAAATTGGAAAAGAAGAAAGAATCATTTCACCTCTTAGTATAATATTTACTCTGATTTTCCTTTTTTATTAACCTCCCCCCCCTTCTCTTTTAACCCTTCAGTACTGGATGTATCATTGTCATTAGTCCAATGCTTATATCTACCATGATATGACTTACCCTGTTGTTTGCATTATCAGTAGAACTGGTGGAATTATTATTACGATTATTATTTCTGAGACTTTTTTTGATGGAAACTGAAAAAATGTTGGTAAAAATTCTGTTTTTGTCCAAACGTTTCAGATTTTGGTTCAGTTTTGGGGTTTTGTTTTTCGAAAACTTTTTTTTGTTTGTTTGCTTTACAGAATACAATTTCTGAACAATGAACATTTTTGGTTTTGGTCAAAAAACAATAGTTTTTGCAGAAAATTTGGAAAAATGCCTAAAGTTTTAAAAAATGTCATGCAAAAATAATTAGACACGTTAGGTGAGGTAATATCTTTTATTGGACCAAGAGACATGCTTTCGAGCTTACACGGAGCTCTTAAGACTTGAAGAAGAGCTCCATGTAAGCTCAAACACGTGTCCCTTTGGCCAAATGTAGTTGGCCCAATAAAAGATATTACCTAATGCACCTTGTGTCTGTCATATCCTGGGACCAACACTGCAAACAAAAACCTAGTTGGCATATTTGGATTATCACTATTTTCTATTCCTTTTTAAAAAACTTATCCTAGATTTGTTTTTCATTCATTATTTGTTCACTCCCTTCCTCTCCTCCCCCATCAGTGGTTTAAACCCCTTCCTGTGTTCATTTGCTGCTTCCCCCAATTAAGTCTCTTCCCCATCCATGACTCAGTTAGGCCAGTATGGAACCCTCTCTTCATCAGTTGCACAGGTTGTTGAAGTAGCTAGACTCACATAAGCAAAGATCCAGTGGTTTCTTCGCGAGCCCACCACTTGCGTGTCCCCTTCATGGCCTTTAATTGGTGTGCCCCATGCAGACAGCACAGAGACCTTTCCCCTGGTATGCAGTCAATGCTGCACCCAGCACTACCTCTGGTGCTCTCATGCAGTCTCCCCAGAAAATGCCCCCCCAAAATATATGTCCACCTCTCAATCTATACAGGTATTTCTGTGATGCCCATCGCTGTGGCATCTGAGTGCCTCACCAAAATTACCACATTTTTGTGCTTTAAAGTCCCGTTTTCAGCTTCTGAACTTACTGTCCCTGAAAGTTGCCAAAGGGATAGTTGGTAAAGGGAGAGCAGTGGAAGAAAGAAAGAAAGAAAGAAAGAAAGGACATTCTAACCTTTATAGTGGTGCAAATGAATGACTTTATGCCATGTCCCCCTTGGTTTTATTGCAATGGGTATTAAAATAACTAATCCCGAAGGTCCTGTTTTCCCCACACCTTTCTGAGCGCTACATTGGAAGCCCCAACAGCAGAACAGCTGTTTCTTGACAGGGAACACAGAATGCTATTTCTGCCATGCTAAACCATACCTAATGGGAGATTAAACAATTCACGGTATCTCTGATCTTTCCTTCAGGATGTGGATTGTGCTATATGGCCAAAGTAGAGTTGGAAACAAGGGTGCAACCTCTGACTGATGAAATCAACTTCCTGAGATATATATTTGAGCAGGTAAGGAGTCTTCCATGTCCCTTGAGCGGCTGGTAATTGGGTGATATGGGTCCTTTCCAAAGGGGCTTGATTTTATTAGATACCAGGGTTGGGTTTCTTTTGGTTTTCTGTTTGAAAACGATGATGAATTTTTTTTTCCTTCTGCAAACATTTGTGCCAGAGAGTCCAGACTCCATACAGATACAGACCAACTTGTTTCTAACCTACAAATCAAATGCCACAACACCTAAAGCCACCTTTAGGCTGCTAGGTTTTCAGAGCTGCTGAGTACCCGAGCTTCTAATGAAGTCAAAAGCAGCTATGGGTGCTCCTCACATTTGAAAATCAGCCCAAATATTTAGAGGCTAAATATGGGTTTAGATGCCCAATTGTAAGTAACCATGTTTCATAATTTTAGCCACAGGAGAATGGACTTAACTCAATGCTGGGGGGGAGGGGAAGGAGCTGTCAATTCTATTCCCTGTCTTGTCATAAGTGGCCTCAAGAATTCTTGGCACACTATAGCACTTCACAGACAGTGGTTGAAATTCTGGTCCTAATGAAGTAAATGGGACTTTTGCTATTGATTTTAATGAGGTCAGAATTTCACCCTTGGGTTCCCAGCTAAAAGTGCTTACTGAAGTAGCCTTGTTCAGAAATGCTGAAATTCCATGTAATTACTAGGGCTAGTTAAAAAAAAAAAAAAAAAAAAGAGGAAATTTTGTTAAAATTTTTGCAAGATTTCATAATTACTTCTGTTTTGAAGTTATTTGAAAAGGCTGATTTTTCATTTCCCCCCTCAATTTTTGCAGAATTCCTCCTTTATTTCCTACCTCCAGTTCTTCCCTCCCTTTTTCGTATAATAGGAGAAAATGAAAACATGTTTTCTGATTTCATCAAAGGAAAGGAAATGATGTCCTGAAAAGTTTAGATTTTGAAAAAAAGCAGTTTTTCAACCCCCAAAAATGTTGTTTGAAAAATTTTGACTAGGTCTTATAAACAGGATGACTCTGGAAACAAGCAAAGGACTTTTTTGTGCAACTATGTAGTTCAATGATTGTTTTGTCTGTGATTTCTTCTTCTCATGTGCTTTTTCCAGTGTTGGGCCCATGATATGACCCAGGCTGTAGCCCTCGTGAGATCTTCTATAGTGCACAGTTCCTCCGGGAGCTGGGAGACCAACAGATGTTCCATGGTTGGTCCCATGTGTCTGGGTAGTTGGAATAGCCCCACATCCACACCCTGCCCTTGTTCGGGGATGATTTAAACATCCCCAGGTTGACCAATCCTTCTTCGCACCTCGACAACGTCCATATGCATTTTGACATCCTTGTCAAGTATTTCCGGCCCTGTGTGCCGCACTTGCCGTCATGTAGCCACTGGCGATTGTGACAATTGGTGGTTGTTTGTGACAATCGGTATGAAGCGCTGCAGAACACAGCTGGAAGGAATGGGGACAGCCTACACAACACCAAACGAGAGACCCAACAGCTAATCAGGTGTATCCAGAGCCTGCGAGCTGAAATTGAGAAGTTGAAGAAGCTGGTAAGGCATGTGAACTTTTTCATATGTACCGGGCATGGGCCTTGATTGGGGATAAGATTATCCTTGGAATTCCAGGAGCGGCAGTAGAGCTTCGGAAGCTGTGTGCAGCCTGCAGGCGCCGTGCCTGCTGATAAAGACACGATACTCATTGAGTTCAATGCAGTTTAGGAAAGATTACAGCACATGAACGATCAGGCTTAGAGTGTCTGTGTTAATCGTCCAGCAGGTTGGGCCTGGCGCTTGAAAGCAAGCAATCTGGGTTCGGGCCCAGGTCCTGACAATGATTCCCTTGGAGATCGCCTTTACGGTCTTCCCTGAATAAGGAGGGCCCTAGCCCTGTCCGCCATATTTGCTTGCAGTTATTGGAAGGAGCGTTCTCATTGTGGCCAGAGTCACAGTCTGAGAAGGGTAGTAAACTGGGGTGGGGGAGGTATCATGTACCTGGGCAAGTCACTTTCCTTCTCCGCTGCTCAGCTTCTGACTTGATTAGGGCTGGTCGAAATCTAGCATCCAGCAACCAAATGCAGAGAGAGACACACACAGCAGGCTGCTACCTAGGGCACAACTCCACCCACCTTGCTCCAGACTCATTCTTTTGCAGGCTGACCACTGAGGACCCAGATTGCAGGCTTCCCTCAGAGCCCCCTAGCCTGCAAGCAGGACCAGGAAACCCTTTAGAATTTAAAGGGATAGCTTGTAATTTTAAAGCCGTTTTCAATACACCCCAGGAAAGAAGGGAAATTAATAGCCTGGTAAATTGAAAAGGCATGGATGGATACTTTAGGGGAGCCACAGACACTGCAGACACTTACGAGACACTATCACTATAATAACACAGGTCTGCAATCTTCTTTTACCACCATACACGCCTATACACTATAGATAATAGGGAAGAATGCAAGAGAATTCTGAACCAGCCATTCTGGCTGAAGTGTTGATTCAGTGTTTAGAAGAGAAGGGCAAGATATTTTCAGAGAAAGGCTGTTGCCGCAAGAGGCACAGTGCTGTTATTGCTAAATACTTTGCCTTTGATAGCATGTCTCTGTAACCCGCTTGCGGCCATGTGTTACAGGATGTGAGTTGTTACAGTCCCCAACTATAGCACTCAGCCAAGTTCTTTTCTTTTCTGGCTCCCGACATCTGTCCTGTGTGGGTGGAAACTAGCTAGGGGAGTCTGATATTAATTAAATCGATGCCTTCAGGGGTGGCAGACATGCTCTCTGCAGTGACAGAAAACGACCAACTGGTTTTACCGAGGCAATTAAGGTCTTTTTTTGGCTCACACGCACTGTGCAAACAACTCGATGGCATGAGCTGACACTCTGCCCACCTCACCGGCGATCTGAAGGCTCAAAGGGGAGCATCTGATGGGCCGGACGGAGTGTGTGGGGCTGTCAATCTTCGGTGGAAAGTGACATGTTGCTAAGCAGGGCTACGGGGATTAGAGCTGGGCGAGACCTTATGTGAGGACTTTTGAAGTAGCCCAGAACCAAAACCCTGGATCCAAACACCTTGGACCCTCGGAGTGCTCAGACAGGGAACCAGATGCCTCTCTTTTGGCAGTACTGGAAGAGAAATTAATCTAATTATTCTTATTTTTGTAAATTCTTTGGGATTGGGACCTGTCACGGGGTCCACTCACCACAGGAGGCACCTTCTCCTGGTTGCTCAGGGGATTAGCTCTGACCAGGCATTTCACTCTCCTCTGGCATGTCTCCCCCATTGTCCTTTCATCCTGTGGATTCCTCTCGATCCAGGAACCACAGCCTCCTTTTCGTGACTCGGCTCTCCGGCCAGGTCACTACATGATTCCCCCTTCTGGGGTATGTAACAAAGTCTTTCTGGAACAAATCAGCGAGTCCACTGTCCTCTGCTTGGTCGGTGTCACATCCCCAGGGGCTGGTTGGGGAACCCGGGCCCATCCTCTACTTTGGGTTCCAGCTCAGGGGCCCTCTGGTCAGCAGCCAAGGTCTACAATTGTCTTCCTCGCTGCTTTACCCATGAGCCTGCTCCTATCTTCCTGGCTTCCGTCCTGTCTGGGTTTGCCAGCCTCCCAACTCCCTCTTCCCAGGGAGTAACTGCACTACTCTCTTTAGATCTAACACACTTCCCTCCTCCCAGGGAGTGACCTCAGACTACCTCCCTGCAGTCCTTTCTGTTGCCAGCTGAGCCTGGTCTTCTTAAATCTCTGCTCCCTGTCTCCTTCTCCAGAGGTAGCCTGGGCAGTTTATTGGTCCACTCAGCCATTTTAACCCTTCCAGGCCCTGTATGGAGTGAACAGCCCATCACAGGACTGTTTTGTTGTTCTGTGTTTGTACAGCACTTTGCACAATCAGGTCCTAGTTATGATAACTTTGAGAGTGGATACTATGGTAATGAGTGCTACAGAAAAGCATGTTGTCATAATAATCATAATTAATAAGTCATATAGTGCCTTACATGTTCAAAGCACTCGTCAAACATTAATTCTCCCGTCCACATCCCCAATAGGCAGGCAAGTAAGTATTTATGAAAGCTAACAGCAACAATAGCCAAGTTTGCAAGCTCCAATACTCGTCCAACTTTTCTTTTGCAGCCAACAGCTCAGTGGCGAACAACTTCACACGAGGGTGATTGAACGGTGATCCAGAGCCAACATACGTAATTACCACCTTTACTACCATTTAAAATGGTTTCATTAAGCTCAGAACACCCACACTGCTGACATGAAACTGATCCTCAAGGGTATAGATCACTCCCTGTTTAGTTGGGAGTGTATGCTAAAAGTATGTGAACATTGTACCTCAAAGGGAAGAAGCCCAGCAAGTGAGAGGGATATTCAGTTAGATGCAGAGTCTACCAGCTGAGTGGTGAAAAGTGGCCAAAACAGGAGGTGGGATTCTGGCCCAAATCTTTCACCTATTTTTGCAATCAATTCATTTTTTTTTACAAGACGATCATTGTCACGTACCTCTCAATCACTCTTTAGTGATAAATTGGGTTGTTAATAAGATTAGCAAACACAGCTGTGTTTCGTCACCGGTTCCTGATTCTGATTTGATATGACTATAATTCCCTTGCCTCTGGCAGAAAAAGATGATCATCTTTAAGACACGCTGGGTGACCGCAGTGCAGCGCATTCTGCACCCAGGTGACATGATGAGATCAAAGACTGACAATTGCATGTAGAGAAAGTCACTAGATCTATATGCTTGTTCAGGCTATGACAGCTTCTAAAATAGCTTCCGTATCAGGAGAATAAGGCAAAATAATTTCCATTATTCACTTACAGTGATGAGGTGCATCAGATCCCATGCTATTAAAGAACAAATGTAAGTAAAGCGGCTCAGAAATTTTCCAGGGTAAGGTTTTTCTCTTGGAAAATCTTGATTCATCTAAAGTGACACCTTTTGCAGAAAGTGGGAAATAAATGAAAGAGAGCATTTAAATGAGCTTGTTCCGTTTTGACATTATTGGACTGTGACATTTCTATTTTTCATTTCAAATGTTCTTTTCTATTATAAAACATTTATAAGGATTTAAAAAATGTTGACGTTGGAACAAAACATCTTGATTTTATTGAAACAAAATGTGTTGATGAGGTTTTTTTTTCAGAATTTTGTTTCATGAGAAGTTGCACATTTTTGTTCCATTTCAGTACTGTCCTAGTGAACAGAAAATCTGGTTCCCATCCAGCTCAAAACGTAAGATGTATTAAACGTAAGTGCTATTAAATAATAATAAAAAATCCAGCATTACTTAGACTGTAAACTCTTTGGGAAATTGACCATCATTTTGTTCTGTATTTGTACAGTGCCTAGCGCACTGGGGTCCAGATCCATGACTGGGGCTCCGAGCTGCTACCATAATAATAATAATAACAACAATCTATGTTTACATAGAATATTTTCCAAAACGGATTGGAAAACCAACATTTTCCTTCAAAATTTCCCCTCCCCCCAGTTTCTGTAGGACCTATCAAAACAAAACGTAGACTTTCCTGTGATTTTAAAATGTTGATTTGAAATTAAATGAAAAATTTCATTTTGTTCAAACATAAAATGGCATTTCGGTTTGTGGAAACAACAATTTCAGATTTCCATTTGCAGTTTTGTACTTTCCCCCTACCCCTTTTTCTCCCCATTTTTTTTCACTAGAAAACGTGAGAGAAAGTGCAGAAAAATTCACACTCTCTCAGTGGCTATGCATTTTTCCAATTGGAAAATTTCCAGTGGAAAATTGCAATTTAAATGAAACCATATTTTCAGGTGAGAAAATTTTTCAACCAACCATACTGAATATCTTCGGAAAGTATTCCCCCAACTTCTGAAAGCTGAGCCATCTTTCATGATAATGACACCAGTTGTGATTCCACCTGCAGCCCTTCCATGTGTCTTACCTGTCCTACCTGATACAATTTCCATGCCCTGACGGTTACTCACTTTGTGGAAAGTTGGGGTAGAGCTTCATAATCCGAGCTTTCCTCTCCTTTCCTATGTGCGTTGACGACAGTGAAAAAGTTAACAACGTTAACTTTGCAACATCATCATTGGCATCTGACTTAGGCCTGCCTACACCAAAATATTATATCTGCCCAACTACATCGGTTAGGGATGTGAAATATTTTGCACCCTGTTTGATATAGTTAGGTTGACTGTAGATGTTGACTGTAGATGCTGTAGAATTCTTCCGTCAACCAAGCTACTGTCTCTCGGAGAGGTGGATTACCTACATCAATGCAAAAACCCCTTCTGTTGACGCAAGAAGTGTCTACGCTACAAGGACAAAACCGCACTGCCATACCTTTGAGCCTGTAGCCTAGACATAGCCTCTGTGTGAAGGCTGCCTTCTTGATCGACACATCAGGAATTGAACGGGGGATCTCCAGAGCTAAAAACATGAGCGGCTCCAGCTCCTTAGACAGGGGTAGTAACAGACTCATATCCTCTGTGGACTGGACACAAAGGAGGGTCTGGAACATGCACTCATCAATGGGTTACTTTCTGGGTACAAAGGAAGCACCAGCGGTTCACATCAGGTCTATCTTAGATAATTATGTAGCACCCCCTTACAGTAGTATCTGAGCACCTCACAATCTTTAATGTATTTATCCTCCCTCGCCCCTAGGAGGTAAGACGTGCTATTATCTGCATTTCATAGATGAGGCACAGAAAGAGGGTCAGTGACTTGCCACGGTCACACAGGAATTCTGTGGTAGAGTTGGGACTTGAGCCCAGATCTCCCAAATGGCAGGTGAATGCCCTAACCATGGGACCATCCTTCCTCAAATCCCGGAAAAGCTTCCACTTGTTTAATGCCCATCATTTAGTGAAAGAGTCAGTCGCTCATGATTTTAGCTCTGGTGGTCGCTGGTCCACCCCAGATGTGCTGGCCAAATTGGGGATGGTCACACAGTGCTTATTTTACCGTCAAAAAACCCATCCACCCTGGAATGAAAATAATTTTTGTGCCGGGGGTGAGTTTAGCTGAAGTTAAGTGTTTAGTAGGTTGGAATAAAGAATGGGCTTCCTGCCAGGAAAACCAAGCCCATGAATAGCTGAGATTGTTTTCTTTACACCTGCTCTTCCAACCCCAGCTCAAAGACATATAAAGGAGGACGGAGCAGCTGTCATGTCAGAGGGGCGCCTACTCCTCCTGTCCCAGCTCTGTTCTCACGCCGTAGCTTTGTCATAGTGCTCCGGAGTCCTCTTGGAACAAGCCACCATGAGTCGGCAGCTGAACGCCAGAGCCGGAGGTTGCAGCAGGGGCTTCGGCAGCGTCTCTGCGATTATTTCCAATGGGGGCAGATCCAGCTGCACCTCTCTGAGCCGAGGAAGAAGTAGACACTGTGTCTTTGGCAGCAGAAGTCTCTATAATCTAGGCGGGATTAAAAGCGTTTCCAATAGCTTGATTGGTGGAGGCTGGCGGCTCGGCGGTGGCTTTGGTGGTGGATTTGGCACTAGTGGTGGGGCTGGTGGCTTTGGTGGTGGTGGCTTGTTTGGTGGAGGAGTTGGTGGTGGGAGGAGTAGCCCTGGGTTCTCTATTTGCCCACCTGGTGGCATCCAAGAAGTGACCATCAACCAGAACCTGCTTGTGCCACTCAACCTGGAGATCGACCCAGAGATCCAGAAAGTGCGAGTGCAGGAGAGGGAGCAGATTAAGACCCTCAACAACAAGTTTGCCTCCTTCATCGACAAGGTGGGCCCGGTAGTTTCTTAATTATTTTAATTGTCGTCATCATTGTTGCAGATTCAGCAAAGCCTCCATAGTCGTGATAACACTTTAGCATGGGCCTAAATTTAAGCATGTGCCCAAGTCCTGCTGAAATCATCAGCATCATTATTCTGCTTCTCAGGACAGCTAGAGAGGTGTGTAGGGGGATACATAGATTCATCAATTGGTTGATCAGTAGTGGAATGTGTAGGGGGTAGATTAATAAATAAACAGAGGGTCAGATGCTACCGATTTTTTTTATTTCCATTGCATTGAGAATAGCAAATGACCAAATCCTGTTGAGGGTTAACCAAGATTTCCCTGATGCTGGAATGGGAGATGAGCAGGTTGCTAGGGTAACTGACCTGCCAGTGCTCTGGAGGATCGTCTCCAAAATCTGGGGCCTCTTTTCTCTGTTTGGATCTCAGGTCCGATTCCTGGAGCAACAGAATAAAGTTCTGGAGACCAAATGGAACCTGCTGCAGCAGCAGCCCACGTCAAATGCTGGGAACAACCTGGAGCCCGCCTTTGAGGCCTACGTTGGCAGCCTAAGGAAGCATCTTGATAGTCTGGTGGGGGAGAGGGGAAGGCAGGACTCAGAACTGAAGAACATGCAGGATCTGGTGGAGGACTTGAAGCACAAGTATGTGAAGAAAGTGCTGGGTCGTGTTCATGTTCTCCATGGACTAAGGGCCAGGTTTTTAGAGGCATTTAGGCTCCTGAAGATGCAGAAAGGCACCTAATGGTATTTTCAAAAGCACTTAGGTGCCCAGCTCCCGACGTGCTTTTGAAAATCCCACTAGGCGTTTGTGACAGAGCTGCCACTTATTGAGCGCCTCCTCATGCAGTGCTGTCCCTCTATTGTCCCTCTTCGGGGCCCCTGATGAGCTCCACAGAGTCTCTCTTGTGAGTAGTGCCAACCTCTACTTGGGACTGGTTTAATGACCGCAGACAATGCCACATAGTCCTTAGTGTCTCAAAAATAAAATCCAGCATTGCAAGCCCAGGGCTTCACTCCAGTCTCTGGCTTTTCTGCCCATCTCAGTGGAGTTCTTCTCCTGCCAGCATCGGTTCTTTGCAGGGTTGTTACTCGTAGCTGTTTCTAGCTAGAGCTAAGCCTTCTGGATATAGCTTCCTTCTCCTACCTGCCTCTTCCCTGTTCTGAGGGAGAAGGCTGTCTATATACTGCCTTCCTCTTGATTGACTGGAAGAGAGGAGAGCCCTAACTCATCCTAGACTACAGGGCTCCTGGTCCTGGACCCTTAAAGGGACAGTGTCCTGTTCCCTTCCTCCCCCATCCAACAGCTAATTTCCTGGGACTGTTAATTCTTTTCCACTACAACAGTGTTTCTCAAACTGGGATCGTCGCTTGTGTAGGGAAAGCCACTGGCAGGCTGGGCCGGTTTGTTTACCTGCCCCGTCCACAGGTCTGGCTGATCGCGGCTCCCCCTGGCCACGGTTCGCCGCTGCAGGCCAATGGGGGCAGCCGGAAGCGGTGGCCAGTCAGTCCCTCGGCCCGTGCTGCTTCCAGCAGCTCCCATTGGCCTGGACAGCGAACCGGGGCCAGTGGGAGCCGCGATCAGCCAGACCTGCGGACGGGGCAGGTAAACAAACCGGCCCGGCCCGCCAGGGGTTTTCCCTACACAAGCGGTGACCCCAGTTTGAGAAACACTGCACTACAAGGCAATTTCCAGTGTTTTTATTCATTCCCACTTTCTGGAATGGGGTCTTCTGGCCCCCTATATATTTAAGGACCAGTATACCCTGTTACAGTGTCTGTCTACATCTTTAGGTGCCAAAATACCTTTAAAACTCTGGTCCTTTGACACTGCATAACTATTAGGCTGTGTGCCAATGTTCGTACATGTTGATTTCACCATATGCACGCAAACCAATGAAAACAATTTCAATAGTTGTTAATCGGAATGTACTGACAGGCAAAATAAGAAAACTGCTGCTTGAGAACTTATTCAAGTCCCCTCTTCATGTGTATAAAACGTGTTGTAATACCTCCGTTAAGCAATTATTGTCTGAAACTCCACCTCACGATTTCCTGCACTTGTGACCATTTAAATCAATAAAAATAATGTTCAAATATGCTTATAGCCCATAATTTTGTGCAACTGTGGACATTTAAATTGATGATAAAATCGAAAAAAAAAGGTTAAAAATAAACATCGACGTTATCCGTCAAAATGATAAAAACCTAAAGGTTGAATTCTGCCAGGCCTAATAAGAATTCTGGGCTGGTGTTTTGCAATAAGTCCTTGGACAGTGTGAAGCATTTAACAATGCTGCAGGTGCCGGATGAGAGATTTTTTTAACCTGAGTGAGTGCAAAAGGGTGCCGGGTGGGATTTTCAGAAGCACTGAGCATTGGCCTAACTCGACTCCCATTGACATTGCTGGGAAAGCGGGAGCAGGGTTACGCCAGCAACGAATGCTTTCGAAAGTCCCAGCCAGCACATCTACCAGTGCAGGGATAGCGCAGGACTTGCAAGCAGCGCTGATTGGAAAAACATCATCGAAAGAGGAAAATTGGCCAAACTAATTTTGCGTGTGTTGGTACAATGTGAAATTGTAGCAAAATGTTGACGAAAATTCCTGCACAGGGAAAAATATTGAAAGAAAGAGATTTGTTTCTGAAAGTTTTCATTCTGAATTTAATTTTACATTGAGTTTACATGCTTATGGTATTTTTGTGATGTTTACATTATTTGGGACTTGTCAGCAGTAGTACTGCATATTGTCTTCTGTCCTGACAGATATGAAGAGGAAATCAACAGGCGCATGGCAGCGGAGAATGAGTTTGTGCTGCTGAAGAAGGTGAGTAACACCTTATCAAAGATTAAGGGTTGGTTGTCTCTGCTCCACTCTCATGGATGCTAATTGGAGCATATGCCTTGGTCCAGTGGTTAGGGCTCTGGGCTAGGATTCAAAACACCTGTGTTCTCCTCTTGGCTGTGACCTTGGGCGAGTCATTTCTTGCCTGTTTCCTCTCCTATGTCTGTCTTGTCTATTTAGTTTGCAAGCTGTCAGGGACAGGGACACTGTCTCACTACGTGTTTGTACAGCACCTAGCAGGATGGGGTTCTGATTCAGCAGGATAATTTGTGATGTAATGAAAACTGTTGCTATCCCTTTAAGTGTGATGGGTTTCCTAGTCCTGCTTGCAGGCTGGGGGGCTTTGTAGGAAAGCGTGCGATCTGGGCTTTGAGCAGTCATTCTGCAAACAATCAGCCTAGAGCAAGGTGACCCAGGCCTCTCCTTGTTAGGAAGCAGCCTGCTTTGTCTCTCTTCGTCTTTGGTTCTTGTGTGTTAGGATTCTGGATTCTAAGAAATAAAGTAGTGTATTGCTGCAACCTCACAGAAAAGGTGTTCTATGGTCTTTATCTAACTTCTCTGTGTGTATGCCACGAACATAACAATAATGTTGGCAGGGGGCATGCATGGGGAAGAGAAGATAGTACAAAAATAAAAACACATAAAACAAAGGAAACCTTGGACCGTTCACAAGAAGGGAAGTGGCTTTAAAGCTATGGGGAAAAGGCTTGGCCACAGGCATAAGTTGAAGGCAATGCGGTATAGTGGTTAAAGCAAGAGACTGGGAGCCAGGGCATCTGAATGCCACTGGCATGCTGAGTAACTTTGGGCAAGTCGCTTTCCTGCTGTATGGCTCAGTTTCCCCATTTGCAAGAGGCAGACAATACTGACCTACCTGGGACAGAAGGTCATGAATGTTTATACATTTTGGGTGAGAGACTTTAAAAATATCTAAATTACATAATAGAAGCCAGGTTTGATTTTATTTAAACTGTTTGTATTTCTAAGAGTGGGATTCACAGGCAAGTCTACAGCTAGGAATGCAGGTATATGTGTACATAGATAGACAGGTGACTATTAGATACAGATAGTTACGCAGTTTGAAAGGACTGAGGTGTTAAATTTCAGCTAGAGTACCACTGGAAGGCACGTTTGGCATACAACATTATGTATCACAGCATTAGGGCCAGATGCATCTATACTGAAGTATAGTATTTTTTCTCATGGAAAATTGCTAATTTTTGGCAAAATATTGAAAACTGGAATCTTTTGGCTAAAAACCAAAATAATTTGATTCAAAATGGTGCTATGGTGCCACATTGAAGATGTCGTTCAGGTGCCTGATGCTCACTTTCTCCTCTTCTGTGGGTAGGGTTGCCAACTTTCTAATTGAAGAAAACCAAACACCTTTGCCATGCCCTTCCCTTCCCTGAGCCCCCGCTCACTCCATCCTCCCTCCCTCCGTTGCTTGCTCTCCCTCACCCTCACTCACTTGCTCATTTTCACCAGGCTGGGGGAGGGGGTTGGAGTGTGGGAGGGGGTGAAGGCTCCGGCTGGGTGTGCGGTCTCTGGGGTGGGGATGAGGGGTTTGGGGTGCAGGAGGGGGCTTTGGGCTGAGGCTGAGGGGTTCAGAGTGCAGAGGGGGTGAGGACTCCGGCTGGAGGTGTGGGCTCTGGGGTGGGGCCAGGGATGGGGGGCTTGGGGTGCAGGAGAGGGTTCAGGGCTGGGGCAGAGGGTTAGGGCATGGGAGAGGGGGAGGGCTGCAGGCTCCAGGTGGCGCTTACCTCAGGTGACTCCTGGAAAACGACCAGCATGTCTCTCCAGCTCCTAGGCGGAGGGGCCACGGCGTTCTGCTCACCGTCCCACGGCTCCCATTGGCCGCAGTTCCTGGCCAATGGGAGCTGTGGAGCTGGCGCTTGGGGCGGGGGCAGTGCGCGGAGCCCCTGTGGCCATCCCTACGCCTAGGAGCTGGAGGGACATGCTGGCCACTTCCCGGGAGATGCACGGAGCCGGGTATGGAGCCTGCCAGCTCCACTGTGCCGGCAGTGCTGCCAACCGGACTTTTAATGGCCCAGTCAGTGGTCCTGACTGGAGCCCCCAGGGTCCCTTTTCGACCAGGTGTTCCAGTCGAAAACAGGATACCTGGCAACCTATCTGTGGGCCAGGCTCTCTTGCTGGACTACATCTCCCATGATGCATTACTTTGTTGCCTCTTGGTGAGGAGATAGAGTGGTGTATCCTGGGTGATGTAGG
The DNA here is from genome assembly GCF_027887155.1 of Malaclemys terrapin pileata. Taxonomy (NCBI): domain Eukaryota; kingdom Metazoa; phylum Chordata; order Testudines; family Emydidae; genus Malaclemys; species Malaclemys terrapin. The sequence goes on along the minus strand of NC_071527.1, from coordinate 5,186,447 downwards.
CCAACCAGAGAGCCCAGCCCATAGAAGAAAATGGAAGGGTAAGGCACTTGAGCTACAACTCCCATAAGGCCCAGTGTGAACTGAAACATTTTGGGTTTAATCAAAAATTTTTCAATTTTGAGCCATTCGGTACTGTGACAAAATTGTCAACATTTTCCGTGGAAAGCAGACACTTTTCATGAAAAATTTAATTTAGTCAAAAACACGATGTTCAATCAAAACGCAGTTTGGGCAAAAAAGTTTTGGCCAGTCCTAATCTCTATCCTCTGGCTGCTTTGCACATTACTCTGATAATGCAAAGTGGCCATAAATCTGGATTAACTGGCTAAATGAAGCTGATAGCTGCCTTGCACTGGGCTATATCAATGCATCTGTCCCTGAAAGCACAGAGTTATTCAGTATGAGTTGACACACAAGCAACAGGTGTTTTGGATGCAGCAAAGTCAACCTATCTAGAATACGGAATAAATTTCCCATTCTGGACACTGGGGAAGGTTCTCTCCACATGGCACTTTATAGCACCAGGAGGTATAATTGCTCTCTATAAATGCATCAGAGACCTAAACACCAGGGAGGGAGAAGATCTATTTAAGCTAATGGACAATGTTGGCACAAGAAAAAATGGGTGTAAAGTGGCCAGGAATAAATTGAGGCTGGAAATTAGTAGATGTTTCTAACCATGAGAGGAGGGAGGTTCTGGAACAGCCTCCCAGTAGGAGTAATGGGGAAAAACAGTCTAACAAATGTTTAGATGGAGCTTCATATATTATAATGAATAGGGTGACCTGCAATCATAGGAGACTGTCCTCAATGACCCAGGAGATCCCTTCCAGTCCTGTGTCCCTGTGTCTCAAAGCTGGGCCCCCAGGGGACCCAGCAGATTGTCACCTCTCTGTTCCCACCCGCTGTCTCCCTATGAACCAACTGAGCAGGAGAGATGATGGAACCTGAAGTTACATCAGGGAGGGCTTCCCTGGGCCTGGCTGGAGGAACATCGTGCTCTCTGATTGGTCAGGGCTTCCTTTTTAAACCCAAAGAGAGGCGCAGGAAGTTGTCTACACAACTGGGCTCTGCTTGTCTGCTACGTTGGATTCTGCCTTCTTGCCTGACTCCTTAACCATGCTTTCCTGACCTGTTCCTGGTTCCCTCCCTCCTGGTCTCTGGCTCCAGTGCTGACTCTTGGCTTGACTCTGTCTCCTGCTCTAACCACTAGACCTGGCTGCCTATGTCCTGGCCCCGACGTATCTTGCCTCCTGTGCAAGGCGTGTGTGAAACTCTGTTGTTCTGACCTGTTGGTGTTTTGCATCCACTTTGCATTTACTTCGTATTAGTGGAAATTACCACACCAGGAGCAAGGCAACGGGAAATCAGCCCTTCCTGTTCTCGAAACTGTCACCTGTTCCCCTGAGCTTGAAAGAATGATCTCCATGGCCATTTTTCAGGACTTGGATGTTGCCTACATGAAAAAGGTGGAGATGGAGGCCAAGGTGGCTGCCATGACAGATGAGATCAACTTTCTGAGAGCCCTGTATGAGACGGTGAGGATGTTCTCGGTTCTCCTAATCCACACAGAAATGCCCCACATCATATTGAGTACTTTTCTAGAGCACCTTAAATGTTTATATATGTCTTATACCTGTCACCAGAAAAATTGCAGTGGTGGAATTTCTAAGCAAGCCTCTGATTGCTTCCAGAAAACGTACAAACATGGCAGGATGGCCCAACACTAAGGAACGGAAAGGTCTAAATAGCAGGAGAAGTTGGAGGACAGTAGCATAGTTGCCCAAAGATCCAACACTCAATGCCACATTCTCCCCTGACCTGCATCTTGTATATACACCAGTGCAAAAATGAGAGCAAACAATACTGAATTTAAAAGGTAGAAATCTACATCCATTTTACCCTCACTACGCTGGTGTGAATGACCATGCAAGGCAGAGGGGCTGGAACAATTTTTGTAGTGGGGCTGCTGAGAGCCATGGAACCAAACTGCAAACCCTGTATATGATGGAAACCACTTCAAGCCAGTGGGTGTGGCAGCACCCCCAGCATAGGCACCAACTCCATGGGTGCTCCGGGGCTGGAGCACCCACAGGGAAAAATTGGTGGGTGCTGAGCACCCACCAGCAGCTCCCTGCCCCCCCCGCCCAGCTCACCTCTGCCTCCGCTCTGCCTCCGCCTCCTCCCTGAGCGCGCTGCATGCCAGCTTTTCCTCCCTAGCTCCCAGCGCTTTCGCTGCAAAACAGCTGTTTGGCATGTCTGGGAGGGAGGAGGGTGGAGGGGGAACGCGGTGTGCTCGGGGAAGAGGCGGGGCCGGGGCAGGGATTTAGGGAAGGGGTCCAATAGGGGTAGGGAGGTGGCAGAGTTGGGGCAGGGACTTTGGGGAAGGGGTTGGAATGGGGGCGGGGTAGGGGCGGGGAAAGAGTGGAGTCGGGGCAGGGCCGGGGCCAGACGGGGTCCGAGCACCCACTGGCACTGGGGAAAGTTGGCGCCTATGCCCCTAGTTCCAGCACCTATGATGCAAAGTGCCAGGAAAAGGCCGAGAATCTGATCCTGATGTCCTTAGCAAGAACACGACCCTGTTCCCACTGATGTCAATGACAAAACTCCAGCTGACTTCAGGATTAGACTCTCGGTACGCACCCAGGCAAAACTCATACCGAGTACAAAGAGAATTCCACTGGTGGAAGGACTTCAGAGTGTGGCCCCCTCAGGAAGAACATCACTGCAGAGGTTCTATAGTCATTTAGATAAGACATAAGAGTTTTGGAAGGCCTAAAAATCCATGCTTCGAAGCAATCTCTATTAAGAATCAGGATGAGACCATCCCTCGCCTGCCTATTATAGTGTTCTTGCACTTTCCTCCAGGGCAGCTGGGGTTGGCCACTGTCAGAGACAGGATGCTGGATTAGATGGATCTTGCGTCTAGTCCGTCTGGTAATTCCTATGTTCCCAATGTGAGTGTGTGTTACAAGGCCCAGAGAATTTGAGCTGTTACAGCCCCTCCCCTACTCTTCAGCTTTAGCTCAAGTTGTAGCTGTTCATCCTTAAAGCTCCAGAGGTCATCTATTCATTCCCTGATGTTGGCCAAGAGGGTGCCTGTAACGGTAAGACATACCTAGAATAATACCCTGCAGGCTAGATGATATATGCAAGGAAATAAGGACAGATACAAGTGACCAGCCTGATAGATGTGGGCTTTTGGAGACCAACTACTTAGAAAAAAATACACCCATGAAAATTCTGCATAGAGTTGTCCGATGGGTAAACTCTGGGCTAAATCTTATTCAGGCAAAACAACCATTAACATCAGTGGGCGTTTGAATAAGACATGAGTAAAGAAGGGTAAGGACTTTGAGGTTCATTCTTTGTGGCTCAGTACAACATTTAACCATATGAGTCATTTCCCCTCATTTTTATTTTCAGTAGCTAGATAAATAAGTCAATACGTATGGCACAGCGAGCTAGCTAGAAAGACAGCAATAAGAGTTGGGGGAAGGAGGAAGAAATACATAGAGAATGATAATAGATGAGAGCAACAGGTTTCTAGAGAGAATCATAGAATTGTAGGACTGGAAGGGACCTCGAGAGGTCATCTAGTTCAGTCCTCTGCACTCATGGCAGGACTAAGGATTATCTAGACCATCCCCGACTAACCTGCTCTTAAAAAACTCCAGTGATGGAGATTCCACAACCTCCCTGGGCAATTGCATAACCACCCTGACAATTAGGAAGTTTTTCCTCATGTCCAACCTAAACTGCCCTTACTGCAATTTAATCAGCATCTGGCATCTAGAAAGGGCCACTCACTGATGGGGACTTTGTATGTTTTTCAGGAATTGGCACAAATGCAAAGACAGATCAGTGACACCAGCGTTATCTTGTCTATGGACAACAACCGAGCCCTGGACCTGGATGGGATCATTGCTGAGGTGAAGGCTCACTATGAAGACATGGCCAACAGGAGCCGAGCTGAAGCCAACTCCATGTACCAAGGCAAGGTGAGTCATCGTGTGGCTTCAAGGTATGGAGCCATACAATGCCACATGGAAAAGAGTCAACCAGATCTTCTGTGCCCCCATTCTGTGGATAAAATAGAGTTTTCCAATTCAGCACCACTTATGTGAACTAAATATAGTTAATACAATGTTTATAGTAGTGATATCTTGTCACATTGATTTTTCTCACTTCTTAATGACATCTGAAAATCTACTTATCGCCCCACCAGCATAGTATCTGAATGCCTCATGTATTTATCCTCACAACACCTCTCTGTGGCAGGTATTATTCCCATTGTACAGATGGGGAAACTGAGGCACAGAGTGACTCGCCCAAGATCTCTCAATGTCTGTGGTAAACCATGGAATTGAACTATGGTTTCTCAAGTCCCAGGATAGCACCCTAACCACCCTGCTAAGGAATACAGAACATAATGCAGGAATAAGAGAGGTACCTGTCACTTTAATTAAGGATGCTGTGAAATATATCCATCTCCCATTGATTGTATAATCATGATCAAGCAGGTGTGGAGCAGCTGTAGCTCCTATTTGCTTCTCAGAATTAGCCCTGATCAGGTTAGATCTGCCTTTGGAAAATATAGTCTATTATAATAATTTTTTTTTTCTGGCCATCAGTTTCAGGAGCTTCAGGTCACTGCTGGGAAACACGACAATGATCTGAAAAACTCCAAGCTGGAGATCTCGGAGCTGACCCGGCTGATCCACAGACTGCAGGCTGAACTTGAAAATGTGAAAAAACAGGTAGAGCACATCTTCTTAATATAAAATGAGCAGATGTGCTATGGACCCTGGACATGAGGGCAACTGTGACAGACTGCCAGATGTGCTTTTCTCGTCCTGAATACTGCCACGGTGCCTGTAATGGTGCTAAAAACAAGGAGGTTGTTTCTGCTTGATGTAAAACAAATGTGTTCATCCTGAACTGAAGCTGGGGAAAAAATTTCATCCAAAACTTTTGCGTGTGTGAAAAATCCAGAAACAGCAGCACCACAACGTTTTGGTTTCGCTGAATTGTTTTGGTGGGAAAAAAATTCTCCCCAAATCTTGACATTTTCAAAATGTTTCCATTTTTGGGGGCTCAAAATGACTTTTCATTTCAAAATGTCAGTACATTTTTTTTTTAAATAAAAAAGATAGTCAACATCAACACAACATGTTTCAATTGTGTAGGACCAAAATGTGATCTAAAGGGAAGTTTTGTCTTTTACTTTTCTGATTTGCTGAAAATGTGATACATTTTGTTTTCGGTTCGACACAAACCAGTTTCTTTTCTAGTTTTTGGAATTGCCAGTCAACCAAAAAATCCTTCATCCGCACAGCTCTGCTATGAACCCTGGCCGCTAGTACAGAGTGACAGATGTGCTCTTCTTGTCCTGAATACTGCCATGGTGCCCATAGTGATGCCAAAGATGACACGAGAGGCTCTACAATGTCAATGAAAGGAGTTAGTCCCAGGGCGAATCAAGTCTCATCCACATATTTCATGATTTCCCTGAAGAATAGTTAAAAAGTGCCTATGGAATTTAACATCTGTATATGATATTGTGAGGCATTATATACAATTGCCTTGATCTAATTCAGTTACAGTAAAGACCAAGAAGGAATGAAATAAATGGATTTCTTTCTTTCCACCTAGTTCATTTCTCTTTCCATCTAATGCCTCTTTCATTCCATCTGTCTATCCACCTAATCATCTTTAAATACACCTAGATCATCTATCTATCCATCTAATGCCTCTTTCCTTCCATCCGTCCACCCATCTAATCATCTTTAAATACACCTAGATCATCTATCTATCCATCTAATGCCTCTTTCCTTCCATCTGTCCACCCATCTAATCATCTTTAAATACACCTAGATCATCTATCTATCCATCTAATGCCTCTTTCCTTCCATCTGTCCACCCACCTAATCATCTTTAAATACACCTAGATCATCTATCTATCCATCTAATGCCTCTTTCCTTCCATCTGTCTACCCACCTAATCATCTTTAAATACACCTAGATTATCTATCTCTCTATCACATTTATAGTGTGTCATTCACCACAGTATCTAGGTACTGGTTCTTGTCTACAGAAAGATGATCCAAAGGTCTGATGATAAAGAGTTCATTTAAAAGTCTTAAGGCCTGTTTCAAAAGTCCACTGAAGTCAATGGGAAGATGCTCATTGACGGTCATGGGGTTCCAGATGAGGTGCTGAGAATGGATGACCACATGGTTAGTTTGCTTTCTTCTTTTCTTTGCAGTGCGCCAAACTGCAGTCGGCTGTTGCCGAGACAGAGGCACGTGGGGAGCTTACCCTGAAGGACGCTAGGGAAAAGCTGGTTGAATTGGAAATGGCCCTGCAGAAAGCTAAGGAGGAGATGGCTCGTTTGCTGCGTGATTACCAGGAGCTCTTGAATATCAAGCTGGCCCTGGATATTGAGATTGCCACGTACAAGACGTTGCTGGAGGGAGAAGAATGCAGGTGCAATATATACATAGGGCCTGACTTTTGCAAAGCAGCCTCTGTTGCGGTTGGTGTACACTTTTTTTGCCCACAAATCATTGTGCTCGCAGGTTTCTGCTGGCTGATTCCAGAAAACTGAAATATTTCACAGGGTTCTATCAGTTTCGTCAACATTTTCACGGGAAGTAATGGCCACATTTTGTTTTGACTTTAATATATTTGAAATGATAAAGTCGAAACACGTTTCAATAGGTTCAACACTGTCTGCAGAATATTTAATTTAACCAAAAATCCAGAGACTTTGACTTTTCTTCCCTTTTGGGATGCATCCAAATTTTGAAATCTCGGAATCTCCCACGGGATGCAAATTCCGAATTTTGACCAGCTCTAACCTACAGGTGATTAGATGGAGATCCAGTGGTTGGGGAAACTCTGAGCTTCGAGGACTGAATAACCCTGTTCCAATCACTGTTCTCCCATCATGTGACTGCATCCTCATAGTCTCCAGTGAGCTGTGCTTGCTGGAATACAAGAGGTGTCCAAATCTTGTGGGAGGCACCCAAAACTTGCCCCACACCAGCTCTAAGAACCGTATGACCTCATTGAAATGTAGCGCTACGAGCCGCACTGCGCCCTTTTGAAAGCACATGCCTTGTCTACTATTGGGAAGGAAATTCTGCATACTTCCCTTGACTTCAGGTTTCAGGGTGTGTCCTAACTTGTAGCAGCCAGGCTAAATCAATGACCTAAATGGTGTTTCTTTCCTCAACAGGATGTCTGGAGAGTGTGCCAGTGCTGTGAACATCTGTAAGTAACTTGAGCGTCTATTTGCTAAAGATAGTCACAGGCAAACTGGAAGCCTCTATTCTCCTCCCCCCCGACCACTACTCAGCACAAGACAGAGTAGGAAACAGTTTCCTGGTGGTTATCACTGGTCTTGGCTCTAATGATGCTTAGAGCAGCCCAGTAGCTGCTCTAAGTTGCACCATTGGTGTAGGGTCCTTAATAAACCCAATGCCAGTGGAGGATTGGCAGCATGGAACTATACTCCACCATGCCCCCTTTTACAGCCAATATGCCGCCTTCCCTCTCCTGACATGCTTCTCATGCCATGCAGGGGATGAGCAGCAGTATCAATGCAAACACGAGACTTCTCCGTTGTGCATTTGCACCCTGATTATAGACCCTTTGCACAACCTGAGTGATGCATAGAGGCCCTAACAAGAACTGGTTGGAAAATGTCGTTTCCCCCCGCCCCCAATGGAAAATTAAATTTTTTGGGGGGCAAAAATTCGAACCCCACTATACCTTGATTTGGAAATACAGCTGGGACATCTCATGGGAGTTGGAGTACATGTGCCTCATGGTCAGACTACACAATCCAGGAAGCCACTAAAAAGGGGGTAGAATGCGGATCCTAGAATCCTAGACTATCAGGGTTGGAAGGGACCTCAGGAGGTCATCTAGGCCAACCCCCTGCTCAAAGCAGGACCAATCCCCAGACATGACCCAATAAGCTAGTTCATGACACTGGCTAAACAAATGCGTTTGGGTTTCGCTCTGCAATTCATGGGCTGCGGCTGGAATAACTTGAACATCTTGGTCTTTTGCAGCGGTAGTCAGCAGCAGCTCTGGAGGCGGGAGTGGGATAAGCTGGGGAGGAGGAGGAGGAGGCGGGCTCAGTCTCGGAGGAGGCGGGCTCAGTGTCGGAGGAGGCGGCTCCAGCTCTGGAAGCGGAAGAGGCATTGGAGGATACAGCTATGGAGGCAGGGGAGGTAGTTCCTGTGTGAAAATCATATCGACGACCTCTTCAAGCAAAAGAACCACCATATGCTAAAGCCTAGGAACTGTAGTTACTATTACCTGAGCACCGGAAGATTTCCTTTATTGTGGCGTAGCGGGCAGAGCACTGGATTGGGACTCAGAAGACCTGGGTTCTATTCCCAGCTCGCCCACTTCTTCCCTGGGTGACCTTGGACAGGGCTCTGTGCCTCAGTTTCCCCATCTGTAATATAGGGATAATGATACTGACCTCTTCTGTAAAGCGCTTTGAGATCCACTGATGGAAAAACACTGTAAATGAGGTAGGTATTATTATTGTTGAGACCAAATATCCACATGCTCACACCCAACACTATCACTGAAAAAGTGACTGGTAACATCACAGTAACGCAACTGATGTGACCAGAGATCTTGTTTCTTCCGAATTTCCCTCCCAGAAAAGTTTTACCAAAAAGATCTTGAGCCTGAAGATAATTCATTCCCCCCGCCCCCATCTCTACTGCACTTTGTATCCAACTTCCTGTATACTACACTAGAAAAATCCCATACATTTCTGCAGTCTGGATGTGATCATGGATTGTAGCTTGCTCTCTGCTTTGTGTGTTCCTACTGTACTTGTTGTAGCCGTGAAAGAAACATTTTCTGTGTTGTTCTTCTAAGCCAGGGCCTTCAAATGGGGCTAAAAGACTCAGGCATCTGACTCCCATTGACTTTCTATGGCAGTGTGTACATCTTTAATATTCTTTTAAAGTCGCAGAATTAGTCCCACTGAGTTTCTTTCCATTGGATACATTAATCCCAATGGGCCAAAATTCTGGTGCAGGTCCATTGAAAATGAAGGAATAACTAGGGCTGGGCAAATAATCTTTTTTTTGGCTTGGGGGTCAACTCAAAATTTGGGGAAAAACTGGTTTCGTATTGAATAAAGTTTCATTCAATCTGAAACAAAAACATATTCAGTTTTGAGTTGCATTTAGTTTCATTTTCATGGGGTTTTCAACATTTTTGAATGTTTTTCTTTCCAAATTACATTTATGTTAACCACTGAGCAGAAGGTCGTTCCGAAACGAGAAGTCGAAACATTTTATTTCAGCAATTCCAATTGTTTTTCTTTCTCAGCTGAAGCTATTTGCTGAAATTGACCCAAATTCACAAATAGTTTTGATCAACCCAATTTTTCAGCGAAAAAAGGATTCACCTGAAAATTTCCACCCAGCTTTAGGGGTAACAAAGAGGGGAATTTGGCCCACTCTCTGGCTCAGCAGGGTAACCCCTTGTACTCCTTGCTCTGAGAGCGGTATGAAACATTACCACTAATAAACAAGATGCCTTCCTATCTTAGGAACAAATCTTGGGAGTTCCAACTCATCTCTTGGCCTTGATGCCACACAAAAGTTGTACCACTTTAGTTCACTGGTAGAAAGTAACAGAGGGTCCTGTGGCACCTTTGAGACTAACAGAAGTATTGGGAGCATAAGCTTTCGTGGGTAAGAACCTCACTTCTTCAGATGACTTGCATCTGCCTTGCATCTGAAGAAGTGAGGTTCTTACCCACGAAAGCTTATGCTCCCAATACTTCTGTTAGTCTTAAAGGTGCCACAGGACCCTCTGTTACTTTTTACAGATTCAGACTAACACGGCTACCCCTCTGATACTTCACTGGTAGAGTTAATGCTATAATGTGGATGAAGTTATACTATTAAAAAAAACAGTTTATGCCAATATCCTGTACAGGCAGAGCAATAAGCTATATTGGTAGAAGCACTCTTATGTGACTGTCCACATTACGGGTTGTACCAGCATAACTATTTTGGCAAAAACACCCCCCCTAACTGAAATAGTTCTATTAGTACACAATCTGTGTGTAGACCAGGACTTAAAACTCTCAAGGAAGTCAATAGGAGTCTTGCTTGAATAAGGACTTGGGCCTTGTCTACACTATAGCCTTCTGCCAGCATAGCTGTGTTGGTCTCCGAGGCGTGATCCCTGATCAGTACAACTGTGCCACCAGGATCCCTAGTGTGGCTTGTTTTGCTTAGGGAGGGTGGAAAGGTCCTCACTGGACAAACTAGCCAGGAGGATGCGCTCTGTATGTGGTTTCTGTATGTTGCGTGCGTACTGGGTGGCAAGGTTCTCCTCCATGCTGATGTTGTACTGTTGAACATTCCACGCTTCCTGGTGTATCTCCAATAAACTGCAGCTGTCATTCAGGGTTCAGAGAGTGAGAAAGCTTTAGTGGGAGGGTCATCCGAGGCCAAATCCTCAGCAGGGGTACACTGAGGATCTGACCCATATTGTTACTGGTTTCATGTCAATTGTACACGGCTGTAAAAGCAATCAGCCCAATTATATGCTGGTGCTAATCAGCTTTACCTCCTTTGATGGCAGTAGAGCTCTGCAAACTCCAATCATTCAAAGATCATGAGATTAAAAAAACAACAACAACAAGAAACCCAACAACCCCACCATATTTATTTTCCTTCCATGCCTTCCTGTTTTGGAAGATGCAGGTGGATCACATTTTTCAAGCTCTAACTTACTCTCTGGTTCCCAGGGACCCTGGAAAGTAAATAACCATATAACAGTGCACTTTGGATACACAGTGGAAGATGAGAGCAGGAAAAGCCGTAGGGTGAGGAGGCCCTTAGCAAGAGGGGGTTTTCAGCTGGTCTGGATCTGCCTGTTTTAAGGCCACTTGACATGGCCAGAGAAGCATCACAGGGCCCAGTGGAGGAGGAATTGTATAGAACTGCTGACAATGAGAGGAGAGTCAAACCTAAAACAGCGAGATGTGTTAGAGGGCTTTCCCTTCACCCCCACCCCTGGTTCTTGTCACGCAGACAGAAAGCAGAAGACCAGAAGTCTGAAATGCAGGCAATGCAATGTTTATTGGGATTAGTTCCAAGCAAGCATATGCATAGTTCTACACGCCGGCAGAGTCTGTTTCCCAGTTTTTCGTTCCCAGCTCTGACGCAGAGCATTTACCCCGTGTCCCCCTTCCCAGCTCTGACGCAGCAGAGCCTTGCCTGTATCCCTATTCCCGTTTCCCATTTCCCACCTCCTCCTCCTTAGCAGGCCCAAATATACCTGCAATGCACGCCGGTGGTCCCACCCCTTACAATTTATGATCATGTTCTGTTTTGGAGGGTCATAGGTCTGGGGTCTTTGTTTCCTCCTTTTTTTTGTATTTTATGGGAGGGGGGAGGAGTGAGGTTGTGATCTGGCCAAAGCCAGGCCTTTCTTTGGCTTTTAGTGTGTCTTATGCCTTCCCCTGCAGCCTCTTTTCCCTTCTAACTGGTTCCTTAATCTTGGCATGAGAGAAGAGCCAGGCAGCCTTCCAGTGTATGCTCATATATTACATTCCCATCTTGCCCCAGAACACTTTACCTGCTCTATCCCTTATTTTTTCCCATTATACTAACAAACCCATTTGGCCCAGCAGAAGCAACACACATAGTGTCCTTGTTCTTAGTATCAGGGGGTAGCCGTGTTAGTCTGTATCTACAAAAACAACAAGGAGTCTGAGGTTTTTACTCACAAAAGCTTATGCCCAAATAAATCTGTTAGTCTTTAAGGTGCCACCAGACTCCTTGTTGTTCTTGTTCTTAGGGTTACCATACGTCCGGATTTTTGGGCCTTAAATCCCCGTCTGGGAGGAAATCCCAAAAAGCCGGACATGTCCGGGAAAATAGGGAGGGAAGGACCGGCAGTGCTCGGCTGGGGGCCGGAGCCGCTGGGGTCGGCAATGCTCGGCCGGGGGCCGGAGCCACCGGGGCCGGGGCCAGCGGTGCTCGGCCGGAGGCGGCGGTGCTCGGCCCGGGGGCCGGGCCGGACTGGGGGTGCTCGGCCGGGGGCCGGGGCCAGCAGTGCGGAGCCAGGGGTGCGGGGCTGGGGCCGGGGGCCGGCGGTGCGGGGCCGGAGCCACCAGGGCCGGAGCCGCCGGTTCAGGGCCCGGGGCCGGCGGTGCTCGGCCGGGGGCCAGGCCGTGGCTGGCGGTGCGGCGCTGGGGGCTGGGGCCGGCGGTGCTCGGCCGGGGGCCAGGCCAGGGCCGGCGGTGCGGGGCCGGGCGGTGCTCGGCCGGGGGTCAAATGTTTGCGGGAAGCAGGGGAGGGGGAGGGGCAGGGGGTGAAGTGTCCAGGGGAGTGAGCGGAGTTGGGGCGGGGCCGGGCTGGGGCGGGGCTGGGGCGGGGCTGGGGCAGGGGGGCGGGGAAGGGGCGGAGTTGGGGCAGGGCCGGGGCCCATGGAGTGTCCTCTTTTTGGACACTTAAAATATGGTAACCCTATTGTTCTTTGTTCACACATATTAGTATAAGATATAAGAGTATCAAAAAGTCAAACCCAAAATTCTATCTCAGGCTGACAAACAAGCCTATATACTAACAAGATGTTCCCCCCCCCCCCGCCTTCGATTAATAACTTTAATTAAAGCTCCTGTTTGTTGTTTACCTCTGGTCAGGAGAGAACACCAGCCAGCAAGACCTAAAATAGTGCTCTCCAGGCTTGTAGCTAACAGACTGCCATTTTTCAGGCCCTTATCAGCTATAACAGAACAAGAAGCAATGGTCACAAGTTGCAGTGGGGGAGGTCTAGGTTGGCTATTAGGAAACACTATTTCACCAGGAGGGTGGTGAAGCACTGGAATGAGTTACCTAGGGAGGTGGTGGAATCTCTATCCTTAAAGGTTTTTAAGGCCCGGCTTGACAAAGCCCTGGCTGGGATGATTTAGTTGGGGATTGGTCCTGCTTTGAGCAGGGAGTTGGACTAGATGACCTCCTGAGGTCCCTTCCAACCCTGATATTCTATGATTCTATGATTAAACTCTCCCGCTGGGGGCCAGCCTGGCTGCAAAAAGCATCAGGCTTGTCAATGGGGGATCTGTAAAGTCCACACCATTATACTACTGCTGTGGTATGTACTTGGCAACTTGGACTTGATGAGAGCCTAATCCGGACAGTTATTCAGGGGTCCATGCTCCATGGACAGGGTGACACATGAATGTCAAGGAAGATGCAAGTTGATACCGGCACCCATCACGCCAATGCACACAAGGAAGCAAGCAGGCCTAAGAAATGCCATGTTGCTGAGCCATATACGTAGGAGAACAGTACAGTAGAATGGCAGGTACATTGCCAAGGATGAGCACGCCGCGAGCCTGGAAGATGCTCACACATGTGGGACAGCTTCCAGAGCCTTGTCGTATAGCCATGCAAAATCTGCTCGTGTCAGTGGCCAGGAGGATGTCCAGCACTAAGTGCGACACCTGTGATTGGTTGGCTAGGCTCCAAAAATGCTGTTCGGATGTGTATATAAAATAACCATGTTAGCAGTTTTTTGCAAATGGCTCGACGCTGCATGTTGCTGGGAAACAGCATTGTGCAATTCCTATTGCACTCTTGAGTTTGGAACCAAGCTCTTGCATGAAAGCACAAGTTAGGTCATCCCCCTGCACTCTCCTCGCCATTCCCAGGGTTTGTGCCAAATCCCAGCTCTAGTTTAACCACTGGCAAAACTCCCGGTGGCTTCACTCAGGGTTTGGCAGCCAAACATGCATCCATTGGAGTTAGTGGTGAAACTCGCGTCAGTTTACACGGGAGAAGAGTCATGCCTTTGGCCTTTTGTATGTGGAAATGTGTGGGCTCTGTACAGTAACAGTGTCGGATTCCCCAGGGCCACCCAGAGGATTCAGGGGGCCTGGGGCAAAGCAATTTTGGGGGCCCCTTCCATAAAAAAAAGTTGCAATACTACAGAATACTATATTCTTGTGGGGGCTCCTGCGGGGCCCGGGGCCTGGGGCAAATTGCCCCACTTGCCCCCCCACCCGGGCGGCCCTGGGATTCCCCACCACCTTTGCCCCTTGTGCAGTCATTTTCATGTGCGCTATATCAAAAAGGGAGAGCTCTGACACGCTCGCTTAGCGTGCACTGGTGAAACTGACGATGCAGAGTGCAAGGCAGTGGACAACTAGGCTTAAATGAATTCACTTGGGTTACTGCAGATTTGCTGTGGTAATTGAGATCAGAATCAGGCCCTTGTTCCAACCTGACTTTCAAACAGCTCCGCAGCTGGGGTAAACGAGTGTGTCTCCATTTACATCCGTGGGGGCTCTGACCCAACAACCGCTTGTGCTCTGGGGGAAGAGGAAATGTAATGATAGCTGTGCAATGTATTATAAAGAAACATCAATAACGTGCAGACCTGCTCTCTTGCAAGAAAGAAAATGCTTCATGTAGCCCAACGTTCATCATTAGTGTAAGACTCCGAACAAACCACCAGAAGGGGTCCGTCTTTATTTATAGCCGGAAAACTTAATGCTTGTGAAATGGGCCATATTGACTTCGCTTTCAGAAATGCTGATCAGCTGGAGCTCCCGTTGCTTTTGGCTGGAGCTGTGTCTGCTCTGTAGTTCTGCAAATTAGACCCCGCTGTTTGCAGAAGAAAGGCTCAGTGGTGAACTTGTAGCGCAGGCAAAATTCCCAGTCAACAGAAACTGGACTTTACCTATCAGTCAGGAGCGCTGGAATAGGTCCAGAGCTGGTAGAACACAGGTAACTAGCAGGGCAGGTTGTTTGGCCAGTGTATTATTAATATTTATTATTTATTTGTATTAGCGTAAGACTTACAAACCCCAGTCATGGAACAGGAGCCTATTGTGTTAGGTGCTGTACAAACACTTAACAAAAAGACAGTCCCTGCCCCAAGGAACTTACAACTGAAGTATAAGACAAGAGACAACAGGTGGATACAGACAGATGGGGGAGTTTAAGGAAACAGTGAGACAATATTGGTGATCACAACACAACAGCAGCCGCTGGTGGGGATGAAATCTAAGTAAAGTGAGAGTGAACTTCAAGGGATTCAGAGAGCCAGATCCAGCAGCTATCGATGCGATATCCACTATCTGAGGGTGACATTTTCAAGAGCACCTATGTGAATTAAGATCCACTGATTTTCAGAGACTTAGGCTCCTAAGCGCCTAAGTCACTTAGAATAGATAGATATAGATATTACTAATCTTCTTCTTTACATTGTACCCTAAACACCTTTGAGAATCCGGGCCTAAGCCCCTTAATGTTGTAATATAAAACCGACTTAAGTGGGAACTGAATGTGGCCATAAAAACTTCTAGTTGTTAACGGAGAGAAGGAGATGTCCAAAGCACGCGGCTTTGAAGTAAGATGTTGCAGAGCATTCACACTCGTAATTAAAAACCTTGTAGATTCCTTTGAATTATTTTGCATTAAGGAGTTCTGTGCGGGGAAAAAAAGACAAAGCGAGGTGAGACGATCATTGAGTAACAGAGATAATTTCATGCCATGAACGCTGACAAGCAATGTCTGTGTTTTTATCCACTTCAAAGGGATGCTTAAGGGGGTTGAAAAGGGTGACTTGCTGCAAGGCAAAACCAAGCCCGTAAACAATCTTAATGAATTAACTAGCTTCAACCAAGCCCAGCCCTTCAATCGTATATAAGGGGAAGCCACAGCTTCCATCTCAGAGGGGGCTCAGTCTCGTTTCTCTCTCTCTCTCTCTCTCTCTCTCTCTCTGCTCTCATCCTGCATCACACCCTTCGGTTTCTTCTTTCCGACAGGTCACCATGAACAGGAAGTTCAGTTCTAAGTCTGGGAGCGGGGCTAGGGGTTTCAGTGGACGCTCTGCGACCACCACCATCACTTCCAGTGGCAACAGAGCTGGCTTCAGTTCGGCTTCTTTGTCTCGCGTTGGGAGAAGAAGTGGAGGGTACAGTGGTGGTTTTGGCAGCAGGAGCCTCCATAGCTTGGGCGGAAACAAAAGCACTTCCATCCGCATAGGGGGTGGAGGCTTCCGGAGTGTGGGGCTTGGATTCGGTGGTGGTGGCGGCTTTGGTGGTGGTGGATTCGGTGGTGCTGGTTGTGGTGGTGGATTTGGTGGCAGCAGTGGGTTTGTCTCGAGTGGGTATGTCAGTGGAGGATACGGGGTTGGTGGGGGATACGGTGGCAGAGGCTTTGGTAGCGGCAGAGCTGGTCCTGTTTTGTCTCCTGGTGGCATCCAGCAAGTCACCGTGAACCCCAACCTCCTGGCGCCCCTCAACATTGAAATTGACCCGGAGGTCCAGAGAGTGAAAGTGCAGGAAAGGGAGCAGATCAAGACCCTCAACAACAAATTTGCATCGTTCATCGACAAGGTGAGACCAACAATTCAACGTCCCAGGCACGAGGAATCCAACAGCATGGGAGACTTCCATGTTCTGCAGAAGAAGAAGGAGTTAATAGTCCTTTTGGATGTTGGCCTTGAAGAACACATCTCGAGGCAGCATCCTGGTTAGGAGTTAGGTCCTTATTCCATTTTTACTCATTCCTTACTCATGCAACCTATTACTGATGTCAAGTAAGGACTGACTGAAAAACTAAGTAAGGGCCTTAGGTTTGGGTCGGACATGAATGCACAAAATGATATGCAGTAACTAGGAGTTATTTGCAATGTCTATGCCAAGCACATTTTTTTTCAGGTGTTTATAACAGTACAAATAAAACTTAATCTCTTTCTCCTCTCCGTCCCCTCCCCATCTGTCTCCCTCTATCTCCATAGTTGTATTTCATACATTTTTGCCACCACAACACAGCAGATGGCTTTTATGGATTTGAATCTTAGCTGTAATGGACTGGATTTGACAAGGTACTTAAATATGGGCGTAATTGCACTATGATGCATCAAGCATGTGAGTCAGCCTGTGGATTTCAATGGGACTTCTCACATGATTAAATTTATATGTGCTCTTAAGTATCTTGCTGAATCAGGTCCTATCTATCTATCTATCTATCTATCTATCTATCTATCTATCTATCTATCTATCTATCTATCTATTATTATTTATTATTATTATTAATATTTTTTATTTATTATGCAGCTATTTGGGGATAACCAACTTCCTTTTATTATGCCTTATCTTAATTTTTCCTTGAAAATGCCAGAGTGGAATATTCCACCTCTCTGCTTAGCACTCATATAGGGCCAGATTCTTAGCTGTTGTAAATCAGCAGCTATTGTAAACTGACTCCCACCACTAGGGCCAAAGTTTCAGCTGGAAGTAATCAGTGTATCTCCATGGCCTTGAATGGCGCTAAGTCGATTCACACCAGCTGAGGGGCTGGTCCATCAATGTTCTGACGTGACAGCTTCCCCTCTCGTCTTGATTCCAAAAGAAGAACCAAGAAGGATTTCTGCTTCAACTCTCCTAGTGGTAGTAATTCCATCAACTTCAATGAAGCTGAGCCTGATTTACACCTGTGTAACTAACAGCAGAGTCTGGCCCGATGCCATAAGGATATTGTCCAACATTTAACATCCTCTTGCCTGTTGGGTTTCAGGTTCGATTTCTGGAGCAGCAGAATAAGGTGCTGGAGACCAAATGGGACCTCTTGCAGCAGCAGGGCACCACAATCACTAAGATCCCTATCGACCCCCTTTTTGAGACATATATCAATAACCTGAGGCGGCGTCTAGATAGCCTAGTAACTGACAGAGGTCGGCTAGATGGAGAGCTGAGGAACATGCAAGACCTCGTGGAAGATTTCAGAAAGAAGTAAGTCAGAAAGACCAGCCTGAGAAATGTAATGGTTTTGTTGCCTTTTCTTGGCATGGATTTCTGGTTGTGGTTCATGCGGGAGCTATTTTCCTTCCTATTAAAATAACGAGAACTTGTAAACCATGTAATTACAAGTTAATCAAATCTGCTCTGCTTTCAAGGCAATTCTCACGGCCATAATTAACATAATAAGCAATGTTTGCCTTGAATCGTATACAGATTTTATGGTATGCGCATCAACCTTGGAAAAAATTATTTTTATAGCATATGATATCTATCTATCTATCTATCTATCCCCATACACCTTCTATCTATCTATCTATCTATCTATCTATCTATCTATCTATCTATCTATCTATCTATCTATCTAACCAATGATATTTATTTTATATCATATTATCTTATCTTACTACAGTGATGAGACGGTTAGAAGTGTATCTTTTAGTACAATTTGGGTGCTTAACTCCATGTATGTCAAGTATCAGAGGGGTAGCCATGTTAGTCTGGATCTGTAAAAAGCAACAGAGAGTCCTGTGGCACCTTTAAGACTAACAGATGTAGACACAGATGTCTACATCTGTTAGTCTTAAAGGTGCCACAGGACTCTGTTGCTTTTAACTCCATGTAAACTCTCTTGGAAATCTCAGTCTTAATCACCAAGATAAACGTAATCTTGGCTCGAAGATGATAAAGGGGACACACTTATGATGTAATAGCAAAACTATGATACTGATCAGAAAAACACAGCAATGCTCCAGGTCCAAACTACTGTTGTATTGAATTAAGAGTGTAATGTGTTGAATAATATCTCTGATCCATTGCAACAAAGTATAACATTGGAGGCTTCACAGTTAGCAGTCATCATTCAAGTGGAGTTGCCAGAGATTAGCATTGTATGTAAGAACCTGGCAGACACATGCCTTGCATCACTCCTTACTACTTTTTCTTCGTAGTTGAGAAGGTAGAATTCAAACATATCTCTTTACCCAACAGATTTGAAGAGGAAATCCACAGGCGCACATCTGCAGAAAATGAATTTGTGGTGCTTAAAAAGGTGGGCAATGCATCTCTCTCTCTCTTCCTCTCTCTCTCTCTCTGTTATTATTCTGTAGCTATCTGAGGATAAGGCAGCAGACTGTTGCAGAAATTTAGAACTGTAGACGCTGAACGAGAAACAATTAAAAAGATAATACTGCAAAGAAAAATTCCTATGTATTATAATTTCTGTTAAAATCCAGGCCAAATCCGTCCTGTGTCCTGAAGTTGCTAACCACAGTGTTGCATTAATTTAAGCGTCTTACTTATTGCATTGTCATTTCTCTCTCTGTGTGTGTGTGTGTGAGTGTGGTGGTGGTGTATTTTTCTTGAAAGAAATGACAAAGAAAAATTAACCATGCTTTATATTAAGGTTTCTTTTAAAATATTCATTAGTTAATAGTTTTAATAAATAGATTATTATTGTTTGTTATGGAGTCCACCAGACCAATAGGTTGCTTATAACTCCATCAACCAAAGTGCTTATAACCACCAACAATACATATTTGTAACACACTTATAACATCTGTTAACCATTTAAAAACAGAACCTCAGTGGAAAATTCAGCCAAAACATTTAAAAGGCCAAATTCAGCTCTCAGTTACATCAGCATGAATCTGCAGTAACTGAGACCCTGATCCTCAAAGACGTTTTGGTACCAAACTCAAAGATAATATAACTCCACTCCTAGGCCTGAGTCATTTGCACAAAGACGCCTTTACACTGCTTTAGTGGGCCAGACTGGTATAAAGCAGTTTTAGGTTGTGCCTTTACTGCAGTGTTTGCTCTAGGTATGTCTCAAGTGTTGCCCCAATCTGATTCCTGTCCACACACACAAATCTCTAGCGTTTTAAACTTGACCTAAGTGGCCTGTCGGTGGGAGGAGGGGTTTCATAGAATATTAGGGTTGGAAGGGACCTCAGAAGGTCATCTAGTCCAACCCCCTGTTCAAAGCAGGGCCAATCCCCAGACAGATTTTTACCCCAGTTCCCTAAATGGCCCCCTTAAGGATTGAACTCACAACCCTGGGTTTAGTAGGCTAATGCTCAAACCACTGAGCTATCCCTCCCCCCTTTGAAGCCAAAGTGTTATTGATGCTCAAGCTAGTAATGCAGTGGGGACTCAGCTAAAGGCTACAGCTCGGAGTTGGTTAATGTTGTTTCCAGGGTGGCTGCTCTCACTTGAGCTAGTAATTCAAGTCGAGTAACTTTTGCAGTGAAGACAAACCCCTGAGTGTAAACGGGGTCAGACTCATACCCAATAGCTCTTGTCCTCGGTAGCATTGTCCCAACATTTGGTGCGTTTTGTTTTCAGGAAGTGGATGCTGCCTACATGAAAAAAATGGAGCTTCAAGCAAAGGTGGAGTCCCTCATTGATGAGATAAACCTCCTGCGAGCTGTCTATGAAGCGGTAAGGCTCCTATTCACAGGCTCCTTCCCATGAGACCACATTGCTCTTTTCCCAATGACAATGTTGTGAGCAAAAGACCCGTCACATTTTTCGCTGCTTTATGTATGCATGATGCAACTCCTGGAATGAGTGAGGTCACTAGTGGAATACTATATCCAGTGCTGTGTTACCTACAGGAACTAGCTCAGATGCAAGGCCAGATCAAAGACACCAACGTCATCCTGCAAATGGACAACAACCGAGATTTGGACCTGAACAGCATCATTGCCGAGGTCAAAGCTCAGTATGAAGACATTGCTAACCGGAGCCGGGCTGAGGCAGAGGCTTGGTACCAAAGTAGGGTGAGTCATCATGCTGCAATGGAGCATATAAGCGTAGATTGAGAATAATCCTCACAGGTTGCGGTGACCCAGTGCTTTGAATCCATAGCACTCAAAGCACTTGGCAAAAGAATGCCAGCTTCATTATCACCATTTCACAGATGGGGAAACTGAGGCAACAAAGTGGGAAAGTGACCTGCCCAAAGTCAACTAGGAGATCAGTGTCAGGGCAAGGCATAGAACCCAGTTCTACTGATTAATTGAACCACAAAATGATCCGTCCTCACCGGCTTAAATAATAAATGTGCCTACTGTAGGGAACTGTACCTTTAAGAGTTTAGTCTCCTGAGGGCTGCAATACCTTGGTCTAATTTCAGTTGCTGGGTTTAATGAATGTTGGGTGTGGCTGGTGGCCTGTGATATACAGGAGGTAAGGCTAGATGATTTTGTGATCCTTTCTGGTCTTAAACTCTATGACTCTGTAAATCTAACAGGCTCTGGCAAGACCCAGTTGGAACTGGTGTATCACCAGCTAGCTCTTATCCACAGCTTTTCGTCCATAAGTTGCATAGGGCTTTATAATAGATGGGGAAACTGAGGCACAGATAGGCCAAATGCCTGGCCCAAGGTCCCACAGCAAGGCAGTGGCAGAGATGGGAATAGAACCAAGTTCTCAGCCACTCTCTTATGTCCTCAATGACAATAGCTTTGTCAGTCTAGTACACTGTAACTACACGCCAGATTTTCCAGTGGAGGTTACCCATGGCGCTCCTCAGCATATCAACCCATCCTAATCCTATTAGCCTCAACTTCCACAGCTGTGCTCTCATTTTCTGGGGTCAAAATATGATTTCCTTGGAATGTCCTTACATGATCCCTATTGGATAAGCGAGGGGACCCATATGGATTTTCTACCCCACTTAATTCATATATTAATGTGTCAGTCATATCACTGCTTAGTAACTGTTATCAAAGTATTTGTTCACGTGGGGCCTAAAAGTGTGCTAGATGCATTATGAAATGAACATAAAGACTGTTTGGAGAAATTCTGATGGAACCATAGTCCTTTGGACGATGCCATTCAGCCAAAATCAAAACACTTTACAAAATCAGGTCAAGTTCACCCGAATTTCGTTTCGGAAGAAAACCGAGGGGGAAAAAGGTTGAATATGGTCAGACTGAAACATTTCAATTATTTTTTCCTGGTGAAAGGGCTTTTCATTTCAATTTTTAAAATGATATAATATATTACAAAAGAAACCGTTGGAAATCAAAACGAAATGTTTGGATGTTTCAGAAACAAATGTTTCAATCATCCCCAATCCATATTTTGTTGGAATTTGCCTTCCTGGAGAATTAATTTTGAAACCTCAAATCTTTCATGAAATGGACCTTCCATCCACTGCCCAACTGTTATAAAGACAGAGGATAACATTTTCAAAACTTTCAATGATCACTGATAAAGTTTGCAGATGACACAAACTCGGGGAGGGGTAAATAATGAAGAGGAGAGGTCACTGATTCAGATGGCTTGGTAAACGGAGTGAAAGCAAACACGTGTTTTAATGTGGCTAAATGTTAATGTATATGTAACGCCGACAGACCCCGGTCGTCAGCAGGCAGGATCGAACCTGGGGTCTCTGGAGCTTAGTGCATGAGCTACAAGCCAGATGGCCCTTAGCTAGGGCTGTAGAGAAGACTCATTAACTCTCTCTCTCTAAGTGGTCTCGATGCCACTAGATGGGACAGAATACCCCACCCAGAAGGTGTGTGGGTTACATGTACATCTGGGAATAAAGACTGCAGGCCATACTTACAGGCTGGGGGACTCTATCCTGGGAAGCAGTGACTTGGGAAAAGATTTGGGGATTGCGGTGGATAAGCAGCTACACATGAGCTCCCAGTGCAATGCTGTGAGCAAAAGAGCTAATGTCATCCTGGGATGCCTAAACGGGGGAATCATGAGTAGGAGTAGAGCAGTGGTCCCCAATGCAGTGCCTGCGGGCGCCATGGCGCCCACCGGGGCATTTATGTGCGCCCGCCTAGTGCCCAGCAGGGGAGAGAAGCCGCGGCCCCGCACCTGACGGGGACAGAGAACTCTGGGACTGCGGGCGCCGGTGTTCTTGGTCCCTGGCAGGCGCCAGAGAGAAGCCGCGGCCCCGCGCCTGCCGGGGACAGAGAACTCTGGGGCTGCAGGCTGCGGGTGCCGGTGTTCTCTGTCTCCAGCAGGCGCAGGTCCCGCCTAGTGCCCAGCAGGGGAGAGAAGCCAGGGCCCTGTGCCTGCTGGGGACAAAGTACTCCGGGGCTGCGGGCGCCGGTGTTCTCTGTCCTTGTGGCTTCTCTCTTCTCTCTGGATTCATATATTATGTAATATTAAATATGATGTTTTTCGTATTATTTAATGTACAAATACAAAATAAGCCTTGAAAAATTGTTGGCGCCCACCACACTCTTCTGAAAACATGAATGCGCTACTGGCCACGAAAAGGTTGGGGACCACTGGAGTAGAGAGTTTATTTTAACTCTGTATTTGGCACTGGCAGGAGCACTGCTGGGATACTATGTCCACTTCTTGTGCCTGCAGTTCAAGAAGGATGCTGATAAATTGGAGAGGGTTCAGAGAAGAGCCATGAGAATGATTGAAGGATTCCATGCCTTATAGAAGCTCAATCTATTTAGTTTAATAAAGAGAAGATTAAGGGGTGACCTGCTCACAGTCGATAAATACCTTCACAGGGAACAAATATTTAACAGTGGACTCTTCAGTCTAGCAGAGGAAGGTATAACATGATCCAATGGCTGGAAGTTGGAGCTAGACAAATTCAGACTAGAAATAAGGCATTTTTAACGGTGAGTGTAATTAACTATTGATACAATTTACCAAGGGTCATGGTGGATTCTCCATCACTGACCATTTTAAAATCAAGATTGGATGTTTTTCTGAAAGATCTGCTCTAGGAATTATTTGGGGGAAGTTCTGTGACCTCTGCTATAGAAGAAGTCAGACTAGATGATCACAGTGGTTCCTACTGGCCGTAGAATCTATGACGCTATGATCTGAACATCTCACACACATTGGTAAACGTTTCCTTTGATATTATGCTGACAGCTGGTTGGAAGAAACTGCAATTTTTTTCCATCTCCCCCTAGTTCCTCTTCCAATTTATTTATTTATTTTAAATATGAAAAAAAAAAAATAGAAAAATGTTAAAATTTAAATAATTTTCAACAGCGTAAAAAAAAATCACCCAACTGGTGGAAAAACAAAGGGAAAATTGCATTCAATTTTTTCCTAATTGGAAATTGGAAAATTGAAACATGTCTTCAACTCCAGTTATGAAAATCTTTTCTAATGACCTTATGGCTTGTATCTTTCAGTATCAAGAGCTTCAGGTCACGGCCACGACACACAGTGAAGACCTGAAGGTCACCAGGAACGAGATCTCTGAAGTGAGCCGGGTGATCCAGAGGTTGAAAGCTGAAATAGATAGTGTGAAAAAACAGGTGGGAAAGACCTTGATACGGAATCGACATGATTTGTGGTGTTTATTACAGACCATTTTAATGAGCTCCGTAACCTTGTGAGTGAGACTCTCTGTGTTGCCAACTCTTGTGATATCTGGTGTTTTTCTTAAAGCCCTGGCTCTTGTAGTCTAATTATTTCTTGAGAATCTCTACTTCTATTTATTTATTTACTTATTTTGTTTTTTAGCTAAGTTTCTAGCTCTCGTGGTTGCAGAGTAAATCTTGGAAATGAGTCGCCACCATGTCATAAAGGTTCAAAAACCTGGACACATAAAAAAAACTTTTGATTTTCAAGACAGTCTTATGATTTTTGGGGACCTAACTCTTGATTTTTGAATGCTTGGGGTTAGAAATACTCGTTTTCTGGCATATAAGGAACTGCTAAAGTCAAAGGATTCTGTTTAAGCTCTCTGGGCCAAATCCTCATCTGATAAAAATGGATGTAGCTAGGTATACTTGGGTCCTGCCTCAGTGCAGAGGGCTGGACTAGATGACTTCTTAAGGTTCCTTCCAGCCCTACATTTCTGTGGTTTGTTGACTCATTGAAATCAATCGACCTGCACTGATTTATACCAGCTGAGGATATGGCCAATTATATTTAAGTGCAAAACTATTCTGACATTTCAAGGCATCTTGGAATATTCACAGGTATCTCAAACAGTGCTGTCTGGCATTCTGAAAGGAATGTCACTTGGTATGGAATAAAACACACTCTCCTCCATGATCCGGATTGGTATATGTCACCATTAAAAACCAATAATAAACATCAGAACTCCTGGAAACTGCATAATTCAGTCAGTTATATATGCAGGATCTGACCCTTACAACAGTAAGGAATGTAGGGTAAACCTTTCAAAAGCACTTAAAGGCAAAAATTTCCAGAGTGTCTGAGTAAGTTAGAACTTTAAGTCACATTTTCAAAAGTGGCTTAGGCACTGACAGGCATTTTCAAATGAGCCCAGGTGAAATCAATGGAAGGTAGGAGTGTACGTACCTTTTTGGATCTGGGCCTACATCCCTGTAGAAAATGGGGCTTAGGTTCCTAAATCAGGTGCTTTTGAGAATTTTATCCATAGTGCTTTCTATCCTAAGGGTATGTCTACACTGACTGTAGATTGATGCTGCGGCAATCGATCCACTGGGGGTCGATTTAGCGGGTCTAGTGAAGACCTGCTAAATCGACCGCAGATTGGTCTCCCATCGACTCCGGTACTCCAGTGGAATGGGAAGCATAAGGTAAATTGACAGGACAGTTTCTCCCGTTGACCCAGCGCGATGTAGACACTGCAATAAGTCTACCTAAGCTACGTCGACTCCAGCTACGTTATTCATGTAGCTGGAGTTGCATAACTTAGGTGGACTTAACCCCATAGTGTAGATCTGCCCTAAGAATTTCAATGGAACTACTCCCAGTAGTAAGCCTTCTGTTTCCAGGTGTTTCTCTGCCAGGATCTTAGAGATATTCCATAGAAGGCTGAGAAATCGGGAACGAAAATGGTTAAAGAGTTGGGTACCCATGTCCTTCCTTCTATACTGTGAAGAGAGAAAGAAATCCAAGGGGCTAGAAATCCACTAACTACATAGCTTGCCCTTTGGGTGACACTGGCTGCTGGACACTCAGGCCTGGTCTACCCTAGGATTTTACATCGGTATAACTACATCTCTCCGGGGTGTGAAAAATCCAACCCCTTGAGAGACGTAGCTATTCTGACCGAACCACCGGTGTAGACAACACTGGATTGATGGAAGAATTCTTTCATTGACCAAGCTATTGCCTCTCGGAGAGGTGGATTAACTACAGCGACAGGAGAACTCCTCCCGTCAGCACAGGTTGCGTCTACACTGAAGTGCTATAGCGGCATAGCTATGCCGCTTTAGCGTTTTAAGTGTAGACATACTCTTAGGTTTATTAATTCAAACCTTTATTTGACCCAAAAGCATGCCTTGTGATTTCAATTACTACTAAAGCAATGAACAACAGATATACAGAAAAAAGACAAAGGCCAGTTGCCTTCTCTTGTGGCGTAGGTGGGTCATGCTTGATTTCTCCTACGTACCTCTGACTACCCCTTACAGTCTACCACATTTTAGACACATCCAAATTATACATCCATCAGTTCTCTTCCAATCACCATCAAGTACAGTATTATGTGTTTTATGCAACACATACAATACACCTGCGCAAGCCTCAGTTTGCAGGACGTTTGCTGCCCACGCTGTTTTCATCTGATTATTGCTCTTTTCCAGTTGGTTTGTTACCGCTGATCACGCACACGTGACCAGGTTACTACACTCTTTACTCGATATCATGGACGTTCTCCTGTTTTTCTCTGACTGCTTCTCGGCAGCAGATATTTTATATCCATGGTGGTCCAATTTAGGCACATCCTATGATCAAAACATCACCCACATAGCAACCTATAAAACATCACTTAAGCAAGCTTATATAAGAAACAACTCCAAAGCCAAACAAAGGATAGGGGGGGTCAGCATAAGTGTCATCTCCAGACTCATTCCACAGACATGAATGAGCCTTGTCACAATTCCCAATACTGGAATCTCATGATTTGTCCCTTACAGATTGCTGGGTTGCAAACGGCCATTGCTGATGCTGAGCAACGCGGGGAGCTGGCCCTCAAAGACGCCCGGGGTAAGCTCGCTGATCTTCAGAACGCCCTTCAGACCACCAAGGATGAACTGGCTCGTTTGCTGCGGGATTACCAGGAGCTGATGAACATCAAGCTGTCCCTGGATATCGAAATCGCCACCTACAGGAAACTGCTGGAGGGAGAAGAATGCAGGTAGGTGCAATACACAAAAGTGTATGGTAATTATGGGGCTGGGTAAATCAGCAAAGTTTCTGTCCATGTGGCTGAGTTGCTTCCAGACTAACTCGCCACATTCCCTTTTCCACTGGTGTCTTCCCAATAAAAGTCCTGGCAGGGAACATTGGTCCTCTGACTCTAGTTCCACTGATCACGAGATGTTGGGTTCGTATGAAAATTTTGGGTGCGGAGCCCTTGAAAATCTGCCCCTGAGATCTTTTGCAAATGTTGTCATAATTAGTGTGAATGAGAATCAGACCCCTTGTCCTTTTGGGAAGCATTTAAGCCCTCTACATTTCAATATTTAGTAATTGTATTATAGGGAGTTATGGGGTGATTTATATGAATTACTTTTCTTTCCCCGACAGGATGTCTGGAGAATATGCTGATCCTGTGAGCATCTGTAAGTATCTCAAGGATTCACCTTCATTTGTCAGAATTAGAGCTGATCCGAAAATGAAGGGGTGTGTGTATTTTTGATATTTTACCAGAATAGCAAAAAAACACACACAATATTTCAGCCAAAACCTGAAGAAATTCAATTCAGAAATGCCACCACAATGCCTCTGGGGAGTTGTAGTTTGGGTGCCTCATACATCCACTTTCCTGTATAGGCTGGGTTCCCTGGTTGGACTACATTTCCCATGATGCACCATGGTCTCCTCTCTTGGTGAACAGAGGCTGTGCATGATGAAGTCATTGGCCATGGTGCATCATGGGAGCTGTAGCCCAGCTGTGGAGCTTGGTCCATAGAGAGGAATGGGGACATGAGGCACATGTCTGAATTACAACACCCATGCGGCACTTCAGCAGCAATTCTGAATTTAAATATTTTGGTTTTCAGGCATTTGGTTTTTCAAAGAAAAATTGCAATTTTCCAAGGAAAAATTTTATTTGGTCAAAACCCCAAATTTCCATCAAAAAACAGTGGCAGAAAATTTCCAACCAGCTTAATTAGATGTAACACCAGAATTTGTCTCTCTTTGGGAATCACAAGCTGCTCCCTGAATAACCAGAGGGATGTTTTTCTTGCAGCTGTGGTCAGCAGCACCACCAGCGTAGCTGGCAGCGGTGGCGGAGTTGGAAGTGGATATGTCCTTGGTGGAGGAGGTGGAGGTCGTGGAAGTGGCCTCAGTCTTGGTGGTGGCGGAGGTGGTCTCGGCCTTGGAATTGGCAGCGGGAGTGGTTTTGGAATTGGTGGTAAAAGTGGGATCAGTGTTGGCGGGAGTGGGATTGGTTTAGGAGGAAGCAGTTTTGGCTACGGAGGGGGGGTCACCTCTGGAGGGGGAAGCAGCTCTAGCATAAAATATGTCTCGACATCCTCTTCATCAAGCAAAAAATTAATTAGATAAAGCGTAAAAACTCAACTCAGGGACCTCTGAATTAACCCAGGTTTTTGCTGCTTGGTGACGGGAACTCCCACCCCACCTTTCAACATTCATGGGGAAAAAACCCCTCATCCTGGGACAAAATTTTGCCCTCAGTTGTACTGAAGTCAATAGGTCTGAATGGGAGTAACTGAGAGAGTAGAGTTGGCATCTGACCCATTGCTTATTGGAAAACTGAGATAACCGTAGAAGCACGGATATACTTTCCCTATAGCTTTGCCTCATTCAGGACTGGGCTCTGTTGTCAACTGCACCAACTTTACTCTAGTGTGGTGACCGGGGGCCTGATTCTCCTCTCCGTTATGTTTGTCCTGCACTGGGGTAATTCCATCACGTCCGATTCTCCGTTGCCCTGCCATGGTGCAATATGTGTGTGAGACCCTATAAATAACTGCACAGGGTGCAGGATAGCAGAGAATCAGGCCTGTTGACTTCAGCAGATGAACTCCTGAGTTACGCCGGTGTATCAGAATCAGGCCCTACGTTTTCAGCGTTCCGGTTGCTGTGGATGTCCAAGGTTATTTCCACACTCATGAAGTAACCCTGGGTTTTTCCACTCCGCCACTTTCTCTTGAATTTCACTGCATCAGCTCACAGGTGTTTCAGGGCTTGGTCAGGACAAGGAATACTGGCTTTCTGCAGAGGGCATGAATCCCACCCATTTAGCATCATGAACGTTAATAGAGGCCATGAATCAACACATCCCTACTACTTCCTTTCTGCGGGCCCACTCCTGTGTGATGTTCATAAAATGTAACAGCGTTGCCTTATTCTTCCCTTGTTGTTAAAGGACCTGCGGCTTTTCACTCTGTGCATCACCAATAAACTGCATTGTGTCATTAACGTCATGCGGCTGAGTTTTTAAACTAGGCTGTTGCCTTAAATTGCTGGTTGGGCTAGTCTTTTGTTGCACTGGGTATGTCAACACTACCCGCTGGATTGGCGGGCAGCAATCGATCCAGCGGGGATCGATTTATCACGTCTAGTTTAGACGCGATAAATCGACCCCCAAGCGCTCTCCCGTCGACTCCTGTACTCCAGCCTCGGGAGAGGCCCAGGCAGAGTCGACGGGGGAGCAGCAGCAGTCGACTCACCGCGGTGAAGACATCACGGTAAGTCTATCTAACTACGTCGATTTCAGCTACGTTATTCACATAGCTGAAGTTGCGCAACTTAGATCGACACCCCCCCCACCGCCCCAGTGTAGACCCGGGCTTAGAATTAGGCTCACACCCTTTATGTACTAGGTTAGTCTTTAGCTGAACTTCCATTGGAGTTTGCAGGTATTATTTTTGGCTTCCGTATCCACTGAAAACATAGTAAAATGGATTAACATAAATAATTATAGGATTAGAAGGGATCTCCAGGGTCATTTAGTCTAACTCCCTGCCAAGATACAGGATTAGTTGTGTCTAAAAATAGGTAATAGATTATTAACTACAGCTGGGAAAAAAAATTGTCCTAACCTTTTTTTCCAGTGAAAAATGACGATTTGGTGACACTGAAACATTGTGTTGGTGTCACCAAATTGTTTTGGTAAAAATAAAAATGTTTCCTTTTGACATTTTGGAAACAAAACCTTCTGATGTTTGTTTTTGGTTCCTAATGGCTTTTCATTTCAAAATTTTATTTGATAAAAAATCAAAAATGTTTACAAAGGGTCAAAACTGAAATGAAACATTTAGCAAAACAAAATGTTTTGCTTTTGAAATGATTTGTTACCCCCAAGGGTTTAATTTGCCAAAAATGTAAACAAATAATAATCCTTCTTGGCTCCACCCAAAACAATTTTAATTTTTTTTTTCGGAACTGCCAGATAAAAAAACATTATTTCACAGCTCATCTCGTAAGCCTCAGAACCCCGGACTTTCTGCCAAACGAACAACTATGGGCTAGAGATCGTCAGCTGGTATAAATCAGCGTAGCTTCTCTGACATTAATGGCGCTACGCCGTTTTACACCAATTGAGAATCTGGCCGTACAAATGGGTCAATGCCTCCAAAGCGTTAACAGCTTTAATGGTAATACTAAACCCATTCCTTCTTATTGGCGAGAGCTATGGGCATGCATAATCTGACGTGATACTCTTGAGGTAGAGAAGAGTAAATATTACAACTTGCCCCAAAATATTTCTCTCCCAAGAGGATTTGAATGCAGTACCTTTTGAGGTATAACCCTGATGCATTACCCATGTAGGCATGCGATCTTTGGTTATTACTTGCTGGCATTGGCACGGATTATTTTAGGCAATAAACTGCCATCAGTTTCCCCATGAATGCAGTAAAGTCATATCCGCAACGGAGATAAAAGTTCTTAATATCTCCAATCTCATGGGGGCCTGATTCTCATCTCCTACGGATGCAAATCAAAAGAAGCGGCACTCAAGCTAAACCTGTGTAGGCCTGATCAGAAAGAGGCCAGTGGTCCCCATGCGTGGTCTCAATTGCAACGCGTTAGATGCCCCATTGGGTTCAGTTTGGTTAGAAAAGGTTGGCTGAACACTACACTGGCCCACGGTGATGCTTGTGATGGGAAAGTGGCAGTTTTTCCCCTCTCTGCTGCCCCGGGTGCCTGTCCACACTTATTTAGGCTAGTGTGCAGGAGACAGTAGCAAAGTTGATGCTGCATAAGAGATGGCTTTGAGACATGGAATAATAGGAATTGTCCGTGGTCAAAACCATCTTTTCTACCCCATGCCTCTCTGTGGGTCTCCTGGGGACAGGGGCGGCGAGTTGTATGGGCCCGTAGTGCCCGGGCTCCAGGAATAGTCAGAGCACGGGGGCCGGCTCCACCAATGTTCCGGGCTGGGTCTCTCTCCCGCCCCCCCCCGCCTCCCCCGGAGCATCTCCCAGCCCCGCCTGCCCCCCCATGGTGATTTAAAAGGGCCCAGGGGCCCCCGCCGCCACCACTGGCAGTGCAGCGGGGCTAAAGCGGTTTCCTGCCCACCCTCGCTCCACGCAGCGCGCCACTCCCGGAAGCGGTCGGCACATCCCTGCAGCCCCTGGGTGTGTGTGTGTCTCTGTGCACTGCCCCCGCCCCGAGCGCCAACCCTGCTATTGGAACTGCGGCCAATGGGAGCTGCAGGGGCGGTGCCTGCGGGCAGCAGCGCGCGGAGACCCCCGGCCTCCTGCCTAGGAGCCGCTGCCAGAGGGGTGTGTGGGTCGCGTTTGGGAGCCGCCTGAGGTAAGCGCTGCACCCCTCACCCCCTCCCGTACCCCAACCACCTCCCCAGCCCAAAGCCCGCACCCAAACTCCCTCCCAGAGCTTGCCCCCGCATTCCCTCCTGCACCCCAACCCCCTGCCTCAGCCCAGAGCCCACCTCCACACCCAAACCCCCTCCCAGAGCCCGCACCCCTTCCTGCACCCCAATCCCCAGCCCAGAGCCCGCACCCCGCACCCAAGCTCTCTCCCAGAGCCTGGACCCCTCATCCCCTCCCGCACCTAATCTCCCTCCCAGAGCCCGCACCCTTCACCCCCTCCCACACCAAAACTCCCTCTCAGAGTCTGCACCCCAAACCCCCTCCTGCATCCCAACCCCCTGCCCAGAGCCTGCACCCAGCACCCAAACTCGCTCCCAGAGGCTTAGGCAGGTGTGGGGGGGGGGAGGGAAGAGGAGGGGACTTGGCCCCATTCTGGGCACCACCAAAAATTATACAACCCTGCCGCCTGCCTGGGGATCAGGTATGCTCGCGGTGGATGGGGATTCTGTGCAAGATGTAGTTTCACAGCGCCTCCTTGCACTGTTGTGTGTGCGGGGGATACCAAATCCACCATCTACGCTTTAGAGACCCCTGCCAGATCAACCCTGGTAACTGCAAATCTCCCACCTCGTTAATCTTTAGAATGGATTCCCCCACTCTGGGGCCGGTGCTTTGGACAGAGGAATGCCACAAACCTGGCAGCTGGTATTAACGGGAGGCACAGGATTGTCACCTTGCTTGATATCTGACTCTTGTGCAGTCCTTTGACTCTTCAAAACGCGGCATCCATTAGACACGGAGCTCAATTTTTCAAAAGCGCCTGGGGGACTTTGTAGCGTAAGTCCCATTTTCACAAGTAACATAGGCGCCTACATCCCATTGACTTTCCATGAGACTTAAGCTCCCGAGGAGCAGATTCCCAAAGGGATTTAGGTGCCTAAAGGGGCAGCCAGACATCTAGCGGGATTTACTCAAACTGTTACGTGAGTTAGGTGCCTAACTCCCATTGACATTCAATGGAAGACATTATCAGTACCATGAAGCCAGCATGAGCAATGGCTGGTGATTCAGGTGGCTATTTGAATCTCTATTGTTTTGTATCGTATATGCTTCCTTAGGAAGAGAGTACGAAGATAAAGGCAGCGAGCGTACGGAGGCAACAGAGCTTGCCTTCTTTCCCCATGATGAGTTCTTTCTGTTGCTGTCACAGTTGCTGGGGTTCCCCTCACAGGCTCATCTTCTTTGTGCCGCTCAGCTGTGAAAACTGGTGTGAGGAAACCCACCCTTCTGCCTGTAGAGCAGTGGTCCCCAAACTTTTCAGGGTCACGCCCCCCCCCTTATCCCTGTCCCCCCTCCAGGGTCCAGGTGCAGGGCAGGGAGAAGATCCCCAGGCCAGGAGAGGATCTAGGTGGTGCTTCCTCCCCACCCTCCATGGGGTCTGGCCCAGGCCCCAGTTGCGCCCCCCCGAACATTCCTCTGTGCCCCGCAAGGGGTGTGTGTGTGTGCTCCAGTCTGGGGACCTCTGCTGTAAAGGAACTAGTCCAAATTTCTGCTTTGTCAGCTCAGCTGTGCAAAGCACCTCCTGCCAGAGGGCACTGCATTTAGACCCTTGTGGCAGAGCTCTTCGAGATGGAGCTTGAGTCAGCAGGCCGATCTCTATTAGCACTAATTCGATTCCCTGGAAGAAGGCCTAATTGATCAGGGATGGGCCTGGTTACCAGGCCAGACCTGGGTTAGGAAGCAAATGAGCTAATTAGCCCATTACCAGTCAAGGGGCTTAAACAGAGCACAGGAAGGCAGTGTTTGGAAAGGAAGGGGGAGAGCGACAGAACGAGGGGGAGCAAAGCTAAGGGAGCCGTCTGAGTAGGGACCACTCGCTCCCCACCCCCTCTTTGGAGAAGGGGCCAGAAAGCTGGGAAGCCCCAATATTCATTAGTGGAAGGCCTGAGACACTGTCCCTTAAGCACATGTTGGTGTTTACAAACAAGAAAGGTCTCAGAGTGGCCCTGACTTTGTGGAAGAAATGGGGCTACGGTTGATGTGCCCGAGCACAGTGCTTTAAAAAAATACACTGAGGGGAAAGATAGGAAAGCAGCCCCCTGCTTGTATCTCTGAACAGCTTCTCTGGATACTGGAACCCAACCCGCTGTACAAAACACAGCGTGTTTCATCAAACAGCCCCAGGCGGGTGAAGGCTGCAAGCCCAGCAGTTTTGACCCTTCAAAGCCACCTGGTAGATTGAAAGTGCTGAATAATTACAAGAGAACGTGTTGCTCCCAGGTAAGCCCCGCTCACGAATGTTCTGCGTTAATGTTCTCACTCCCATAGCAACCAAGCCCTGTTCCTCACATTCGTATTGGGAGCATCTCCTGCTCTCCCATCACAGGTTTCAGAGCGGTAGCCATGTTAGTCTGTATCAGCAAAAAGAGCGAGGAGTACTTGTGGCACCTTAGAGACTAACAAATTTATTTGAGCTTAAGCTTTCGTGGGCTAAAACCCACTTCATCGGATGCACGCAGTGGAAAATACGGTAGGAAGATATATATACAGAGGACATGAAAAAATGGGTGTTGCCAGACTAACTATAACGAGAGTAATCAATTAAGGTGGGATATTATCAGCAGAAGAAAAAAAACTTTTGTAGTGATGATCAGGATGGCCCATTTCCAACAATTGACAAGAAGGTGTGAGTAACAGTAGGGGGAAAAAAATTAGCACGGGGAAATCGTTTATACTTTGTGTAATGACCCAAGGATTTCTGTTGGCCTAGGTAATGTACTTGGTGGAGATTGTGGTAGCAGAAGCGTTAGCAGTTGAAGTGGCCTCGGGAGTGGTGGGGGTGTTGGCTATGGTGCAGTGATCGGCAGTTTTGCTGGAGGTGTTGGCGGTAGTGCTGGTCCGGGCAGCACCGTTGGTGATGGTTTAAGTTTTGGCACCGGGGGATGTGGTGTTGGAGGGTTTGTTGGCAGAGTTCCAGAAGGCAGTCTTGGTGGCATCCATAAAGCGATCATCCAGAAGAACTTCTTTGCCCTACAAAATGAGAAGATGGAGCCAGAGATCCAGGGAATGCAAGTGCAGGAGAAGTTGAGGATTTTGAGCTGCTCCAACAAATTTGCCTCCTTCATGGACAGGGTGAGACTGGGAACTTGTTATCAATGGGGGGGGGAGGCGGAGGAGAAATTGCAACACCACTAGCACTGCTGGAGTTTAGATCTCAGGGGCATGATTGCGAGTGACTCCACTTAGCTCAGTGGATTGACTCCAGTTTGACACAGGTTCAACTGAGGTCACATTATGACCATTACAGCCGGGTTCTCTGTTCGCTTACATCTTGT
Source organism: Malaclemys terrapin pileata (assembly GCF_027887155.1). Taxonomy (NCBI): domain Eukaryota; kingdom Metazoa; phylum Chordata; order Testudines; family Emydidae; genus Malaclemys; species Malaclemys terrapin. Next base: position 5,151,594 of record NC_071527.1, on the reverse strand, counting down.
GTAGTCACTTACACCGGTGAAAATTAAATGCAAAGTTGGTGTGAAATGATTCCCATCCTTATTTGGGAGTGTCTTCAACACACTGTACACTGGTGCATAGGTGCTGGGAGCGCTGCTACACCCCTGGCTTGAAGTAGTTTCCATCACATACAGCGTTTACAGTTTGGTTCAATGGCTCGCAGCCCCCCCACTATAGAAATTGTTCCAGCCCCCCTGCACTGGTGTAAACAAATGCATGAGGTTCAGGGCAAAAGAATCTTTACCTTAAGCTTTAACTTCTTGCATCTCAACATTTACCATCATTAAATAATTAGTGGCTGACCCCCTTGCCATTCTCTGAACGCCCCCCCCCGATAATTTTCCACAACTGTGAACATTTAAATAGGTAACATTTTAAGTGCTTAAAACTAAACATGGGTATTATCCATCACAATGATAAAAATCAAATTCTGCCAAGCCCACTGATCAACTGTGATCAAGTCACACCTTAACCTTCTCTACATTACCCGCTGGATTGACCGGCAGCGATTGATCCAGCGGGGGTTGATTTATCGTGTCTAGTCTAGACACGATAAATCAACCGCCAAGCGCTCTCCCGTCGTACTCCACCATGGCGAGAGGCGCAGGCGGAGTCAACAGGATAGCGTCAGTCATCGACTTACTGCAGTGAAGACACAAGTCGATCTAAGTACGTCAACTTCAGTTATTCACGTAGCTGGAGTTGCGTAACTTAGATCAATTTTCCCTCCCCCCAGTGTAGACCAGGCCCTTATTAAGCTAAATAAATTTGACTCCCTTGAGACTATCATGGTAAACCATGTGTTCCAATTGTTGAATCATTCTCCGAACCCCCTCCAATTTATCACCATCCTCCTTGAACTGTGGGAACCCAGAACTGGACCCAGTAATTTTGCAGTGATTGCAACCCAGTGCCAAATAGAGGTAAAACAACCCCTCTACTCCTACTGTTTATGCCCCCTGTTTGTCTTTTTGCTCTGTATTTGTACAGCGCCTAGCACAGTGGGTTGCTGCTCTGAGTGGTATCATTCCTGCAGTACTGCATCTAATGACGTGTGTAGAAGTGGTAGAGTGAGTCACGGCGCCATCTAGTGGCTCTTCCCACAGAGAGACTAAATGCCAGGCTCAGCTGTTTGAAGCCTGTGCAATGGTTGGATCTGAAAAACAAGGGTCCTATCCCTGGCTTCCTCTGTGGGGACGGTTGATACGACATTGGTGTCTGCCGCTTGCCGAGCGTGAAGCCGTCATAGGCCCACTGCAGGCAGGTGGGGTTCACAGCCACTCTGTTCCCTCGGTGTTTCTGGGTCAGAGGGAGCAGCTTTATTATAGAATAGGTACAAAGGGAATGATATTCCCCTGCATGGCCGTCTACTCCAATACCGCACATCAACCTCTAATAGCCCTGCTGAAGCGATACTCTCCTGCTTTTACAAGAAAGAAGGATACTCTTGTGATTAGAGTATTAGCCTGTAGCACAGAGGTGGGCAAACTGCGGCCTGCGGGCCACATCCGGCCTGTGGGACTGTCCTGCCCGGTCCCTGAGCACAGGAAGGCAGTGTTTGGAAAGGAAGGGGGAGAGCGACAGAAGGAGGCTTGTGCCCGCCCACCTCCCAGGCTTTCCAATAAGCCTGTCCTAGTGCTCTGAGCAGCATGGTAAGAGGGCAGGGGAGGTTGGATAGGGGGTGTGGTCCCGGGAGGGGGCAGTCAGGGGACAAGGAGGAGGGGGGGTTGGATTGGAGGTGTGGTCCCAGGGGGGTGGGGGATCCTGGGAGGGTGCGATCAGGGGACAAGGAGTGGGGGGGCGGGGGGTTGGATGGGTCAGGGGTTCTGAGGGGGGGCAGTCAGGGGGCGGGAAGTGGGAGGGGGCGGATAGGGGGCAGGGGCCAGGCTGTTGGGGGAGGCACAGCCTTCCCTACCCGGCCCTTCATACCGTTTCGCAACCCCTATGTGGCCCTCGGGCCAAAAAGTTTGCCCACCCCTGCTGTAGCAGAAGGAGGCTTTTAGGCATAGGTGTAGTTTGACTTCCATAGTTGGGGAAGGCAGTGGCCCTCCAGCCAGGCCAATGAGGCTGTGTGCAGGGGGCAAATTCTGCCTCTTCCCAAAGCGTGCAGGGCTGGGCCTGTCGTGGGGTCACCTGCCCTGGTGTGTGTTTGGTCTCACGCAGGAACTGGGGAAAGGAAGGAGGGCTAATGCACAGGACTGGCCATTGGAAGCCATGGCTGGAAACCACCCAGCCTCCAGGGCTTCGGGGCAGGGCCGGGGCCGCCCCACTCCCGCGCTTGAGTTTCCCATTGACTCAGAGCCGGCCCCGCGCTCGGTCACATGGTGCCGCTGGGCCCCCTCCCTGCATGGCATCTGGCGGAGCCGAGCCAGTCAAGTGACCTCGGAGGCTGGGCGAGCTGCGAGCTGTGCCCAGTGGGGAGAGGCAGGAGCAACAGCTGGGCGGGGAGACTGAGAATAAGGGGTGGAGCCTGCCCAGGGAGGGGGGTCATGACTTGAGCTGTTCGGTGGGCAGCCAAACCTTTAAATTGTGTCCCGCCCACTGTCAATGTGTACACTTTGGGGGCCAACATCCCCCACCTCCTTCCATGCTTTCAGGCACTCCTCACTCTGCCACAGACTTCCTGTGCAGCCTTGAGCAAGTCACTTAATCACTCTGGGAGCCAGTTCCCCATCTGTTAAATGGAGATAATGGTGCTTCCTTTGGATGTTGGGATCGTAAACGCTTTGGAGCGGGGATTGTCTCTTACTATATATACATGTAATGACTAGCACAATACGGATCTCAATCCAATTATGGTCTCTAGGTCATGTCATATACATAATAATTAAAGATAAGCTATGTTAATGTGATCCACGGGTGACTGTGGGTTTCAGGGCCTCATCTGTGCTTGATCCACAGAGGAGATGAGTCTCTTATAGCCCTGTCTAGAAAGCTGTAGCTGCTTGTGTCTTTAGCTCCAGAGGTGTCTGGGTTAATCCTTGGCATGTTGGCAAACATAGCAGCCATCATATTAACAAGGCAAAACAATCGGGGACCAAACTGTCTCCCTCAGTGGCAGAACCGTGCAGTGAAGGATAAGCGGGGAAGGAGGTGCACTGGGTGGATTGCATCACACTTGCAAAGGCCAGGAGAAGGCACAATCGCTAGGGATTTCAAAGCTGACGGGGATGCAGCCATGCAACACCCCCCCCCGCCGAAATCTCTTATTCAGCACGGAAAATCTCAGTCACTGTCTCAAGGCAATATGGACAAGCTATTGCTCTCCATTGATCCCCTGCTGCTAGGCTGGGGAGATCTGGTCCACCAGCTAGTAAGTCGGCGTCGCTCTATTGACTTCTAAGGAGCTACGCAGTTCCACACCATTGGAGACTCTGCCACGGTTAGTTTAGCCCGGGGAAGACACTGGAGACTGCTAAGATAAGAACGGCCATACTGTGTCAGACCAAAGATCCATCTAGCCCAGTATCCTGTCTTGGCCCAGTGGCCAATGCCAGGTGCCCCAGAGGGAATGAACAGAACAGTCAATCATCAAATGATCCATCCCATGTTGCCCATTCTGGCAAACCGAGGCTGGGGACACCATCCCTGCCCATCGTGGCTAATAGCCATTGAAGGACTGATCCTCCAGGAACTTATCTAGTTCTTTTTTGAACCCTGTTATAGTCTTGGCCTTCACAACATCCTCAGTCAAGGAGTTCCACAGGTTGACTGTCCGTTGTGTGGAAAAAATACTTCCTTTTGTTTGTTTGTTTTAAACCTGCTGCCTATTAATTTCATTTGGTGACTCCTAGTTCCTGTGTTAACAGAAGGAGTAAATAACACTTTCTTATCTATTTTCTCCACACCAGTCTTGATTTTATAGACCTCGATCATATCCCCCCTGAGTCGTCTCTTTTCCACGCTGAAAAGTCCCAGTCTTATTAATCTCTCCTCATACGGCAACCGTTCCATACCTCTCATAATTTTGTTGCCCTTTTCTGAACCTTTTCCAATTCCAATATCTCTTTTTTGAGATGGGGCGACCAGATCCAGGCAGGGTTGAGGAGCCAAGCACTCCACTGTAGTCTTTGCTTGAGGATTTGCTTCGTTAGCTTCAATGATTCATTTGTTTTGTTCCCATGTTGCCGCTGCCTCTAAATAAACTTCGCCATCTAGCGCTTTGAGATTGTGGCTGGTTCACTGGGTTATTTAGAGTTGAGTAAGACACGCTGAGGCAGGGTGTCAGCCCAGGAGCAGCCATCCTCACAAGTGCTGGAGGCACCATGCAAGCGCACCACTCGCTGGAGACGACCGGTTTTGTTGCTAGCAAATTGATGACAACGCAAACCAAGTGGATTCCCATCCCTACGAAAAGATTCAGATGTGCATCGGCTAGCACCACCTGGTGGAAAGAAGGAGAACTTGTGCAGTTGTGGCAAAAACGGAACCCTGATGATTAGGTCTCTCTGGTCCAAGATCTGGAGATGCTTGAGGGCTCTTTGCCTTCCAAAGGGACACAGATGAAAATGATTCCTTTCTGCTCCCTCTCCCTTTCTCCTGGGCCTCTTTCCAAAACTCCTGACGGGGAAGAATTCAGCAGAGATGAGCTTTGCAGCCAAAACAATAAATCATTTTAAAAAAAAGGAGACCTTGCTCAGGCATGTAAACGAAACGCTCCATCAACTGAATCCAAATAGGTGGAGACGATCTGGGGTATTTTCACGCTAGAAAAACCGTCCCCAATATTAAACAACACACGAAAAGAATCTGGACAGCTCTTGGGAGGGGGAAGTCATGCCAAGATGCCGTAGCATTTCAAGCCAGAAGGGATCATCCTTAAACCACCTTCATGCTCCCCTAATCTATGGCCTCATCTGTGCCAAGCCGGGCAGCCACACCTACCGCAGTACAAGTAAGAGCTGCTGGAGGGTTGTATCGTCAGTTTGTGGCTCCGAGGAGCGATTTGGGCAGCTGGTGCGAATCGAGGCATAGAGATTACCTGGCCACACCTTTCTTTCGTGGCCTCCTTCGCCACTGTAAGTGAGTGTAATTTTCCCCAGCCATGCCCCCTGATCTGGCTGCCAGGGTGGATGTGAGTTAGGACATGCTGGGATTGCACCACACCTGCAGCTGCTCTGCACAAGGATCTGGAGCTGCTGGCTTCTGGACAAGGATGTCCTAGTGTAGTTGAGGAACTGGCACCGATTGTTAGCTGAGGCTAAGGAACACTCAGCTCATTTGAGGTGGGGAATAAGCCTTTGTTTACCTTCTGGATTGTGAGCATTTAGGATGGGTGTGAGTCATGTTTTCAAGGTTTACGCTACAATTACAAAGGCTAGAAATGGACAAAAACAATAGAGAGAGAGCGGAGATTCTCATATGTTCACATGACTCCAGGAGGTGGGGCTTTAGGAAAAACATCAGCTCTCTCGAGACTGACGATAGAAACCACAAGAATTGGCAAGGCTGAAGCCTACAGAAATCTCTGAAGTTACTCTGGATTGACAAAGACACAACTGCACAACTGAGATCAGAATACCAGTCTTTTTCTCATCCCAGTGCACAGCACGGTCAAGCAACTTTGCATTGCAGTACGGTTGTTTTCTACTTTTTGGGCACAGAGCCATGGATTCTTCCCATACCAGTTTTTAGAGATATCCCTGCAGAATATGTTTTCATATTAACATGATATGTCAGCAATGCCAACCTCTGTGTCTGTTGCATCAGTGGAGAGAGAAGAGATGTGTGTTCCTTCTGTTCACACCCATGTTGTTAAGATATGTGAGAGAGAAAATATGTAGACCCAGACTGGCTCCAGGTGGATTGTCCCCCGTCCCAGAATAAAATCCAGTTGTTCTAGTTGTTCAGGGTTGGAACTGCATTAGTTATGGCTGAGTCCAAGTAGGGCTTTAAAAGAGCCAGGAATTCATTCACTCCTGCTTTTCCACGTGTGGGCGTGACGGGTAGCGCTGTCAGTAACCTGCATTCACACTAATCCTTGATTTTCCTTCTTCACACTGTAAATTAGGCTTTTGTTGTTTTGGGGAAGCAATGTTCCCATTGGAAAGGATTGGCTTATTGCGGGGTGCTTAGGGGGTTACATATCTTCTGAAATGTTTGGCATTGATCGCTATTGGAGACCGGATAGCAGACAAGACAGGTTATTGCTTTACAGCACTGTGATGGATATTATCTTTTTGGCTAGAGCAAAAAAAATGGGGAAAGATCTCTCAAACATTTAATCAAATTTCCCCCCATTTTCTGAACATTTTAAATGCCAAAATTCTAGAGGTAGAAATGTCACTGACATTTTTCTTGACCTTTTTCAAATTTCAGAAATTAGAAAAAATATTTTTTTTTGGCTGTCGAAGGGGGCCACCAGAAGTAATTAGCTTGCAGTGGGAATTGGGCGCTTAGTTGCTCTTTTGTGCCTTTGAAAATCTGACCCATAGTCAGACAACACACTCTGTATTTCGTCTCCTTTATTATTGTCTTTTTGTCAGACATAATTTGGACTGAATATATGATAAAACAGTTAATACAGTCCAAATTTAACAATCATATTCGGTCCTTAGTGTTAACATTTTTCTTCTACAGCTCTCAATGGGATTTACAAAGGAAGGAATGCATTATTATCTCAATTTTACAGATGGGGAAACTGAGGCACGGAGCATTGATGTGGTCTCATATAAAGCCAGTGGCACAGCTGGGAATAGAATCCCAGGGTGAAATTGTGCCTCATTGAAGTCAGTTGCAAAACTCCCACCGATTTCTACGGAGCTGGGATTTCACCACAGAAGTCCTGATTTTTAATCCAGTGTCCTAGTCGCTGGTTGTCCAAGAGCTTGCGTTTTTACTAGTGTCTGAAAAGAATATAGGGATTAGCCATGTTTGACCTTATGCAGACCTGAGGCCTGATTTTTGCACTAATGCAGTGATACTCAGACCTCCTTGGTTCAGGGGCCAAATTAGCTATCAACATTACCCAAAAGAACCACAGTTGTGTGAATTCATATTTAAACAGTGTGACAGGGAAAATGTTTAGATAACTTATTTGCTGTGAGGATATATATATATAACTTAGTGGAAGTTGATAATTTAATTGGTTAATAACATAATAAAAGCATCCTGATTGGTTAATAACTTAGACGGGTTAATAATTAAATCCCTGGTTTAATATCATGTGCCACAGGAGACACATTAAAGCCACAGTCTTAGTATCGCTGTACTGGGCAAGGCTTAAAAAAAATAGATGCACTTGACGGAGAGTGACCTGAGATGGAGGCTGCACAGCCCCCAGGTTACTCTCGCATAGTGGCAGGGATGAGCCCAAAGAGGAGAAAACGTAGCCAAGCACCTCATTAGCACAGTGCATAAACTCTTCAGACATGTTCATTCTCAGCCCACACCACACACTTACTCTGTGTCCTAGTGAGTCAGAGAGTGGGTGGCGGGTTTGCGATTTATCGTAGTCCCTCTTAGGTATGTCTACACTGCAATCGGCTGTGTGATTGCTGTGTGGGCTGGCAGGCTCACACCAGCCAAAAATAGCAATGGCCCGGGCTAGCAATGCGAGTGCACAGCCGGAGTCTGCAGGCTGCCTACCCAGCTTGTGTTGCGGTCACACCTCCAAGTGCACTGCAGACATAGCCTAAAGGCTAGTCTACACTACCCGCCCGGATCGGCGGGTAGAAATCGATCTCTCGGGGATCGATTTATCGCGTCTCATCTAGACAGATAAATCGATCCCCGAATCGACGCGCTTACTCCCACCTCGTCAGGAGGAGTAAGCGCCGTCGACGGGGGAGCCGCGGCGGTCGATTTGCCGCCGTCCTCACAGCGGGGTAAGTCGAATAGGATACGCTGAATTCAGCTACGCTATTCACGTAGCTGAATTTGCGTATCTTAAATTGACCCCCCCCCCTTAGTGTAGACCTAGCCTTAGTGTGAAGCCCATCCGCCCTTAACATTACCTACACCCATGCCTAGCACTGCCACCTCCGTTCACGCTCTGGGGCACACGATGCAAGGGTTTCCAGGGTGAGGACTTCAGACTGTGAGGCTATGGATCAGGGTCTGTGCTGCCTGGGTAAAAGTTGCTTCAGTGTGGCCGCATTTGTAAAACGGTGCTGCTAAATCTGTTAGAAGAAAACCGAAAGCAATTTGTGTCTGGCTACATTGGCCAGTATACTGGGGATTGAACTCGGGATTTATGGAGCTGACGCCACCTATAATACCAAGGTGTTGCTGATGCCACCTATAATACCAAGGAGGCTATGGCCAGATGTACACTACAAACTTGCATCAGTATAACTACATCACTCAGGGGTGTGAAAAATCCACCCCGGAGTGCTGTAGCTATGCAGATGTGAGTTATGCCGACCTAACCCTCGGTGTAGACACGCCGACGGGAGAAGCTCTCACAGTGCAGTTGTGCCACTTCAGCGCTGTACATGTAGACAAGCCTGGAAGCCTCTTTAAAAAAAAAAAAACTCATCTCAACCTTAAACTATGGAAGGGCTACCACCATCCCCATAATACTGGAGAGTGAGTTAATGACCGAATGTTGGCCTGGGAGACAACATGGGTTGTTGTTTTTTTAGGCTGAGTCAATAGTTCTGAGTTCGGGGCTTTCAGAGAATTTATTTCTTATCGCAGAGTAGCTAGATAAAGGTACAAAGAACGAGGAAGTAACACATTCTGTTTTCTCCTGTGACAGGTTGCCGGTCTGCAGTCAGCCATTAGTGATGCTGAGCAAGATGGTGACGGTGCCCTTAAAGATGCCCAGGAGAAATATGTTGAACTGCAGCATGCCCTACGGAAGGCCAAGGATGAGCTGGCATGTACGCTGCATGATTACCAGAACTGCGGCATGCCACGCTGCCCTGGTATTGAGATTGCTACATACAAGACACTACTGGAGGGAGAAGAAAACAGGTGGGTGCATCATACCAGCGTTGGATGTGGGGGAATGATCCCTGTGATAGAATTAGTATAATAATGAGGAGAAACGACGGAAGAATATTGCTAGATCTCCATTCAGGAAATTGCACTGTTCTAAAAATGTAGTTCATAGACTCATAGACTTTAAGGTCAGAAGGGACCATTATGATCATCTAGTCTGACCTCCTGCACAACACAGGCCACAGAATCTCACCCACCCACTCCTGTAACAAACCCCTAACCTATGTCTGAGCTATTGAAGTCCTCAAATCGTGGTTTAAAGACCTCAAGGTGCAGAGAATCCTCCAGCAAGTGACCCGTGTCCCACGCTGCGGAGGAAGGCGAAAAACCTCCAGGGCCTCTGCCAATCTGCCCTGGAGGAAAATTCCTTCCTGACCCCAAATATGGCGATCAGCATGTGGGCAAGACTCACCAGCCAGAACCCAGGAAAGAATTCTCTGTAGTAACTCAGATCTCACCCCATCTAACATCCCATCACAGGCCATTGGGCATATTTATCTGCTAATAATGAAAGATCAATTAATTGCCAAAATTAGGCTATCCCATCATACCATCCCCTCCATAAACTTATCAAGCTTAGTCTTGAAGCCAGATATGTCTTTTGACCCCACTACTCCCTTTGGAAGGCTGTTCTAACTCTACTGGTTAGAAACCTCCATCTAATTTGAAGTCTAAACTTGCTAATGTCCAGTTTATATCCATTTGTTCCTCTGTCCACATTGGTACTGAGCTTAAATAATTCCTCTCCCTCCCTGATATTTATGCCTCTGATATATTTATAAAGAGCAATCATATCTCTTCTCAGCCTTCTTTTGGTCAGGCTAAACAAGCCAAGCTCTTTGAGTCTCCTTTCATAAGACAGGTTTTCCATTCCTCGGATCATCCTAATAGCCCTTCTGTGACTTGTTCCAGTTTGAATTGGGAGACCAGAACTGCACACAGTATTCCAGATGAGGTCTCACCATTGCCTTGTATAACGGTACTAACACCTCCTTATCTTTACTGGAAATACCTCGCCTGATGCATCCCAAGACTGCATTAGCTTTTTTAATGGCCATATCACATTGGTGGCTCATAGTCATCCTGTGATCAACCAATACTCCGAGGTCCTTCTCCTCTGTTACTTCCAACTGCTGCGTCCCCACTTTCTAACCAAAATTCTTGTTATTAATCCCTAAATTCCTAGTCTAGACGCGATCCCCGAGTGCTCTCCTGTCGACTCCTGTACTCCAGCACTGCAAGAGGTGCAAGCAGAGTCGACGGGAGAGCAGCAGCAGTCGAGACACCGCGGTGAAGACACCATGGTAAGTCGATCTAAGTACATTGACTTCAGCTACGTTATTCACGTAGCTGAAGTTGCGCAACTTAGATCGATGCCACACACCCCTAGTGTAGACCAGGGCTTAATGTATTCTTTCTTGCGACAGTGGTCACCAGCCCCTGCAGTGGGATTGATGATTGTGGTTATGAAGATGGAATCAGAGCAGGAAGCGGAAACGGCCCTTCAGGTAGAGGATACAGCTCTCCAGGTGGGAGATATGGCTCCCAAAATGGGGGATTCAGCTGCAAAAGTAGAGGATGCACCCTCCAGAAGCGTGGCCAGCTCTGGAGGCCGGTGATACATCCCAGGAGGTGGAGACTGCTGGCTGGTTGGTCGGTATGTCCCCGTAGAAACTGAGGACATAGCTCCAGAAGTGGGGACTCCAGATGGAAGAGGTCAGTCAGAGCTGGAGGATGCAGCACTGGAGATGTCTGAACAGATCGAGGTGTAACCATTGGGTGTGCTAGACTTCACTTCATTATCCTTCTCCAGTTCCTAAAAAACCCTTCCCACAGAAAAGCACCTGGAGCCCCAGAATTCGGTCTCTAAGGATTTCCAGCAAGGATTGCACAGGGTCAACTTCCCCACATTCAAGTCCCCAAAAGAGCAAAAGGAATTAATTTAATTCTTAAGTGCCATCTTCATAAAATCTTATAAACAAAATAAATAATAACTACGGTTTAATTTCTACAACATAATATGGCTACTTTATAATCCACATTCCAATGGGGGCGGCGGGAAGCGGTGGCCAGCACATCCCTCAGCCCGTGCTGCTTCCCGCCGCCCCCATTGGCTTGGAGCGGCGATTGGCCAAACCTGCGGATGCAGCAGGTAAACAAACGGGCCCAGTCCGCCAGAGTGCTTACCCTGGAGGGCCGCGTGTCAAAGGTTGCCAATCCTTGTTCTAAACTTTCTTCTGTAACTTCAGTAAAATGCACGAAGAATGAATGTGTTGTTACTGAGTTTGTGACATTTCATGTTTAACCCAAGAATCTCTCATTCCCAGATTACGTAACCATGCATGGGTTGTCTACGTAGTGGTCAGATCAATCTGCTCATTAGAGATAATAAAGGAACAGGCCAAGATTTTGATCCTGTTCAGAGAACATGACACGAGTCAGAGCCTCCGCTCTGGTGCAAATTGGCGTTGCTCCATTGAAGTCAGTTGAGGTACAACTGATTCATTCTAGCCAAGGATCTTGCTCATTGTATTTAATGGAAGTTTTAAGACTTACAAAGAGTCTAGTCTCTTTAGGTTTGTATGCTACATCCATCAGGATGGTAGGAGAGTGCCTGAGGCCCACTGTTGTACGAGTTAAAAGTTGACTGCAGCTAGGGTTATTCTGAAAATAAATTGAAAATACGATTGGTTGGTTGTGTCACTTGGAAATCCTGTGCATGATGGTTCAGAATTTCAAGTCAGATCAAAGGGAGAGCTCCAGGGCATGGGAGTAATTTTATTGTGTGCTTGAATGGATACAAACAAATTGGCAGCACCACAGAGAGCTGAAGTGGCTTGAGATTAAGTTGATAAGAACTAATGTGAGCAGCAGAGAAATAAATCAAATCATATAGAACCTAGGAGATGGTTTAAGTAGGTGAAGAATATTTTTCAAGCAGGAAGAAGGTATACTTGACTCAGAAGGAAGATCTCCTTAAAGTCTGGAATAGGAAGCAGGTAATTTCTGACTCTCTTCTGGACTACATTTACGGTACATAGGAACATAATGTTCATACTGGGTCAGACCAAAGGTCCATCTAGCCCAGTATCCTGTCTTCCAACAGTGGCCAATGCCAAGTGCCCCAGAGGGAATGAACAGAACAGGGAATCATCAAGTGATCCATCCCCTGTCACCCATTCCCAACGTCTGGCAAACAGAGGTTAAGGTAGAATCAATTGTCATCTGTTCTGCTCTTAAGGGGCCTAATTCCTCTACACTTCCTCAGGTTGTGTAGCAGTTTATCTCGGTGAGGAGCCCCATTGATCTCAATGAGAAGACTCATGTAGCAAAGTACTACACAATGGCCAACGTTTTCAAAAATGTCTGGGTGACTTTGGGTCGCCTCCGTTATGGGGACCCAACTGCAAACTTTTGAAAATGCCTGACTTTCCGAAAGTGCCACCTCTGACCTCAGTGTTGACATGCCTTAAGTGTAACGGAGAACCAGGCCGTAAGTGTTCTATATCAGATAGTGTAGGAACACAGGGATACAACTGGATCTACTTACATGGTAGTTAACCAGGAAACCACTTCCAGAGTAAAGACATTGCAACATTAACTATAATAGCAGCCTCCGGCATTATTAGGTGTTGATTTTCAAAATATGGAACACTTCTTTCCATGATAAGGGTAAACAGCTGTACTCTTACCTCACATGTAAGCAGTAGAAAAGCAAGCTCCGTCCTTAACAAAGGAACATGACTGAGCAATTAAGCAAACTCAGTATGCTCATCTGGAGGTGTATGTGTGTCTCAGTTGAGAATGGAGTGGGGACTATGTTGCCTTACAGTGGAGAAGGTGCTGCCACCTGCTACACAACAGTGGAATAGCAGGGAATTGATGCAGAGTTTGTAGTTTCTTCCATTTCTAGGCTATGATTCAACAGGACAGTTAAGCGTGTACTTAACTTTAAAGATTTGATTAGTCCCACTGAAGGTCAATATCTTAGAATTCGGCCAGAGGTCACACCAATAAATCATCAGGATAACATCAAAAGTAAGTTTAGATGTCCAGTTATGTCCTGCAACCCCAGCAAAAGGGAGAAAGGGCGTTGCCATTTGAACATACTCTGCACCACAAACTAAAGTTGCAATGTCAGAGGGAAGCTGTAACCTTGGGAGTTTAATACAAGCCTGGAGTGCCCAGTATTAATTTTTTTAATCCTTGCGGGCCCCCACCTTCTGCACTCGAAGTGCCAGAGTGGGGAATCTGCCTTAACACTCCCTGTGCTGTGTCCCCGGCTCAGGCTGGGGCTGCACCGCCCACCCTCCTGGCGCTCCGGAGCTGGGGAGGCTAGTCTGGAGCAAGGGCAGATGGCTGCGGTGAGTTGGGTCTGGCCTCCAGCAGGGGGTGGGTGCATGGAAGGGGCAGGGCCTCAGGCGGAAGGGCCCGGGCTGGGAGCTAGCCTCCCCCAGCCTGGTTCACGCGCCACCCTTGACCAGCATGTTTTGGTAGTTATGCCACTGATGCCAATGGAGTTCATGTGTTGTAAAACCTGTGTAAACAAGATCAGGAAAACCTGGAGATTGTGATCAGGTGAGCAGTGGATTATAGTGCTCAGGTACAGGGATATAGAGTAAGAATGGATACAGTTCTGGCAGTAGTGAACCCTTAGTCATATTTTAGAACTCGGATAGTCCTAAACTGCAAATAGAGGGGGGTAAACAGTAAATCAGGCTGTGATCTATTCATAGTGAATCAATATGGAGATTACAATTTAGCATTCCTCCTACCATGCTGCAGAAATGTAAGAATGCTCTTCGCCTAGAGAATCAGTTCATTTGGGGCACCCGCATTCTCTCTCTCTTTTTGGCCTGCCTTTGTAGAGCATGTTTAGAACTATTACTCCAGATTCAGATGGGTGTAACCAAGACCTAGATGTGGTCACTAGTGTTTGTTTTATTCAGGCTTTGATTTATGTGCATTTTTACAGCCATGGGTATCTCTCTTAATCCGGTATTTGGGAGTCCCATTAAGCCACGCATTTATTACCACTGTAGTTCTGGAGGGTGAAGGACAGCCTCTTGAGGAAGATCAAAGTATGCTTCTGTTTTGCTACAGCATCCCATTTACACATTAATTACTATGCACAGGTACATCGTGTACACATCAGCTACTTTGCTTGTCTAATCGCAGTGTGTGTATATGTGTGTGTGTGCGCGCACGCGCAGGCTTTACATTGGGAATCACTATTTTTGTGCTCAGAAGTTGAGATTCAAACAATGTGAAAACTAAGAGCGAACATAGGTCTAGAAGACACCGGATTATTGAGTCCAGGCCCCTGTTATAAGCTGAAGCAATGAATCCTTTGAGAAATAATGAACAACGAAAAGCTTTGAGAAGTTCTCCTGTTACGGGCAACTCCTTCAGAAGCCCTATGCACTGGTTAAGACCCACTTACGCCCACTTTGGAGGATTCAGCACCAAAGGAGTGACTATTTTAAGGAGCGCTCAACAGTTTCACGTTGTCTTTGTGTGTTACGCAGGTGTAAGATCCCCAGCGTCTCTTGGAAAATGTCTCCGCAAAGGTTTAGCATGCTGAGCAAGCTTGAAACCTGCCTATTTGAAAGACCACCACTCTCCGCATGCCATAATGTCATAGCTGGGATCATAGAATCATAGAATATCAGGGTTGGAAGGGACCTCAGGATGTCATCTAGTCCAACCCCCTGCTCAAAGCAGGCCCAATCCCCAACTAAATCATCCCAGCCAGGGCTTTGTCAAGCCTGACCTTAAAAACCTCTAAGGAAGGAGATTCCACCGCCATTCCAGTGCTTCACCACCCTCCTAGTGAAAAAGTTTTTCCTAATATCCAACCTAAACCTCCCACACTGCAACTTGAGACCATTACTCCTTGTTCTGTCATCTGCTACCACTGAGAACAGTCTAGATCCATCCTCTTTGGAACCCCCTTTCAGGTAGTTGAAAGCAACTATCAAATCCCCCCTCATTCTTCTCTTCTGCAGACTAAACAATCCAGTTCCCTCAGCCTCTCCTCATAAGTCATGTGTTCCAGCCCCCTAATCATTTTTGTTGCCCTCCGCTGGACTCTCTCCAATTTTTCCACATCCTTCTTGTAGTGTGGGGCCCCAAACTGGACACAGTACTCCACAGCACTCCAGGATAAGTTGAGTCCCCCTTGAGCTTGTCCCCCTTTGTTATAAAGGGGTGAAAGCAGCTGGCAGGGTGTTCTGTGAAACAGCTCTTTTCTTTTGGAATGCCCGCTGTGGACTGAAATAGCCACTTTTGTTTGATCTTCTGCCTATACTTGAAAGCCCATCAGTCCGAGCAGGCTCTGAGAGAGGCCCAAGGCAGCGGAGAAAGTGCAGAGGCGGTTGAAGTTGAAGTAGCTGGTGATTAAATGATGTGTCAGGGAATGGAAGAAATGTTGCTGTTACACCAATTGCTCCTTGGTTGTATCGCCTACGTTCCTGTGGTTCTTCAATGTTTGCATGGGTGCGTTTTGGTGCTGGACATTTGTATCTGACCAAAAATCTTAATAAACAAGCTGTACGGTGACATATTAACACGAGTGAGGAGTCTGAAGTGCTTGCCGCTTTCTGTCTCTGGATGCTCAATGATCGTCGTGCCACAGAAGGAAGGAAAGATTTCTTGTGATAATGCAGTACAGGTCCTTGCCAAGATAGATTGGGAGAATGATGGCCTGAAGGGAACTTTGCTGTTCTCCATTTAGATGACAAGACGATACAGAGCTTGTTAAAATTGCAAGCCAGATGACGCTTCTTCAAAAACAAGGGAGGCACCCTGTCCACATTCTGCTCCCAGTCTAGTTTCAATGACAACACCCAAAAGTCTTCTGCAATGAGTTCCCAAAAGCCAAGCAGAAAATTAAATTTGTCTGAATTTTCTCCTTTCAGGGTATTGGTGACTTGTTCATCTCTTTAGGATTGGCTGGGACCGCACAGCCAAACAACCTTTTTGAAGAGAATTTACTCATTAATTAACTTCCTCACAAGAGCTAAGAGATAGGAATGCTCTCTTCATTAGCTGGATGAGGTGCAGAAATGCAATGAACCTCATGTTTTTACTGAGATTCCACTGTGGTATGTTTTCATTACTTGTACATGTTCCCAACTGAACATAAAGAAATTATGATTTTATTTGAGCGGGTATAAAAATTCTTATATAATGGGTGTCAAGGGGCAGGCATATTAAGTGGACCCAACTGACGATCTGTCGGATAAGCTTAGTAGGTTCTACCGAATGCTATAGATTTTTTTGGTTCAGTGGCAGGGCCGGCTCTGGCTTTTTTGCCAGCACGGCAGGGGAGGGCGGCCGGAGCGCCGGGGGGAAGGCGGCAAGTCCCGGCTGGGGCTCTGCTCTCCCCGGTGGCCGGGAGGGCGGCCGGAGCCCTGGGAGGAGGGCAGAGTGCCCAGCCGGGGCTCCGCTCTCCCCGGCGGCCAGAGCCGTAGCACCGCACTGCCCCACTCCAGGTGCCGCCCCAAGCACAAGCTTGGTGGGCTGGTGCCTGGAGCCGGCCCTGTTCAGTGGCCAAACCAAAAAAATCTATTACAAAACTGTTTAGTTTTGAAACTGTTTTTTTTTGTTCCCCTCCCCCCCCAAAACAAAGCAAATAAACAAAAAAAAACCAATAGTTTCAGGTAGAATGAAATATTTTGTTCGAACTGAAGCTAAATTTTGTTAGGTTTTTCAATTCAGTTTCATTACGTTGGATGTTTTTTACTCTTTACAATGATTTTTAAAATCAAATCTGGCTAATGTTTTGAAATGAAAAATCAAAATGATTTATTTCATTTTTTTTCCCCAGGCAAAGCTCTTTGCTGAATTTAACGTGATTTTGTAAATAGCTTTGGTCACCCCGGAAATGCATTTTTCTGGCAAGTTTACGGTTTGACTGAAAAAGGTCACCAAACATGAGCCCAACACACTGGCGGGAGGAAAAAGGACAGCTCTTGAAACTATAGCCGTAAAATGCAAATCTGCAGAATGTACTGTCACATTATAAAACCCAAGGGACAGAGGAATAAAAACCACAATTGCAAACAAACTATGAGGACTCTCATGAATACATCCACCAAGCTATAATTAGTATAAAATGAGAATACTTTAAACAAGAATATCTTCTGAGCAAAGCTTGCAAACAAAGCATTTTAAAATGCATTATTATTTCATAAGTGGTTAATGTTTACTATGAAGCTTTGCATGTTGCAAAGCATATACTGCTGCTAGGCAAACCAAACCCTTGAAAACTTGAAATTAATTTTCTGATCCAACCAAGCCCAGCTTCACTATCATATATAAGGGGTAGTGTCAAGGTGTCACATCAGAGGAGTCCTTTCTCCTTCGCTTTTTGCTGCTGTCACGCACCGCAGCTCCCGATACTTATTCCCGCTTCAAATACGCCGCCATGAACAGACAGACGTTTTTTGCAAGCTCCACCGTTGGACGAAAGGGCTTCAGCTCAACGTCTGATGTCCTAAGCGGACACAGAACCTGTGTGGCCTCGGTAGGCCCGCCGGTCGAAAGATGTAAACTTGGTGGCTACAGCAGCAGGAGCGTCTGCCACCTGGGTGGAAGCACCAGAATTGCCGATGTTGTGGGCTGCCCTAGTGGTGCTGGATGCTACGGAGGTTATGGTGATGGTGGCACAGCTTGGGGTAGTGTTGGTTATGGCAGCTCTGGAGGCTTTAGCGGCAGGGTAGGTCTTTGCGGACCCAGAGGCTATGGAACTTTTGGAGGTTATGCCGATTGCAGGAGCGATGGTATCCGAGGGGTCAGCGTCAATGAGTCCCTCCTGAAGCCGCTCTGCGTGGGAGTTGACCCACAAGAACATCAGGCACGAGAACACGAGAGGGAACAGATGAAGACCCTGAACAACCAATTTGCCTGCTTCATTGACAAGGTGAGAGCATCGATGTTTTCTATATTTCCTTTAATAAAACAAAGAGAATGGCCCATGGTGCAGATTTCTAATCCGGATTTGCATCCAGATCCAAATTTCCCCATGTTCAGACTGTGACCTTTGGAACAAGAGCATAAGATTGTCCTTGGATTGGGGCCTAGTCAAATCCCTACTGAAATCAGTGGAAAGACACCCAAATTCACTTAACTGGATTTGGATCATGCCCTGAGACAGAGCCACTGCGGTACTTAACTCTTTGGAAAGTCTCCGTCACTTGAAGGCTTTAAATCAAGGCTAGATGACTTTCTAAAAGATCTACTCTGTCTCAACCAGAAGTTATGAAGGGGGGTTCCGAAGAGGATGGAGCTCGGCTGTTCTCAGTGGTGGCAGATGACAGAACAAGGAGCAATGGTCTTAAGGGGAGGTCTAGGTTGGGGGAGGTCTAGGTTGGATATTAGGAAACACTATTTCACTCGGAGGGTGGTGAAGCACTGGAATGGGTTACCTAGGGAGGTGGTAGAATCTCCATCCTTAAATGTTTTTAAGGCCCGGCTTGACAAAGCACTGGCTGGGATGATTTAGTTGGTGTTGGTCCTGCTTTGAGCAGGGGGTTGGACTAGATGACCTCCCGAGGTCTCTTCCAACCCTAATATTCTAAGATTCTATGATGCAGGAACTGTTGGGTAAAATTCTATGGCTTGTGTTATGTCAGGTCAGACTAGATGACTGAAGTGGTTCCTCTTGCCTTAACATCTACGAAGCCATTAAATAAACAATATGAAAGACCAAGTGTGCCTGGGTGATGGTTGTCTGCAGTCACCCTTCCAGTCTGTTGTTTCCACATTCTCCAATGAGGTCTGCGTTAAAGTTCTACGGCCATTGAGAATGTCTTGTGCTAAGTGGAACAGAAACCATGGCACTATTGTTTTCATCCAAGGATGGGAAACGTAGCGGGTTTTTTTGGAGTCATTATTTAGTTTATTGAAAGGAATGCAACATCTGGCCTTGATTCCATTCACAAGAATAATTGTAGTGAAGTGAATGGAATGGGATGGTTATGAAAAGATCCTCCTCCTCCTTGATTTGCAATTTGCTGGGCACTACCTGGGCAATCACCACTCAATGACACCGAATGAGTTTGTGATCCTCTTACATTCAGCATTACTCTCCTTCGAAGTACCTGGACGAAGAGACAAAGACAGAGTTTTAGACTTAAATTTATTTCCTTGGCCTTTTGATGTTTATATTTGACACACAAAGTTATATTAAAATCAGTCCTGGTCCTGCTTTGAGCAGGGGATTGGACTAGATGACCTCCTGAGGTCTCTTCCAACCCTAATATTCTATGATTCTATGATTTCAATACCATCGGGATACATGTAATATGAAGGTGAATGGAATACAGTATTTGTTAGCTTAAAATGTATTCAACTTCGATATATATTTATGATTACTCAGAGGAGGGGAGAGTTACTATTAAGTATCATTTCCCAAAGATCTGCTTCCTTTGGCCCTCTAGTTGTCAAATACTCTGTTCCTGCCTCTGGAATACCAATAACAGTTCCTGAATCAAAAAGGACAGTTTAACTTAGGGTCTTTCTTTCTTTGGTGGCAGCTTTTGGAGATTTAAAAAATTGCTGAATTTTGGTTTACAGGTTCGACACCTGGAGCAGCAGAACAAGGTGCTGGAGACCAAATGGAACCTCTTGCAGCAGTGTGTTCCTCCAGCCCCACAGAAAAATCTCGAGCAGTGCTTTGAGAATTATATCTGCAGCCTGAGGAAGCAGCTCGAGGATTTGTTAAGTGACAAGGAACAACTGACCTGTGAAGAGTCTGCATCAAGGAAGCTTGTGGATGAATTCAAATGCAAGTAAGAGATTATCCATCATTTGCTTTCTTCTCAGTTTGCTCTATTTCTTGTGATCTCCTTTAGCTGCTGTGGGAAATGAAAAAAAATTGTGGCCTGATTCACCACTGAATTATTCCAGTCTTTAGCTGGTATGACTATTGTAGTAGGAAGAGAGCCTGAGACATAAGTCCTTGTATTAGAGGCCTGATATGAGGCCTGAGGCCTGAACTAAAGTAGTGGTCAAAACTTTTCCAATATGAAGCAAAGTCATGCTCACAGAATTTGGCAAGCACAGGTCTGATATTGCAAAAACACATATTCCAGAAGGGTAGTACCAGAACACCTCAATACTAGCACATTCCCCACAGATAACAGGAACACACTGACCCATCCTAAAGATAAGGTCAGGATAACAGCATAATGAATAAAAATGTTTTAATCAAACCAACATTGAGTGGCACCCAAATACGTCAGCGGTGGCACCCTGATTTGTAATTTGTTTGTATCCGTGTATAAAAATGTATCTCAAAGGGAGTGTCTTTGGCCAGCCTACGGAGCAGTGGAAAGTCCCACCCGTGACTGAGCTGCGTCCATTGTCACAAGCATACACGTCTTAGTATCTTCGGAGAGTCTTCCAGGTGCCATTACCGTGCTTTGTTGACAATAAACCTGGCCGGGCACCTTTGCTACTAAACCAAGTCTTGTGGTCTTCTTGAGCAGTTCGATCGAAGCCTGCTGTAGGTGCTATCTGGCCAGAGCCAGTGCAGCACGCAGCGAGAACACACGCATGCCGCCAAATATCTAACAACAGCGATATCAATTGAAATGGCATTTGCGATTGGTGAAACAGACCCAACGTTGATTGCAAATTGAAAGAGAAAAATGTTGCCCATGTGTGTTATGGCAGCTGGCAAAACAAGCACCGACCCACCGCTGTCTCTTCTCTTTTCCCACAGGTACGAAGAGGAAATCAGCAGGCGCACAGCGGCAGAGACCGAGTTTGTGGTGCTCAAGAAGGTGAGAAATTCAGGTGGCTAAAAGAGGAAGCGAGGATCTGTAAATATAGCTATAAATATTTTGCATGGATGCCGCAGCAGTAGGGAGTTATTAGAAGATACCTGATGATGGTAGCATGAGGAAAAGGCACATCTTTGCACACATACTGGACGGTGTGGAAAAAGGATATAGATGGGAATGGGAGAAGAAGTTGAACGTCATTTAAGCTAGCATCATAGCAAATCACAAGCAAACATAACACACTCAAGTTGCTCTTCATGTCATTATTTGTAAGTGGGGCCTGACGGAGAGAGCAAAAACGGTTGTAGCTGGACAGCAATGGAATAATAAAGGCCCACTAATGACTGATATTTTAATCATCTAAAGAGGTGCATCTTAATTTTTCTTCCTCGCTAGATCCATTGTAGGTAGATCTCAGAAAATGAGACCAAAACACTGAATATTTAGAGTTCATATTTAAACTTTCATTAGTCAATACTGGGTTTTCCACCAAGTCCTAAGTGCCGAAGAGGACTTTTCCTCCCCATTGACTTTGAGGTGGGTTGATTTTCCTCTGGGAGGCCCGGGAGCCCCTTGAGGAAGCCTGCCAAATCGAGACATTCTGTTCCACAAGCCTGATGGAAACAGACAACAGGCTTTGCCTCCGATACTGTTTCCCCAGTGTTTTGGAATACCTGTGGCTTTTTTTCCTCAGGAGGCGGATGGTACCTTGCTGCACAAGGAAGAGCTAGAGGTGAACACGACCTTGTCGAAGCAGAAGCTGGAATTTCTGAGATGTGTGTTTGATGAGGTAAGGATTCTTCTTATGCTGCCGGCCATGGAAATTCAGTACCATGCTTCTCCTTGAAATCATCATCACATTGCATAGAGCCCAGATTACTAGAGGCAGCAAGGACTCCATAGCTAGAAACTCCACCTGGGTGATTGCCTCTAGGAAACATTTACTAATCCACCCCTAAACATGGAATTATGAAGCCTATATAATGTTACGCTATAATGCATGAATCTTCACCCTGGATCTATCTGGTGACAATGCCTGGGAACAATGAGACCTGTCTTTTCCTCCCCAAATCCATCAGAAATTGGACATGTCCTACCTACCTGGTTGGCCTGCCCCTACTCCTAAGAGGAAAGACTTCTGTATTTCTCATAGGCAAAGCCCTTTACGTTGGTCTTTGGTTGCAGGATCGGAACTAGCCCAGTGAAGAGAGACCCTTTGTCCTTGAGTGAACATCTTGGAAGTATGGATAAGGGAGGGGTCTTTAAATGATACCTAAGACTTTATGCAATTGCAGGAGAGAGCTCAGATGGATGGCCAGTTCTGTGACACGGCAGTTGTTGTGAAAATGGACAACAGCAGAGACCTGGACACGGACTGCATAATCAAGAACGTTGAAGGCTGGTATAAAGAGATTGCTCAGAGGAGCAAAGAAGAAGTTGATGTTTTGTACCAAACCAGGGTGAGTCGCAAATGAGACAGATACGATATAGGCTACTGAATGATGCAAGTTCAATTAACCATCAGTTTGTTTCTGGATACCAGTTCGAGGAGCTTCAGGACCAAAGGGGCAGATTCTGTGAGGATCTAGAGAGAAACAAGCATGAGATTGCAGAACTAACCTGTCTGATCCAGAAGCTGCAGGGTGAGACTGACCACGTAAAGAAACAGGTAGGAGTGATTAGAAGTTTTGATTTTCCAATGAACATGCCAGATTTGGTGTATTAGTATGGATGATATATTGGAATACAGTATGGCTGGGAATTATGGTCTGGTTCTGAATGACGCTGTTGTGTCTGTGGCATGAACCAAGACTGATCTGAGATGGCTGCTAGGTTGGAATGAATGAGGCCAAGTGTTTTTAAAAAAACAACACCACCACAATTCGAAGTATTATAGAAGGTAGGATTGCCAACCCTCCAGGATTGTCCTGGAGAATCCAGGAATGAAAGATTAATCCCTAATTAAAGATGATGCCATGTGATGAAACCTAGGAGTACGTCCAACCAAAATTGGCAACCCTAATAGAAGATGGCTACAACAACGCTGCAAACAGGATCCACACTGAAGCCCTTAAGACGTAATTTCACTTCTTCAACTTATTGAGTAGACTTTCTGTCTAGCCAAATTCAAGGATTTTGAGAATCGTCATCACCTCTCGCTTGTCAAGGAAAGGAGTGGGGATGGGAAAAGGGAAATTACATGGAATAAAAGGGAAAGTGATTTTGGGCTTTACTTTCAAGCACATTCAGGCCCCTGTCACCCCTCTACCAGTGGCCATATAGTGGGTATCAATTACATTTACTTTGTTTTGATGGCCCCTTTACACTGCCAGAGCTAGGGCCTGAGTGTATATGAGAATCAGCTTCTCTCCCTTCTTATTCAACCAGGTTGATTCTTCTTACCACCCTTTGAAAATTTGGGAGGATAACTCTAAGGATGAGCATTAATGAGAGCAGTAGTATTATCACAAGCAAGCCTTTTCTTTTTCATGTCCGGTCTCCTCAAAGACGGCGCTTTCTTCCTTGTCTTCGGTTTCCCTTTCAGTTCCATCCTCTGCCACAATTTAGCACCTGCTAGATGCAGTGAGAGGAACTGCAAGGCAGGCCCTGTTGGTCTCTTGAAAAAATAAAGATGTTTGGCCAATCAGAGCCCAGCAGGCTCAGATAAAAGTTGCTACAGGGCCTGAGCAGGTCAGTTCCAGGCTGGGACCAGACGAGTGAAAAAAGGGGCTGCTCTCTGGCTAAGGGAACTAGGCAATTAGCCAGAGGTTATCTCTGGCTCTACTTACGTAGTTGGGATTGCAGAGGGAGAAGAACCTGAGGGCATTGGCGCTGAGATAGGGCTGGAGATAAAAGTACTGGTAGAAAGGCTCAGGGAAAGTGAAGGATTGCGGTAAGCAGTACATGGCTGCTGTGTATAAAGTCCCTGGGTAGGACCCCAGAGTAGTGGGCAGGCCCAGGTTCCCCTACTGGACTCAAGTAAAGTGGTATCAACCCCACAAAAGAGACAGTATTTAAAGGGGCCCAGAGCCAGGATAGAAGGCCCTACTAAGAGCAAATAGATCATGTAATACCCACCCCAGAAGGGGGTCATTTGGACTTGGTGACTTGGCCAGAGGGCCAAGCTGCTGAAGTCCCACTAAGGTTGGCTGGCAGCCTGAAGGGGACACCAGGGGTGAGAAAAGGTCTGTGGTACCACACCCAGCCACTAAGAGGTGCTCAAGAGGTGAGTGCCCCCATTACAGAGACCTATGGGAATACCATAGAATAGTGGATACATCACCAAACCCAGCACCTAGCCTTTGATAGTGGCCAAAACTTCATGCCTTTGAGGGAGATGCCAAAATTGTGCCATACTGCTAAGCAATGTCATATGTCCTGTAACAGGTAGAGCTTATTATGGACACTTGGAGTACCTTGAAAGAAGGCCAGGAAATGAGGTATACAGCTTCCAAGATGTTAGGCTTTCCTCAGCCATGTATCCATTCTTCTGAATTTGGAACTGAAACTTGGGAAGCGAATCCAGAGGCTGATGGCTCGGAACTCTGGTAGAGACACACAAACACATCAGTAATGTCTTCCGTTTTCTCCCTTGGCAGATTGCCTGTCTGCAAACAGCCATTTGTGATGCTGAGCAGCGCGGCGATTGTGCTCTTAAAGATGCTCGAGGTAAACACATGGAACTGCAGAACGCTCTCCAGAGGGCCAAGGATGAGCTGGCATGCATGCTGCGTGATTACCAGGCACTCCTGAACGTCAAGCTGGCCCTGGATATCGAGATCACTACATACAAGAAACTGCTGGAAGGAGAAGAAAGCAGGTGGGTGCCAAATACCATAAAGCTCGACGATGGAACAATTTCTAAGTGACTTTCCAATGATGAAGATGAGGATTACCTAGGAAATCCAAACAGCTACCAGGGCTCCATTGCACAAGTATTTACGAGACAGCGCCTCTGCCCTGGACATGACGCAATGCAGGGGATGAGAGAGACACCTAGGGATGGAATGGGTTGGTTGGTAGGCTGAAGTGACAGTAAAATGAAGTAAAGCTAATTACATAAGAACAGCCATACCGGGTCAGACCAAAGGTCCATCTAGCCCAGTATCCTGTCTACCGACAGTGGCCAATGCCAGGTGCCCCAGAGGGAGTGGACCAACAGGTAATGATCAAGTGATCTCTCTCCTGCCATCCATCTCCACCATCTGACAAACCGAGGCTAGGGACACCAATCCTTACCCATATTGATGGGATGAAATACTCATCTTTCTTTTCTTTCCCCACAGGATATGTTTGGGGACGCCTGTGAGTGTATGTAAGTAAGCCGAGGATTTACAATTGGGATATTCCAAGTTTGGGGGTTTTTTCTGCGAGAGTGCTACCTTTCTGCTCAACTTACTGCACCTGTGTTTTTCTTGCAGCTGTGGTCACCAACTCCTCTAACATAGCTGGAGACAGTGGTACCGCGGTTGGAGTTGGAAGCGGATGTGGTTACGGCTCTTTAAGTAGAGGCTACAGCTCTGGGCATGGAAGATGTGGCTCCCTAGGTGGGGGTTTCAGCTCCAAAAGTTTAGGAGTCTGCCCCAGAAGTGTAGTCAGCGTTGCAGGTAGCCAAAAATTCCCTGAAGGTGCAGACTTCTATCCACCTGGAGGGTTCAGCTCCAGAAGTGGCAGTTGCATATCCAGAGGTGTGGTCAGCTCTGTGTGTAGCCACCACCTCCCGGGAGGTGTGCATTGGTGTCCACCTGGAGGAGTCGTCTCCGGAGGTGGGGGTTACGGTTCTAAAGTCGTAACCAGCTCTGTAGGCACAGGACAAGTCTCTGGAGGTGTAGCCTGCTGCCCAGATGGAGGAGGGTACATCACCAGTAGTGGATATCCTGGAAATGGAGTTTGCACCGTTGAAACCGGAGGATTCATCATCCAATATTTAGGTAGTTCTCCAGCTGGAGGACCCAGCACTGGAGCTGTAGATAACTCTGGAGCTGGGCCATGCCACACTGGAGTTCCGGGAAGTTGTGAAGTGGTGAGAGAAACCGGCGTAGCTCCATAGGGGGATGTAACTCTGGATTTGTAGGCCGCACAGCCAGGAATATCACAATCCAAAGCTTAAGCACAAAGTCACCCTTTCCAAAATGATATGAAATGAATTCTCAGCCAGCTGACCGCAACACAAATCACAAAATCCCTGACCAACTATAAGCATTCATTAGGATAAGAGAGATGTCTCAGGGAGGTTCTATTTTC